>NC_140450.1:35718269-36305769 GCF_963576455.1 Neolamprologus multifasciatus | reverse complement strand
AGGAATTGCTGGCTTCTTCTGCCTCAGACCCAGGAGGATGAAGAAAAGGACGAGCGGGATGAAAATCTCAAAAGCCAGCACCCACTGAATCGGAACAAGAAAGATAATTTACAGGATTATTTTTTCACTCCATTTCAATGAAACTGGGCTAAACCTAACCCAGTTTCAGGTCAGTGATCTTGAGTCTTTACCATTACACTCTCCTTGTCAGTTCCCATCACACAGTTCATAGATCATGTTTCACAATAGACTTTACAGAGTTTGCTTACTTTAAGATATCAATCTTTTACATCGGTGAGGGAGTGAGAAAGATGTCCGGCCTGCACAGCTCCTCTTCATTGCAATGCCAAACCCTTTTTATGTGGCCGTCACTCTAAAGCAGGCAGTGCAGTTTAGTTTGCTCTGTGGGTGCGTTACAGATTAAAGACACCATCAGAGACAGGCTGATAGGTTTGCTGTACAGTCCATCGCAAGATATGTGCCTCACAATCAGAGGAGGAGATGAGATGAAAAGATGCTGACAGAAGTGCCACAGTTTAAAACAAAGGTTCACAGTAGATTGCGTGCTTATCATCTCACATTTCTTTACAAATGTGAGATGATCAGGGTGCATTCTGACCACCAGAATAATTCTCAGAAATTACTCCTGAAATTTTCAAGCTCTTTGGCATCTAGGGCAACTTCTTGTCATCTTCTCTTTCAACACTCCTGAATTTGACCTGGACACGGACCCTTGCAGCTGCAGTGCATTTCATTTAATGAAATCTAAAACAAAGGTGTGTGCTAACAAAGCCAAATGAAGGCCTCGATTCTTCCCAGGAATCATGAATCATCTTGAATCTGACAGCCTCCTCTTTCGTAACACTGTCCACACAGAACTACTGGAACCATGATGTCTTTGTGCTTCTGTCTTGCCCACAGATACACAGCCAGCTGCTGCGTGTGCGTTCTGTTTGTGAAGGTTAGCGCAGACAAAGAGGCCCTTTAGACAGAGACAAGAGTCCACTGACACAGGTTACAATAAACAAAAATGTCTCTTCTCACATATCAAGTTCTGTTATAGATGATCCGTTTAATCTGACAGCACTCTCACACATCTCAACTTTGGTACACTTGAAAAAGAAGCTAGAAATAAGGAGATTTTAATGTGATTTTTAAACTGTATTACTTTTCATTTCTTGGGGAACAAAACAACCGTTTTTTTGTCTGAGTCTACACACAAACACAAACACAGGCAACCCCGTTCAGCTACTTAGTGAGGACCTTCATTGATATAATGCTTTCCCTTGCCCCCTAACCATTAAAAATGAATGCCTAACCATAACCCTAAACCTAACCATAACCTAATGGTAATCCTGACACTGAAACCACATTTTGAGCCTCAAAAATGCCTTTAAATGCCTTTAAATTTGTGAGGACCGGGTTGTGTGTCCTCACAAGTGACTGTTGGTTCTCACAAGTATAGTACAGGGTGGATTTATATGGATACACAGTAATAACATGGGAATGGTTGGTGATATTAAAGTCCTGTTTGTGGCACATTAGTATATGTGAGGGGGCAAACTCCTCAAGATGAGGAGTTTTTGGTATAAGTATATGATGTGTCGATGAATTTATATAGTCAACATCATCAATTAAACAGCTTTCTACTCTCCCAGAGCACTCAAAGCACTTTAGACAACATGCCTCATTCACTTTTTTCTATACTTAAGTGCTTTTTATCTAACATTCAAACACATTCATACTCTGATGGATGCATCAGTGAGCAACTTGGGTTAGTATCTTGCCCAAGAGGATTTGGCATGCAGACTGGAGCTGCCGGGGATCAAACCACCAACCTTCTGATCAGTAATGTATGGAGCTTGGAAAGAAAAGCTAGTGTCCAGCTGATGTGAACAGTGAAGGCTTCTGTTTTGATACACATATTTTGAACAGACACAAAAATGGATGTGCCATGGACTCCTCAGTGTCATCCATTGTAGGAAGGCTGATTATGGGAGAGGTAAGTGACGGAAGCGACGGACAAGGTAAGCGACTCATGTTGTAACTGACGTCAGACGCCGGAGATTTTGGCGGAAAATTAAAGCGAATGGTAGTTTAGAATTGAACAAACTCCTTTAAGCTTCAGTATTACCAAATACACTTATCAATTGTCTTATAACTAACACCCTTTGTCTAAATCATCTCCAACACCCTGGAGAACAACGGGGAGAGTGTAGAGGCTCTCCAAGATTACACTGATCAGTGCTTCCAGCGTCTCATAATGAAGAAGGCCCAGAGTGCATCTTCCCTGTCGTCGAAAAGATGTCGCCCGAAGGTGGCACGGATGCCCCTCCAGTGGTCCTCCTTGGGCTCTCGCACTCTGGGGCCTCTAGATGTCTGGAGCCTGGATCTCCTCCATGCCTGCTTCATGCCCTGGGGGCGGGGCTATGGCTCTCTACATCCTCTTGCAGACCGTTACATGGGGAAACCATTTGAATACAAGCGCGCCGATCCACACAGGTGTGCACACGGGTGTTCACTATTCGTAGACTTAAATCACACCTTTCTTGGCTGCTACTTCAAAGCACATTGTGCGCTGTCTGTCCTGCGTGCTGCACAACAACATTCAATATTTAGTATTTACTGCTGTTTACACTTAGCTAGATTAACGTGATGGTGTTGTGTTTAGTATGTTGCTCTGTTTTTTTGCTTGTTTTCTATTCTTTTTCTCTCAACAGGTGATCCAGGAGATTTTTTCCCCCTTTCTCACTGTCCCTCTCCCCTT
This sequence comes from Neolamprologus multifasciatus, assembly GCF_963576455.1. Lineage (NCBI taxonomy): Eukaryota > Metazoa > Chordata > Actinopteri > Cichliformes > Cichlidae > Neolamprologus > Neolamprologus multifasciatus. The sequence continues at coordinate 36,303,002 of NC_140450.1, read as the reverse complement.
CTGTTTTTCTTTTCCTTCCTCTTTCTTTCTCCTTTCCTATCCCTCAGTCATGTCTGTCCCGTCTGTAACAACTGAAAATAAAATAAAATAAATAATAAAAACAAAGGTCGATCAAATGGACCAATACGGCAATGCCGTGATGATCCATTTGGCAAAATAAATCCATTGGGTATCCTTGTTGGTCTTCAGACAACAATTCTGACGGCTAAAGAACCAAATGAGACAGGCAAAAAAAAAAGAAAAAGAAAAGATGTCGCCCGGCAGATTCCCTCAGCACAACATTGCCAGCCGGCAAAGATATCGCCGACTGGAGTCAATCGACCAACGATTGTCCAGTTTCGATGCAAGGCTGTCCTTGGTGGAGACTCTTCACCGGGAATTTAAATCCTTGCGAGAATCCCTGGAGTTCAGCCAGCAGCAGGTGGAAACGCTCGCTGCTGAAAATGCCACGCTAAGGGAGTCGGTGAAATGTCTCACAGACAATGTTACTCAGCTAAATAGAGAAAATAAAAAAATAAAAGAGACAGTTATTGATCTACAAGCTTGTGGCATGCGTGATAATCTGGTATTTTCTGGTATTCCAGAAGCCGCTGGAGAAGATGCGGAGATTACGGTGAAAAGCTTCATCAAAACCCACCTGACGCTGCCGGGGGACACGATGAAGAACATCGCCTTCGATAGAGTGCATCGCCTCGGCCCCATGCGGGCCGCGACTGGGAGACCACGTCCTATTGTAGCCAAATTCGGCCACTTCAAACAAAAGGAACGGGTGAAAAGTTGCGGAAGGGAATTAAAGGGAACGGCAACGCAGGGTCCTCTTCCCAGGGCTCCCGCGCTGTCATTGCTGTGGACTGGCTGTACGTGGATGGACAGCTTTACCGTGACCCCGGCATCACTCCGTGGCTGTATTAACTTCACACCAGATAAGAATCCGCTACACCCTTTCCCTATCCACTCACACTAACTTGCATTAACATCTCTTTAACTTACCGGTATCAAATCGCATCTTAAGTGTGATTTCATAGCAGAATGAACACCGTCACTCTCCGTCAATGGTCTAATTGGAATGTTTCCGTTAGGGATGGGTACCGGTATCCGGTGCCATGATGACCAAAACTTCTGGTCTCAGATTTGCTTAAAAACCTTTCATCTAATTAGAAATCCCAGTCTTCAATTAATTCAATACAAAATACTACATAGAGTGCACTATACAGGTCATCGGATGTTCAAGATGGGCTTTGCGTCTACCAACAACTGCTCACACTGCCAAACCAATTCACCGGACAATTATATCCACGCTCTTTGGTTCTGTCCACCAGTTCAGAAGTTTTGGCGCGAGATATGTGAAGACTTATCAAAGTGTCTGAAATGTAACATTCCAACTTCCCCTTTAGTGTGTTTGTTGGGCAGCTCAGATAATGTCACTACAGAGAAGAATATAGCCCATATGGTTTTCACTGGATAGCCAAGAAAACAGTCCTCATGAACTGGAAAAATAAAAATAATCTTAATTCTAACCAATATAGAAATTATCTATTAGATTACATTAGTCTTGATAAAGCCTCTGCCACCACATCAGATCAATTGCTCTGGGCTCCTTTGATCAGCTCCATCACCTAGTGGGGGTGGGGGGGTCATAGTTTAGTCCCACCTTCGCTGTTGTGATTGGTGTGGGGGTAGGGTCAGGCTTAGGGCGTCGGGGGGTTCCCCAGGAGCATCGCCCTTGGAGGGCTCAACCTGAGGTAGCGGTCATGGCCTATTAAGGGCTCTGTTGGCTCTTAGGTGACGGTTTCCTTGTGGCTGCGTGCAGCGGGGCTAGGGGAGGGTCTGTGCTGACGGACGGGGGTTACTGACCTGGTAGCCTGGCTGTCCCTGGGTGGGTCCGGGACGGGCGTGAGGTTCTGGGGGCGCTCCGTCTCTGGGCTAGGGCCCTGGCTGGGCCTCGGGGGCTTGGGTCCTGGTTGGTGTGTTGCCGGGGTTGTGGGCGGGTGGGTGTATGGGGGCCCAGTTCTGGCGCAGGGTGCCGCCGGTGCATCGAGCCACCTGGGGGACTCTTCAACTGGTGGGGGAGGTTATTACAACTTGCAAGAGTTCTCCTCTCTTCAGGAACTCTCTCTGCAGGAGGGGGAGATCCAGGAGAGCTGGAGGAAGTTCTCAGCCTGGGCGTCTATTGTCTTGTGTAGTCTGGAAGATGAGTGGATGACGGGGTGGGTGCAGTTTTCTCTGTGGTGGGATCGGGTGGGCCGTCCCGGGCTCTGTGGGGCCGGGTGGCGCTGCTGTACTGGGCCCCGGTCCAGATGGGCCTGGGCCCCCTTTCCCTGGCGGGTTGCAGAGCATGGGGGTGCCTACTGGAGTCAGCGGGGGAGCTGGCCACAGGGAGGGGTCACTTGCCCCTCTCTTACTTCCCTCCCCATCTCCAGCTGCCTCCCTCTTCCCGCTCCACCACAATCACCCACACATGCAGGGCCTTGGGGTAAAGATGTGTCACCAGGGTTCAGGGGAGGCATCCCCCCCTCTGTCCCCTTCTGGCTGCCTCTGCCTCAATTTTATCCCACAACTTAGACATTCACATTACTCACACTCTCATAACACATACATATAGGACCTTGGGGGTGGGCACGCTACACGGCATCCAAAAGACCATCAGGGTGTACACCTCACCCCCGGCGTCGTTGCCCACCTCTCAATTTTAAATACACGTAGACACTGAGGGCTATCAGGAGGGGCTATGCGCTTACCTGCTGCTCTCTGGCAGGTAGCTCCATGCCCTCCTGGGTTTTAAAGGCACCTTAGAACACACATGCATCAACACTACATATGAGCGGGTGGAGGGAGGTTTGGAGTCTTCACACACCCCCGTTCTCTGCAGCCTGTTGGAGCGGGGGGGGGGGGGGGGGCAGGAGGAGGAGTTGGCCGTCCGACTGGGGTCTGGAGTGTGGGGCCTCCCTGCTGCTGCCGAGTCGGGGCGGTCTGCTTCTCCCCACCGCAGGGAAAAGGGTAACACCACCTGGGTCTGGGTGCAGTTTCCCCCTCCAGGGGCAAGAGTACCTAGACCCGGTTCTTAGAGTACGCTTGGGGAGTGTGATTGTGTGTACAGTGTCTCTCTATGTCTGTCTCCATGTTGGTTGAGTGTTGAGTAAGTGCATATGAGAGCATGAGGGTGGGAATGGATGTTTGTATCTGTGTGTGCCTGTTTGTCTGTGTCTATATGTCAGGTTGGGTATCAGACGCCACCTCTCTGATGACATCTCAGGCCATCTAAGGTATGGAGGCCTATCTCCCCCCACCACTTCCCCTACCAGTGGCAGACGCCCTCAGACATTGGTGCGTTGGTGGTTCTTTGTGTCCGGGGATGGGCGTCCAGGTACACATGGCTTACTCCTAGGAGTGAGCCGGTCGGGCCCCCGCTCAGGCTCAGGTTGGGTGCCCTCAGCCTCTCAGTCTGGGGCTCGGTCACTCTGGCACAGCTGGCTGCCGACGGAGCTCACGGGCACGTCACTGCAACCCCCCCTGGCTTCTGCTCCGTGGCTGCTGAGTGACCCCTCATCTGGGACTCTCCTCAGCTCTTTCTGGGACAGTGGCGCGGCTGCCCCTCTGTTGGTCTTCCTTGGTCTCTTGTGTTCTGGGGGCCTCTGGATGTCTGGAGTTTTGATCTCCTCCATACCTGCTTCATGCCCTGGAGGACGGGGCTGTGGCTCCCCCCCCCCCCCCCCCCCCCCCCCCCACACACACACCCTCTAGCAGATCATTACATGAAGGAACCTTTTAATACAAGTGCGTCCATGCTCACAGGTGTACACACGGGTGCTCACACACACAAACTACACCTTTTTTGGCTCCTACCTCAAAGCACACTGTGCGCTGTCGATCTTACGTGCTGCACAATAATGTTTAATATTTAGTATTTACTGTTATATTCACATATATCATTGTGATGTTGTTTATTATGTTGCTCTTTTTTTTCTTCTGCTTGTTTTCTCTTTTTTCTCTCTCAACAGGTGATCCAGGTGATTGATGTTTGTATTTTTTGTCTGTTTTTGTTTTGTTGGTTTTTGTTTTTTGCCCTTTATCCCCGTCCCTCTTCCCTGCTCTTTTTCTTTCCCTCTTTCTTTTCCCCAGTCAAATCTGTCCCGTATTTAGTGAAAATAAAATAAAATAAAAAATAAAAGTTCAATCAAATGGACCATTACAGCAAGGCTGGGATGGTCCATTTGGTAAAGTAAATCCGTTGGGCATCTTTCTTCGCCTTTAAACAATAATTCTGATGGCAAAAGAGTCAAGCGGGACAGGCAAAAAAAAAAAATTAATTAATTAATTAATTTTAAAAAAAGGAAAGAAAGGCTCTTGGCTCTTCTAAAGGGACAGTATATAGCCACTGGTACAGATACATGGACGGCACCTGTGTCAAAATAAAAACTCAAAAAGTGGAATTCTTCACTGCTCACATCAACTCAGTGGATAGAAACATAAAGTTCACCAGGAAGACATAAAGATAACAGTTTCCTGTTTGTGGACTGTGCTGTAAACATTGAGGAGAATGGAAACGTCAACACTGAAGTTTACCGGAAGCCCACACACACAGACCAGTACCTTCTCTTTCACTCCCACCACCCTCTGGAAAACAAACTGGGAGTAATTTAGGACTATGCAAAGGAATAACACTGTCATCCCTTATGTAACAGGTTTATCAGAGAAGCTCATACATGACGTCCTGGTCACCCAGCCACACCCTCAGACAAACACTGGTTCATCCCAAGAACAAATCTCCCAAACCTAATATAGACAGTGTATGCTGTGCAGTGCAACAAGTAGTACTCAGACCTCAGAGAAACCAAACAGCCACTGCATGAACTCATGGCACAACATAGAAGAGCCCCGTGACAGGACAAGACTCAGCTGTTCATCTGCCTCTAAACTACGGCTACCACAAACCATTATTTTGATAGTCGACTAGTCACCGATTATTTTTACGATTAGTCGACTAGTCAGATCATCATCCATTGGACGTAAACGTACAGCTTATTGCACCAGCAGCATCTGCTCTTATATAACTATCATTAGCTTACAGCTTTAAGTGTTTAAGGTCTGTGCTAACTAAAAATAAAGACAAGATGATAGTTTATTAAATTTTAATGAAATTTGCAGATTGTTTCGGTGAAGTTTAATAAACTCCTTGTTATCTAAAATATAACAGGACACCGGAGTAAATTCTCCAGCATCTCACACTTCTGATAATCAGCTGTCTGCTTGACGTTTATTCAGCTGTGTAAAAACTATAACTTTAATCTCAGCCAAACTACTTATTTCTTTTGGGATCTTACAAAGCTTCAAACGACGCAACAACTATTAAATTTCCAAAAGTTGATTCTGTTCATCTGGACGTAGCGTTTTCTGGGAGAAATGTTTCGTCACTCATCCAAGTGACGTCTTCAGTCTCAGCTGCAGGTTTCAACCTTATAAACAGAACATTTGCATAATGAGTGAAACCAGCCCACTGAAGGAACAATGGGCTGGGAGGTCAGTTCCTTCATCATAATTATGCAAATTCTCATGACCCAACTCTCTGTGAATGGTACTCATGGCCATTGATCAGTGGGTTTTGGTCAGTGGTTGTTGATCAATGGTCATGAGAATTTGCATAATTATGATTAAGGAACTGACCTCCCAGCCCATTGTTCCCTCAGTGGGCTGGTTTCAGTCATTATGCAAATGTTCTGTTTATAAGATTGAAACCTGCAGCTGAGACTGAAGACGTCACCTGGATGAGTGACGAAACGTTTCTCCCAGAAAACGCTACGTCCAGATGAACAGAATCAACTTTTGGAAATTTATTTTCCTAGATGATTGAGATGCATCAAGAACTATTAAATTACACACACATCCACAAATGTGCAATAATCTTTTCTGGCATTGTTGTATTTTTACTCAGTTGTATACAGCATTTGTATTCTATTTTTATCTTATTGTATATTTTATTCTATTTTATCCTACTGTATATAGTATTTTATTCTATTCTGTACAGTTGTGTACTGTATTTATTCTTATTGTATTCTAATTTTTGCTTCAGAACTTTTGCACTGTCCACTTCCTGCTGTGACAAAACAAATTTCCCACGTGTGGGACTAATAAAGGTGATCTTATCTTATCTTAAATTAGTCGTTGACGATTTTGATAGTCGACGTAATCGTGAGTAGTCGACTAATCGTGGCAGCCCTAATCTAAACCAACAACAACTGTCTGCTACCAACAATGCCGTTTTGACATCACTACCCACACGCTTTAATATCCACTCACATCTACTGTACATCATCAGGTGATCACATAGAGTGAGGGAAGGTCTCACAATGGTTGCACCCGAAACCTCTGCCCATAATAACCCTTTTTTCACACCGTGGCTCATGTGATGAGGTACATGATCAATAGGTAAAACTCCCACTAGGGTTCACATGCCTGGGACTCTGCACCGTTTGGTTTTAGAACTGAAGATGTTTCTCGGAGGAGAGCTGAAATGTCTTCAAGAACCTCAAAGAAGTCCAGTTGCTTTCATGTCCAAGGTCCTCAGACTACGATGATGTGGATGACTGAGAACCTGCATCGACATGTTCTTCTGATCAGCAGATGACCTGCTCTACCTCCTTTTATATGAGACAGTTGTGTTTTTATTTAACTAACATCAAATGGTTCCCACTATGAAACGTAACCTGTAACTTGTCTTCAACAACATTAAAAATCTAGTTAACCATGTTCCAGCGAATGTCAGCGCCACCTCTGTTGAAGACTGAGAGGTTTCTGTAATATTTAATTGGAAATCGATTATATATTCCAGAGGTAGGCAACTCCAGGCCTCGAGTGCCGGTGTCCTGCAGGTTTTAGATCGCACCCTGGGTTAACACACCTGAATCACATGATTAGTTCGTTACCAGGCCTCTGGAGAACTTTGAGACATGCTGAGGAGTCATTTAGCGCTTTAAATCAGCTGTGATGGATCGTGGACACATCTAAAACCTGCAGGACACCGGCACTCGAGGCCTGGAGTTGCCTACCCCTGATATATTCGATCATAACTACCTTCCAATCTGCAAATTACCCCTAAAACATAATTAGCAGCTTATAGCTACTGGAACACAGAAACGTGCTGATTAATTTCAGTCTGACTATTAAAAACAGTTCACAGGAAGCTTAGGATTATGAATAGGATTTTAATCAATACTTAAGTAACATGACTCGACTTCAGTGTTTGACACAGCTGATCAGGCAGTTTTCCTCAACAGGCTGTGAAACAGGGCTGACAGTTTTATTTCATCAATTGCTGTTGTTTATTTATATACCTGTTTCTCCTCATCCATGCACTCCACAAACATAACATAACTGCCACGTATACTTCTTCCATACTGTAGAACCCTCCCCTCCAAAATAAAATTTGGTTCTATGCATTTTTTCCTTGCTTGACTTTGAATTTCTGATATTTGAACAGTTAAAACTGAAGTCTTTACCTTCAGCCTAAAATCACCTCTCACTAATAAATCCTCCAGTTCTTGGTTTAAGTCACCTGACTGACACATCTTAGCATTTCTGTGGAAAAACAAACCATCACAAAAGGCAAAAGATGATGATGGTCCAGAACTACCAAATGTTTGTCATCACTTCTTCACCAACAGATTGCAGTGCGTTTCATCACGGATCATATCAAGCTCCTGAAACTCAGCGTCCACTCACAGCAGGCTCTCTGTGGACAAAGCTCAGAGCTGCCTTTCATTGTCTCCAGTATTTTGCATCAGAACTGCTTTAATAGTCTTATAATAGTGGACAGCCTGCTGTGAATACTTAAAAATAACCAAGTCTTCATTTAACCCATTTGGAACAAGCTCGAAATTTGTCAGAAAAGAGATATTTAGATATTTTTTAACAATTAAATGTGATAAATCCAAAAAACAGCAAACAAACGGAAAATCACACACTTTGTGCACAAAACTTTAAACAGAAATTCACAATTAATTCCTCACATTTTAGTCCAACCAGAACCCGAATGTGTTCTCACGTCACCGTTATTGATCATTGATATTTAGATATCAGATCTGATCAGACCAACAAACACCTGAGTGCTGCACTCTCTCTGTGAAACCAGGTTTTCAGTATTGAAGGACAGGTTTATATTCAGTTTTGATCAGGTATGAGTATTTAATATGTATTACATAGCACACACTGCAGATCTGTTAATATTCCTACACCACACTGTCAGGCCTTGTCTGAGTAAGGAACACAGCCTCGTCTGTAAGCATGTAAATTACACACAGTTGGTGAAGGAGATCCGAACCTCGTCAGTAACTTCATCCATGTGTGGAGCAGAACAATCAGAAGCTCAAACTGCATCTAAATGAAGTCGAGTCGAACTTTGAAACCCAAGGATTTCGATGTCACGTCTCCGGTGCGAGCCCTCGGTGGTCCTTAAAACGTTCCTCTACAGATTCGCTCTGTTATCAGGCAGGAGCTTCATTCTTCATCCCTCCATCTCTAAAGTCTTTCTCTCTCGTATCCTCTCCTTTCCTGTTGTGTTTCCGTTTTTGTGTTATCTCTTCATTTAAAATCTTTTTCTACGAGTCCTCAGCTATTCGTGGTCTTCATAGATACCATGCCAGCCCACTTCTGTTTACTACATCTAGGTCAGACGCACTACTAGCTGCTGGTACCCCAGACTCACACCACATTACAGCAGAGCCCTGGGTTTCATTACTGTCACAGGTATGTATGCCTTCTATATTGTGCATCTACACAAAGGTGCGTCTCGAAACTGGAGAGTTTTCACTTAATACAAGATGCACCGTCTAAAAACAAGTTCCTACATCTTACTGAAATGTTTCTCTGTAGCTCATTGTGTCTTATTTTAAGTGTCATGAGATTAGAAATAAGACAAATATAATCGGTAAGATTGTGAGTTTTTGCCGCGTGGTGCCTCGGCTACGTTTAAAGAGAAAGAAAAAGAAAACTACCGACTGATCAGCAGTTCTGTGACCAGGCGAGGCCCGCTTCCCTTCAGACCTATCAGTGACATGGCTGCATTTTGTTGGTGTCTTCCAGCAACACCAAAAACACCATGTGAGACAAATATAGTGGACAACTGCAAAAATGTTTCCATGGTTAAGAAAACCCCTTCAAAACACTGTCCGGGGACACAAAACTCTTACAAGCGCTATTAGCAGCCAGCAAAGTATCAATAACCAGAAAGTGGTTAAATCCAACTCCGCCAACACTTGAGGATTGGTTTACTGTGGTTTTCAAAATATTTAAAATGGAAAAATTGACATTCTTTTTAAAAATTCGAAAAGACAAATTCTACAAAATATGGAATAAATGGATTAGCTTTGTGTCCCCCATCCGCCCTGAATTTGGGTAAGACCAGCCCTGAATTGAATCTCCCATGTATCGTACAATGTCAGGTTGACCCTCAACTTCATAATATGTACCTAATGTAGTCTTTGTAAACAAACATGCTGCATCATGTAACTGTCAAGCCAATGAGTTAATCTTCTTTTTTTTGCTATCAGAATGTAAAACAAAAGGACGAAGAAAAAGGTTTTTTTTCTTCTTTTGACTAAATAATGTCAATGCACTTGATTGTAACAAGTCCCTTTTTTTTTCTTCAATAAAAATATAATTAAAAAATAAAAAATAAACAAAAAAAACAAAACAAAACACACTGTCCAAGTCAGGAACACTCTGAAGGAGGTGGGAGCATCATTATCAAGTGTAAAAATGTAAATACAGAAGGTTTCATAACACAGTGTAACGTGTGTGTTGTACTGTAATAACCAGCACATTTATCACAGGAAAGCTTCGGACCGACGGAGCCGAGATTAGTTTGCACCTGAAATAATGGAACAGCTGATTATCCAAAGCAAACCCCATTATCTGTCAAACATGATGGATGTGTTATTATGACATGGACAGGTATGGCCGCCAGTGGAGCTGGGTTACAGGTGTGTATACATGATATAAGTGATAAAGAGTAGAGTGCGGTCCTGGGCCCTCCCTAACCCTGGTTCTGTCCCAGTTAGTCTGTCATTGCCAAAGACTTACTCAGAAGGGATTGTCTGAGTGCAAGTGCACTTCAGGGAACTGCTGTTGTGATTTGGTGATGATCAAACTGCAAAAGCAACTCCAGAGTTTGACTCCACGAACAAGAAGCTGAAATATCTGCTCGAGCAGAAGGATGTCACACAGCATAAATGAATTACCTGAACACTGCAGTCAGAATTAAGCTTCACAATATTCCTGTTGCCATAAATCTTAACGTGAGAAAAGTTCATATGAAATCTGTTTCATTGGGTGGTGCTGAAGTAGCTCCACAATGACAACAACATGTTACAGCCTTCGTTCTCAGGCTGACACCAAACATGTTGTAATATTTCTAAAACACTACAACAGCTGTTGAATATGATCACGATCATAATCGTGATCAGTCCACGCCAACATGGCTCACAGACGCTGCATAGGCCTGCTCACAATTCATACAGTTGTTTATGTCGAAGCAACCTGTTCGCCAGCACGGGCACACGCACAGTGCACGTCCCTGCTCAGCAACACCCAGCCACTCTCACGCTGCGGTATTATCCTAATGCCTGATGGGAGCATATGCAGACCGGAGCAGGCGGAGGTAGAATTAGTCCAAATATGATCTGTGGGCAATGCAGCAGCAGCGGGGCAGCACAGCCACACTTACCGGCCCCCGCCTCTTCAGAGAGATGTTCTTCCACAGCAGAAGATGGAGTTGGTGCAGGAATCCCATTTTCCTTTCCACTTTTACTTCACTGTGTCCTAAATGTAACAAATTAGCATAACGGCGGTGACGTCACGCTGGATTTAGAAAACAGGGGGATTTCTATCCCGTTTCTGGGCATCCTGGATCCGATTCAGCCAATAACAATATTAGTATTCTTATTTTAGCGCAGGCGGAAGGAAAATGAGCATTTATCCGAGAGCGGCGGCAAAATGCGTGACGGGACTGTGTGTCATCCTCTGTAAACACTTCACAGTCTTGCTTTATCATGCAACTGCTGGAGTTGGAACAGGGAAGCAGTTTGGGAGCAGCCTGACAAGCTCCAAACCACAGACTTCCGATGGACCTTTCAAAACAAAAGCCTCTTGACTCAGATTTGGACGGTTAGAGCCACATTACGAAAAGAAACGCTGTTCATCGTTATGAAAATAAAGTAGTCAAATCTATTTGGATTAAAAAGTCAAAATGTGAAGATTACACTTGTTTCCCTCAACAGAAGCTGTGAATAGATCCTCTCTACTGGACGAAGCTTTTATCTGTCCTCTGACCAGTGGCGGTCCTAGCCTGTATGGCGCCCCGGGCGAACACTCCCTCTGCCCCCCCCCCCCCCCCCCCACACACACACACATAAAACATATTAAGGATTATACATTAACATAAAACTGTTGTCGGAACCATACTGAATTTTGCCAGAGAAACACACACACACACACACATAAAACATATACACACATGTATGAAGAGAGAGAGAGTATGCATTGTATGCAAACAGCTACCAAACAGCCATCATAATTCATCATACAATGAGAACAGGACAAATCAACAACTGACAATGACTAATTAATATTAAAATCTATAACATAATGTATTGTTTGGAGTTTAGTCTGTTACTGTTGCTATTTTTACCATTTCTTCTTGGAGCAACTGTAACCCACATCATTTCCTTAGGGATTAATAAAGTATTCTGATTCTGATTGGTTCAGGGTGACCTGCCATTATCCAATCACACATCTGCTTACCTGCATCTTTTGCTCGTTTCTCCTCCTCTTCTTTTCTCTTTTTTCTAAACTGAGGACCTGATGGCTTTGAACTTTTCTTGTCCATCTTGGTTTTAATTTTGCACTCCAGTATGAACACAAATCCCTCAACCCGAGGATCACCACAACATGATCTAACAGACCTACACCTTAGTTCACAGATTCACTTTGTCTAAGGTTTATTTCTGGGATTTCACACAACCCAGGATTCAAATCATGAATCCATAATAGGCTTTGATTTACATCATTATGAATGAAATGTTCTCTATTTCAGGAACCCCCCCCCCCCCCCCTTTCGACGGGTTGTGTGTGAGACTTTAAATCATCAAACTGTAAATTATAAATTTTAAATTGTTATTGATCCTTTACCCCGAGTCCTAAAGTGTATATTTATTTTCTTACTCTTCTTATATTTATTGTTTGTTTACTTTCACTGCTGTAACTGGAGCCTCGTCGTCTCGTCTCTCTATAAACTGGACTGTATGTAGCGGAGATGACAATAAAGTATCCAAGATGGCCGACTTCTAAATGGTCACCATGGTCACCACCCATCTTGAGGAGTTTGCCCCCTCACATATACTAATGTGCCACAAACAGGACTTTACTATCACCAACCATTCCCATGTTATTACGCTGTATCCATATAAATGACCCACCCTGTAGAACATGTGTAGCATTCATTTCATTGTTTATTATTAAATATTAAGTAAACATGTGAAATAGTATTTAAACAATTATAACCTGTTATTGTAACGTACATAACAAAGTTATAATAAAGTTATGTGCTATTTCAAATCCCAATTTATCATTCCCTACATATTCCTGTATGTTGGCAATACAAACAATGACACATGTAGTTTTAAGTAGCCTGACACAGGACACGGTTCTTTACACATCCATACACACTTCTAACACATCTGTTTCTAAGTAAAAGACCCTGAAGACCTCTGTGGACATAAGCCAGATGTTAGTGGATGGTTGACATCACCCATCTCTACATGTCCTCAAAGTTTTATCAAAAATAACTCAAAACACTTTGAGCTATTGTGTGCTGACATAATGATGACGCAAACACACACAAAACCCCCAAACAAAACATTTACTTTCTTCTTAGGTAACAATAATAATACTACTAATAATAATAATAAGAAGAAGAAGAACAAGAAGAAGAAGATACAGCAGTTAAGTTTTAGTTAGTTCTTTAAATGTGGAACATTTAACTGGTTTTTGTCATTATTTTACATTTTTATTCCAAAATCAGATTTATGGAAATTATTACATTTAAAGTGATGTCTCACACACACACACAAACACACACAAACACACACACACGTATTAGTCCACTTTCCACATGAACATAATTAAACTAATATCCAAAATCATTTAATTTGAAATTATTTACTAACTGGGATCAAAATAGTCCTTTTACAGTTCGACTCCATTAAAAGGAACGAGACAGTAATTTCCTGCATCTTTTAAAAAATCCCGTCAGGACAAAGTCATAGAAACAAATCGCAGACATGACAGCCAGAAGAAGACTGAATCAGAGGGAAACTGTTGCTCAGTTTCTGCACACTTCTTTCTCACTGTTTGTCCAAATCTGTGTGTTTGTAGCACTGAAAAGACTTTAAACACATCTGCATTTTTATTGACAAAAAAGGGTTTAAAAAGTTAAAAATTTCTTATTTCAAGGGGCTGGAAAACTGTTCAGAAGCCAAAATCTCTATTTGTGTATGTTGTCATGGCTGTGAGCCCAGTGCAGCATCACAACATTATTACAAAGGCTTTATCAGAACAACGACCAAAATGACATTTGCATTTCAAAACAAACCAAAAACATAAAAAGGGCCCCTGAAGGCTGATGACACCGTCTGGACTCAAATGCAGACACAACGAGCAGCTGATTGCTCTGAATGAGGATTTTAATAAACACAGAAGAAGGTTTACAGGGAAATGTAGGGAGTGAGCATCACAGGGGAGGAGGCAGATTACTCCACTTAATTTGAACAGTTGGACTGTAGAATAGAGCAGTGATTGTGGGGGAGACAGCCAGGTGAGTGAAGGAGCTGAGATGTAGTGATTGGATGCGCTGAGCATGTGTCAAGACATCCAGGAAGTGTTTCATCACGTGCACACTGAGGCAATGACTCTGAAGCCTCAGAACTTCAGACAGTGTTTCAAGTGTTGGTGACATTTATGAAAATAAATAAAGCACAATGGATTCCTGCCAAAATATGTGTGTTAATGTTAATGTTCGAGTTTCACCTGTGACGTAGGAGAAGGTTTCAACACTTTCAGCTCATCCCTCTCAATAAAGTATTAACATAATGTTCCTGTAAATCCCTAGTTGTTGATCAATGGTCATGACAGTTATCATATTAATGATCATAAACTGACCTCACAGGTCAAGGTTGGAAACCAGCAGTCAGCTGAGACTCCTGAAACCCAGAACAACATGGGACGGTTCATTTACAACCACAAGTCTAACTTAACTTTAACTCTTCTTTTGTAATAATGAAATAATCACATTGTTGCATCTTTCATTTACACAGAATGTTTAAACCTATTTTACTGGGGGGCTTTGTTGCCAGTACAACAGCTAAAATGCTTAGAGAGACGGGTCAGAGGACAGGTGACACGAGAGAATTAGCTACCACTGCTGAGAGGACCAGTCACTGCTATGGCTAAAAAGGGCTGACATCACTTAGCTGCAAGTGATGTCAGCCACCTGCCTCAACTAGAGATGGACCGATCCGATATTAGTATCGGTGTCGGTCCGGTACTGACCTAAATTACTGGATCGGATATCGGAGAGAAATAAAAAATGTAATCGATCCATTAAATATCAAAAACGCACCTCACAAAACTTGCGACACGGCGTAACTTGGCTCATAACCGTAGCACATCAGAGCAGTGTGGTCACGTGATAGACCTGTCAGCGGTCTGGTTGAGTATTTGTAGCGTCGCTACCAAACCTGCATTTCATCTCAGAGGAAGTTTTCCCAGAGAGAAGTAAAGCAAGTGTGTAAGTTCATCTCTGAATGTTTGTAAAGCATTCCCACGTTAAGCTTAACAACCGATATATAGAGCGACTGCCTCTCTCCCTCCCTCTACATCAATCGTGAAACTGATCAATGATCAGCTGATCGGCTTTTCTCTCTTGTTTGTTTTTGGCCCACTTTGCACCAGAAAGAGGAAACCAGCGGCTGAACAGCAGCTGCACGTTTAAGCTTGATCAGCTGTTGGTGATTTTTCGTTTTTATGGGCCGATGGGTTTTTTTGTTGTTTTTTTTCCGTAACAGTATAAACACTGAGAGGTGGTGGATTGGCCAGATACTGGAAGATGTGTAAAAATAACTCAGTTGTTTGGTGGTGGCTGTTGTGGAGCTTCCACAGATTCAGTAACATTGGCAAGTGGTGGAGGCCAGCAGGTGCAACACGCTAGCGGGTGGATGAGGGAAAGGCAGGAGGAGCAGAGACCCGAGGCGGTGAACTGAAGAGGGGGTCAGATATAAACCAAGTTTACTTTATTTTCGTTGTGCTGACTTTTTACAGTCAGTTACAATAACTTGTAATTGACGGAGTTTCTATACAGCTGGGTGGTGCTATGATGTTACTGATAGTGAACTTTATTTTATTCATAAGGTTCGTTAGTAGAGTTTCCAACCGTCCCGTAAAAAACGGAATCATCTCGTATTCAGAGAAAATATTACGCGTTTCGTGTTGAGGTGAAAAGGAACAGTTTGTCCCGGACTTCAGCTACAATGAAAAAGACACAAAGCTGATTTATTCTGTGTCTTTGCTGCACAGCTGTTTCTTCTTCTCTCATTTTCTCCTGTTGCTACTTCAATCATGAAACTGATCAATGATCAGCTGATCGTCTCTCTTGTTTATCGCCCACTTTGCGCCAGAAACAGGAAACCAGCGATGTCGCGCTAAACAACAGCAGCACGTTTAAGCTTGATCAGCTGTTGTTAGAATTCCTTTGATTTTAATTTCTAGTATCAGCTGATGTTTGCTGGAGCCACAGCTGTAAAGCTGCTGGTCATGATGGTTTGGATATGTGGTGAGAGGGAAACATGAAGATGAAACCAGGAGATGTCCTTACTGAATCATCAGAGCTGAACAGGTGATGGAGAAACAGGTTTACCTTTTAGGTGACATGGATGAGTTGAAGTTATGAACTGTTTCTGAGAGACAAATAACACCAGGATCCTTTTCTAAGTAGCTGACAGCTGGTAACTGTGCAGGGGCGGATCTAGCAAAGTGTTGCCAGGGGTTAGGGGTTAGGTTGCTTAATATTTAAAATACCAGAATAGGGAGGATGGAGCAGGTTTACGTTTATTAGATTGATCAGTTTTGCTGAACTATGAAATATTTTGGGTGCAGTGTATTTTTTACATACAGGTATAACAGAATAGCTTTAGTGGGTTTTTTTTTTAAAAAAAACTTGAGTATAAACTTATACAAAATGCAGCAAGATATTAAAAAAACAGTTTTATTGATTAAAAAACACTATATCGGATTCATATCGGTATCATATGAATCCAATATAGTGGGGGCGATCGTGGCTCAAGAGTTGGGAGTTCGCCTTGTAATCGGAAGGTTGCCGGTTCGAGCCCCGGCTCGGACAGTCTCGGTCGTTGTGTCCTTGGGCAAGACACTTCACCTACCGCCTACTGGTGTTGGCCAGAAGGGCCGATGGCGCGATATGGCAGCCTCGCTTCTGTCAGTCTGCCCCAGGGCAGCTGTGGCTACAACTGTAGCTGCCTCCACCAGTGTGTGAATGTGAGAGTGAATGGGTGGATGACTGGACGTGTAAAAGCGCTTTGGGGTCCCTAGGCGGGACTAGTAAAAGCGCTATACAAATACAGGCCATTTACCATTTACCATCAGCAGATATCCAAATTTATGATATCGGTATTGGACATAAAAAAGTGGTATCATGCCATCTCTAGCCTTAACATGGTTTTACAGCTGTCTCAGGGCCTCCTGGGGACTGTGCAGTTAACCTCATGGTACTGAAACTAAAAGTAAGAATGAAAGAATAGGAAAGAAAAATGTTCCTCTCTGCTCTTCTTCCCTTTTCTGGGAGGCAGTGGGGAGGTAGAGCGTACAGCCCGATCTGGCGGGGAGGTGTGGGAACCCGATGAATCCAAGGTCCACAACTGACGATGTGTCCAAATCATAATAACATAATCTAGATCAGATCTCTGATCCCTAAACCTAACCAAGGAAGAAAAATGGCAGATTAGCGTCGGTAAAAGACCGAAAGATGAGACACACAACGATGTGTGCTGCTGGTAAAGTTTCTGGGCGTTCCTCATAACAGCCGTCCCTCAAGAGTCTCTCCATCTAAAGTAATGCTTTATCAGGGAACATCGAGTCCTTTTACTGATCCTGATTTGTTGTCTTCACCCTCTGAGGTCCAAAATATACTTGAAATATAACCGTCCATTTGAGTTTACGTTTGTGTTTCACCTTCAGATTGTTTCATTTCATTTTTCTTCCTTGCCTTGCTTGGTATCGTTCTTTTCAGCACAACCTCA
Source organism: Neolamprologus multifasciatus (assembly GCF_963576455.1). NCBI lineage: Eukaryota > Metazoa > Chordata > Actinopteri > Cichliformes > Cichlidae > Neolamprologus > Neolamprologus multifasciatus. The sequence goes on along the minus strand of NC_140450.1, from coordinate 36,285,642 downwards.
CGTGTCTGAATTTACAGATAGTTTTTCACTGCTGTACTGTAGTAACACAACAGATCTGAAGTCACACAAAAACATAAAATCCTACCAGGAGTTATATTTGTCTTACTGTAAAAACCACAGACATGTTCCGTGCGTGATTTTTTATAACTTGAAATGCAAATATAAATTGTAAATTTTGAAAACTATGTGTAAACAATAAAGTTATAAACAACTATTTGTCTAAAAATGGAGCCGATGCATCTGGCGGGTGTTTTTGTACGACCATTTAAAAATAACATCCATCTTCTTCCGCTTTATCCGGGGCGTCGTGGGGGCAGCAGCCTGAGCAGAGAATTTATTATATTTATTATTTAAAAATAACACTATAACTAAAATGAGAGAACAATCAGGTGCCACAATAAGATAATAATAATAATGGATTGCATTTATATGGCACTTTTCTAGGCACCCAAAGTGCTTTACAATTCCACTATTCATTCACTCTCACATTCACACACTGCTGGAGGCAAACCACAGCTGCCCTGGGACAGACTGACAGAGGCGAGGCTGCCATATCACGCCATCGGCCCCTCTGGCCAACACCAGTAGGCCACCAGGACCCCAGAGGGGCCAATGGTGCGATATGGCAGCCTCGCTTCTGTCTAGGGTGAAGTGTCTTGCCCAAGGACACAACGACCAGGACAGAGAGAGCTGGGGGATCGAACCGGCGACCTTCCTACACAACCAAATCCCACGTGCTGCCTTTATTTGTTATTGGTGTATATGGTCCATTTTTCCACCAATAGGAAAGAGATGGCTGTCCTTTTTTTTTTAACCATTTCACACTAAACGTGATAATAGTGTTCAGAAAAAAGGATGGCTTATATATATATTTTAATCATAACTCTAGATTTAGTGGCCTGGTATTAAAATGTAAAAACTGGTGTATACTTTCAACACTGAAATAGCGACTCAGCGTGGCTGCAGCTTGTTGCTGTGCTAGCTTAAATCAGTCATGTGATTTGGAGGTGCAGCATGAGCGAGACTGCAGGTGAGTATTCAGAGTATTTCTCTGAAAAAATAAATATGCAATACATTCACTGTTAGCTGTAGCTGGCCTCAAAGTGTAAATGCTATTAATACCTAATAAGCAACACTCTCACATGCATACCTAGGAAGGCCCTAGGGGTGGCAAGAGTTCATTTTGGGGTTGCACATGCCACCCCTCTAGAACCGCCCCTGACGAAACGTTTCTCCCCCTGAAAACGTTATTTGGGGTTCCTGTAAATCATGAAAAGTGTTACTGTGGCAGACCACTGGAGGGCTCCACTCACACCCAGTTCTCAGAAAGTGTTGTTGCTGTGTTTTGGAGGGAAAAGTATTCAGTTGCAGGGCCGTGCAGAGAGGTTTAAAGGGGCGGGTGCTCAAAGTTAAAAAGGGGCACATTGAACCAGGCTGAATAACAACAACGCTCGATTGATAGCTCGATAGATAGATAAAACGGCCATGGCAACCCTGAATTTTAATGCTAAAATCTACCAAAAATGAAAATTATTATTAAATTTTTAACAGATATACTCACTTCTGTCAAAAATTATTCTAACATCCAAGTAGATATTTTTATTCTGTGTTTAATTTATTTTGTTGGTTTGTTAATGTTTTTCCATTTATTTTACAGACCAAAGTATCAACTGCAACGTTAATGATTTACTATTTCTTTCATAGAGGACCTTTGCTCTGTTACTGTCACACCTTGTATTATATGCTGCACAGTATTTTCTTACCTGGCTCTTCCTGACCTTGTACTTTCTCCTCACGTTCCCCTCTTTCCTCTCTCCCTCTTTGGACTGACAATCATAAACAAATAGATTGTATTCAATTAGATGAACAAATTACATTAATATGAAAAAAAAATACTGTTAAGATCACTAATAAAAAGTCCTCTCTCAGTGTGTTTTCACCACAAGGCAAATAACCAAACCACGTGTTCATCTAATAAAAGATGTACATTTGTTCGCAGGCTACGGACAATTTTAAGTTTTACATCTTAAATATGCTATATAAAATTCAACGGAAGGAAGAAGAGAAGCAAAGAGTGATTCACAGGCAGAGCCTAAATTATTTCTCACAGTTTTTGTTGCCTTATGGTTCCAAGCGCTGTCACCAATCTCTGCATTTTGTTATTATCTCATGACACTTGTTTAATCAGCTACCATCTCTCCTATGGACTTTTTACTGTCTACAGTCTCAGATCAACACAGCCCTGCCCTCCAGCACTATCAGCAGCAACCCCTCAAGCGCAACATTGTACCCATCAGCAGGGCCGTGCAGAGAGGTTTAAAGGGGCGGGTGCTCAAAGTTAAAAAGGGGCACATTGAACCAGGCTGAATAACAACAACGCTCGATTGATAGATCGATAGATAGATAAAACGGCCATGGCAACCCTGCATTTTAATGCTAAAATCTACCAAAAATGAAAATTATTATTAAATTTTTAACAGATATACTCACTTCTGTCAAAAATTATTCTAACATCCAAGTAGATATTTTTATTCTGTGTTTAATTTATTTTGTTGGTTTGTTAATGTTTTTCCATTTATTTTACAGACCAAAGTATCAACTGCAACGTTAATGATTTACTATTTCTTTCATAGAGGACCTTTGCTCTGTTACTGTCACACCTTGTATTATATGCTGCACAGTATAGGACTGAAATTTGGCAGACAACGCAAAAAGCACTAAGTCTCTGGGCTCTCAGTACAAAGAACTCATAGCAGAGAATTAGTTTCACAGCCATGGGGATATTAGATGTCTTTCTCCAATCGTTCAGTTCTGCTTTCTTGTTGGTGGCACTGACAGTCAGCCTCCTCGTCTATTTCATCGTCACTCCAAGCTTCAATTCTCAAAAAAAACAAAAGGGTCCTCCAGGACCCAGACCACTTCCTGTGCTGGGGAACCTGCTGCAACTGGACCTGAAAGGACCTTACAAAACATTGCTGGAGGTAGGAAAGTAATTGAACTATGTTGCAGATACAGTTCTCCAGGCAGCTTTGGTTTCTTTGATGTGTGTGAAAATATTCTGTTCTTAGTTATCCAAGAAATATGGATCAGTCTTCACGGTCTATCTGGGACCTAAAAAGGTGGTGGTCCTAGCAGGATACAAGACAGTGAAGCAGGCACTTGTAGACTATGATGATGTGTTTGGAGACAGAAGTCCAACGAGACTTGCGCATGAATTAACCAAAGAGCATGGTAAAGGAATAATATTTTTTCTTAAAATCTTTTAGCTTTTTTTCTATTTTGGTACTGTCAAACTGAAATATGACCACTCTCAGGAGTTCTGTGGTCCAATGGTGACTCATGGAGAGAAATGAGACGCTTTGCATTGACTAAACTGAGAGACTTTGGAATGGGCAAGAGAGCATGTGAGGACAAAATAATTGAGGAATGTCAACATCTCATTGAAGTATTTAAGAAATTTAAAGGTAAAAAAAATGATCACATTTGTTTGAACTGAATTGAATTAATGGTCCAATAACTTACACTGACTGTATGTGTTTGCTACAGGAGAAGCGTTTGATACAACCCAATCAATTAACTGTGCAGTCTCTAACATTATCTGCTCCATCGTCTATGGCAGCAGATTTGAATATAATGATCCAGAGTTTACATCTTTGGTAGATCGAACAAACAGATTTATCAGACTCGGTGGAAGTCCCTCAATACAGGTATTGATTCCTACTTTGTGACACTTATGGAGTTACAGATTTTTTCAAGGTACAACTCAATAACCTTTGTAAATGAAAAATGGTATTTTATGTACAGATGTATATTTGATGATTCACAGATGTATGAAATGTTTCCATCAATCCTGAAGTGGACTGCTGATAGGAACGAAGGTTTCAAACTGGTTGCTGCCAATAAAATGCAAAACCTTGCCTTCTTCCGTCGCTTAAAAGAGACTCTGAACCCACAGATGTGCAGAGGCATTGTGGATGCCTTTCTGGTCCGCAAACAAAATCTTGAGGTTGGACTTTCTATTATCTTTCAACTTTGTGTTCAGGAATAAATAACTTAAGCTGATGGTGAAACTGTGCCTTATCCTGCTCAGCTATGGTTAAGACAAAACAACTGTGTTGCATCCTAATACCTTTATCACCCAGCAGATGTATGCGAACACTATTGATCATTTGTAATTCTTCTGGTGTATGTTACATCCTCGTTACTGTTCGGTGCCTTGACACTTCTTTTTCTACTGTGCAACCCCCATCCAACTTTGGGATTAGAATGATTTGAGTGACTTTGCTGTTAAATGTCTATGTGCAGGAATCTGGGATTACCAAAAGTCACTTCCATGATGAAAACCTTCTGATAACAGTCATGAATCTGTTTGCTGCCGGCACTGAGACAACATCAACTACACTGAGATGGGGACTTCTGCTAATGGCCAAATATCCGAAGATACAGGGTGAGGAGCTCAAATAATCCACAACTTGAATACACTTTTAATGGAAATCACATGACACATGTCACAATTCAATTCAATTCAATTTTATTTATATAGCGCCAAATCACAACAAAAGTCGCCTCAAGGCGCTTCATAGATACAGAGAAAAACCCAACAATCATATGACCCCCTATGAGCAGCACTTTGGCGACAGTGGGAAGGAAAAACTCCCTTTTAACAGGAAGAAACCTCCAGCAGAACCAGGCTCAGGGAGGGGCGGGGCCATCTGCTGTGATTGGTTGGGCTGAGAGAAGGAAGACAGGATAAAGACATGCTGTGGAAGAGAGACAGAGATTAATAACAGATATGATTCAATACAGAGAGGTCTGTTAATACATAGTGAGTGAGAAAGGTGACTGGAAAGGAAAAACTCAATGCATCATGGGAATCCCCCGGCAGCCTACATCTATTGCAGCATAACTAAGGGAGGATTCAGGGTCACCTGGTCCAGCCCTAACTATATGCTTTAGCAAAAAGGAAAGTTTGAAGCCTAATCTTGAAAGTAGAGATAGTGTCTGTCTCCTGAATCCAAACTGGAAGCTGGTTCCACAGAAGAGGGGCCTGAAAACTGAAGGCTCTGCCTCCCATTCTACTTTTAAATACTCTAGGAACAACAAGTAGGCCTGCAGAGCGAGAGCGAAGTGCTCTAATAGGGTGATATGGTACTACAAGGTCATTAAGATAAGATGGGGCAATATCACAATAAGCATACATTTATCAAATATACTGGAGTGTTATTGTCAGTGTAACACAAGTGTAATGTGTCCACTGTTCTTGTTTAGACTCCAGAGGATTCTAATAGGGATGAAATTCAATTATTGTTACTTTCATACTCAAGATGAGGTCCAGGAGGAGCTGAGGAGGCTCATAGGAGATCGACAGGTGCAGGTTGCTGACAGGAAAAACCTTCCCTTCACTGACGCCGTCATCCATGAGATACAGAGACTGAGCAGCATCATCCCCACTGCACTTCCTCACAAAACCACCAGAGACATCACTTTTCAGGGTCACTTTATTGAGAAGGTTAGACTAATTGTTATCTATTCAAAGCTGCTCGGCATCAAGCCAACATGTTTTGAGAAAATGTAACTACATCCTGGATCGTCCTGCATTAACTTTAAGTTGAGGTGCCAAAGTTCTAAAGCCACAAAAAACCTAAGTGCAGACACAAAGAGCAAGCATGAGTGGGAACAGTTGTTATCAGTTTACTGAGTGCACAGAACAGAAGCTTGATGCCATCTTGGATGGGCAATCACAGGAATATGGGAAAGTTTGAAACTGAATCCAAATCAAAAGTATGTGCTGTTTTTATATGTTGTCTTAGTACGTTTTGTACTTTGTGCATCTCTGAAATGAGCTGTTATCTGCAGGGAACCACAGTGTTTCCTCTCTTGACATCTGTCCTGCATGATCCAAGTGAGTGGGAGAGGCCTCACAGCTTTTATCCTGCTCATTTCTTGGACAAAGAGAAAAAGTTTGTCAAGCGAGATGCCTTCATTCCATTTTCTGCAGGTTTGTGAACTCAGCCATTACCACTGAGGTACATCTTTTCACAGGACAGTTGATTATTATTCATCTCTTGCAGGTCGCAGGATTTGCCTCGGAGAGAGTCTGGCCAGGATGGAGCTCTTCCTCTTCTTCACCACCCTCCTGCAGCATTTTCGTTTCACTCCTGCACCTGGAGTTTCAGAGGATGAATTGGATCTGACTCCAGTTGTCAGCATTACTCTCAGCCCTTCGATTCACAAATTATGTGCTGTTTCCCAAATGTGAGGAAGAGATGGTCTTTATAAGCTTTTGTTGTTCTGTGAAAAGGCTCCAGTCAATTTTTAGCAGAATATTTTCTTGTGTCCTTAATTATTATTAGTCCTTTATTTATCCAGGTAAAAAAAAATCTCATTGAGATTAAAAATCTAATTTCCAAGCGAGACCTGGCATCATGGCAACAATTTCAGACTCACTGACATGATTTACAAAATGTTTAGTTCAATTGTTCCTTTAGTTTCAAGGTGATTTTATTAGCCCCATCTCATGTAGGTAAAGATTGCCTGTTGGCTTTAAAGTAGTCTCTGAATAGCTGTCTTTAAAGTTTTGACTGACAATAAAGGCAGAATGTTTTGATTACTTAAAAACGCTATCAGCACATGTATCGCTCGCTCGCTTGCTCATAAAGATGTAAGATGTTAAACATTTTCCTCCACAATAAAGATCAAATGCTGCATCAGTGCATGTCATGCTCATTACTGCCCCCTCAAGAAAGAAGACACCCTCAGTTTTCTTAGTAAGTACCCCCATGCCACGCCCCCTGGTGGTTGTAGAAGTTTACAGATGGGTTGACAACACATTATTGTTACATTGTTGGTCTTCCATGTGACCTCTTTAGAGAGAAGAAGAATGTCTGAAAGGGACTGAAATATATATCAATGTATTTGTATAGATGAATTGTTTTTTAATTTTTTATTTTGGGGGCTAATTGATGACATAAAATGGTTACCAGACCCTTTGGGCCATTTTCTATCTGTCCGCTTCACTTTTTCATTTAGTGATAAGACAAACTAATGACTCACACTTGTAGCTGTCTAAGTCACCCATAATTAAAGTGTATTCAGTTCATCTTGACGTACTTTTTTCAGCGGGAGAAGCGTTTCATCCAAGTGACTTCTTCAGTCTTAGCTGAATGCAGGTTTCTCCAACCTTATTGCTTCTCTTAGATATTGTCACTTTATTTACCTGCTGCCAGGGGCGATTCTAGGATCAGAGCTTTGGGGGTGCTGAGCACCCAGAGAGCTGCTTAACCAGGCAAGATCAACTTTACTCATCACGATGAGACGTCTTCCCTGTCTCTGCAGTCCCTGCATCCCTACATGTCTCCAGTTGTCCTCTGTCTGTCTCCTCGGTGCATTTAAACCCCTGTTCCTCTCTGTCCTCATCGTCTGTTGTCCTCGTCTCTGTTATCAGTCATCATAATTTTACCATCTCTGTGCAAGTCTGCAAATTTCTTTATTAAATCATAAGATTCTTAAATTCATCAAGTCTCTCTGTGCCTGGGTCCTCGTCAGGATACATGACATCACTGTTTTGCAACTTTGCCTACGGTACAATGTATGAAAAGATCTTTACTGCAGATACTACTATGGCTCTGTAGATTTTTTTAACTTTTATTTTAACCTGTGTCGCCTCACCTTGACTGGCACATCTGTCTATCACTTTTTGGTGGTCAACTCTCTCAAGCAGTAAAACGGTTTCTGTTGTGCCTGTCACTGCTCCCTGTCTGTTTTCTTACCTGGCTCTTCCTGACCTTGTACTTTCTCCTCATGTTCCCCTCTTTCCTCTCTCCCTCTTTGGACTGACAATCATAAACAAATAGATTGTATTCAATTAGATGAACAAATTACATTAATATGAAAAAAAAAATACTGTTAAGATCACTAACAAAAAGTCCTCTCTCAGTGTGTTTTCACCACAAGGCAAATAACCAAACCACGTGTTCATCTAATAAAAGATGTACATTTGTTCCAGGCTACGGACAATTTTAAGTTTTACATCTTAAATATGCTATATAAAATTCAACGGGAGCAACAGGACGGTCAAATGTCGCTGATTCTACTACAGAGTAGGACAGGTTGTAGGGTAGCAAACATCGTGGGAAAACACAGTTTCAACACTGCAGGGGCGCACCTTAGACCAAGGGCAGGACACCTGCTATGAAAGGATGCTGAGAACCACAAGTGAGGCCAAATCAAGAGAGGAAAAATCCGTGGAAAGCAAGTCCACAGACACGTTGCGGCAGGATAACAGGCAGGGCCGTGCAGAGAGGTTTAAAGGGGCGGGTGCTCAAAGTTAAAAAGGGGCACATTGAACCAGGCTGAATAACAACAACACACATTCATCAAGAATCTAATATGGGCAACAAGGCAAAGCAAACGTAGCCGATGTTTTACCTGATGGGTACAATGTTGATGTTGAGGGGTTGCTGCTGATAGTGCTGGAGGGCAGGGCTGTGTTGATCTGAGACTGTAGACATTAAAAAGTCCACAGGAGAGATGGTAGCTGATTAAACAAGTGTCATGAGATAATAACAAAATGCAGAGATTGGTGACAGCGCTTGGAACCATAAGGACACAAAAAACGGTGAGAAATAATTTAGGCTCTGCCTGTGAATCACTCTTTGCTTCTCTTCTTCCTTCCATCATCTCATATATCACTCTCCACTTGCTGTCTATCTGAGAACAAGGCACAACTTGCTATTGCAATAAACTATAATCTAATTATCCACACCTAACAACTCTCAACTTAATCTATAATAAAATGATGACAGAAAAATGTTATAGCACTGCCTTTAGTAGCCTCACACAGCTCCTACTGTTTCCTCCTCATGTCCTTACCAGCCATGTCTGGACATTGTTATATCATGAGTAATAATTAAAAAAATCCATCTAAATAAAACACACACATGCACGCACACACAGTGACATTTTAGACCTTCTTCAGAATACTGTATATACTATGGGCATCACGGTGCTGATCCAGAAACATTATTATTTATTACTAGAGCTACAATAATAAAGCAATGAGGAGGGGGAAGTAATAAATATGAAATAATGTATTTATGATGATTCCATTTGTTTCACTATCCACTCTGTGCAGGAGCAAAGCTTATTACATTTTTAAACTGTAGAGATACAATAATTTTACTGCTGTAAAATCCAAATTTTGTCTTATTTAAAATAGAAATCTAATATAATCTGCTTCTTAATGTATGTTCTTTAAAATACAGCGTGTGTTTTTTCATATATTATAATTATAATATTGCATAATTATGTGGACATGCATATTAGATCGTTTTTAGTGAAATATAATCCTTCCAGAAAGGCAGGAAAAGCCCTCAAACTTACTCTAAAACTAAATATGTTCTAAATTCTCTAAAACTAAATATGTTCCCTAAAACGGTGACAGAGCTGCAGACCCATGACAGCCTTACACAGGTAGCCAGCAGCTATGACCAGCACTACTTGTGCAGTTAATAAAAGGACAGGTAATGTTTGTCATGCTGTTGCACACACAGCACGCTCGTTTGTTTCAGTTCGTCAGTTGCAACAAGACAGCTGACCAACGTGTACGTAATAAGCTAATACTCCTGTGTGCTATACACTACAGTGTACGCTGTACACCGACTTACTGGTTTTGTCGCATCAGTCTGTGTCTCTGAGTTAACTTGTGTTTCTCCTGCAGCTCCGGACCGCAAAAAATGCGCGTGCTCTTTGTGAGCTCGTTCCCGGCTCGTAACCAGCGCGTTCTGCCGTCAAGGGCGATCATTGGTTAAATGTGATCATGTGACTGATGCAAGCCAGATCCTTTTATTTAGCAAAACTGTGATTAATAGTTAAATATTATTGTTGAGGGGCACAGACAGGACTCCGCACGCACACACACATTAAAAAAATAATATATATTTTTTAAAAAGTTGCCTCAACAAAAGGGCACTTTGGGCACCCATCAGGAAAGGGGCGGGTGCTCAAGCCCCTCTAGCTCCCCCCTCTGCACGTGCCTGTTCAGTTGTGTGGTGATGAGTAATAAACCAGCAGTGTAAATCAAGAGCTCTCGTGTCGTCTGTGTTTACCTCCACATTACTACTTTAATATTCAAGTCTGGGTTTTCTATTTCAAGGTGAAGTGTTTGTTGTGTGCAAAGCAACTGGGGTACAACAATACCTGATATATTGGTGTCGTTTAGGTGCTTACATCCAAGCCTTTATAGGTTTGCTGCAGGATACTCGTACACCTGTGCCTCTTGGTACTGAGGAGTCAGGCACAGAGCAAAAAATATAGTATTTCTAAATGACAAAAGTCACCAGGTGTTTGGCATCCAGGGGCAACAAATGAGTACAGGAAGGCTGCCCAGATTGAGTAATTAACATATTTCTTTGTAAAAATGGACTGGTAACTATTTCTGCAGTTTCTACAGAGAAGGAAAACAGGGGTGAATATGTTTATACTTCAAACTAAATCTACTAAAATGAGGTAAAATGACACAGGGATTATATTTGGTGACGTGAAGCTCATTTTTTCTTCATTACACATTTTCACTGAGTGTAATGCTAGCTTAGACCGCCAACCTTTGGATTACAGCTAGTTAGCTATAAGCTAAGCACAACTAAGTTTGTCAGCATGAGTTTCCAGAATCGTTATTAATGTTGATATTGTGTAAATAGAGAAATAAAATGCTGGGCATTGCCACTGAATGAGTTTCTGTTAAACACTGAGATTCATAGCATAGTAGACACAGCCCAGAAACGGCTCCCTGTTGCTATCTCGGTGCATACTGCCACATACTGTCCCTCAAAGTGTAAAAACATGACTCTAAAATAAATAAGCTCATTTGTATGTGTAGATATTAAACCCCTGTTTGAAATATCTGACTGAATTCAGCTTTATTTATACAGCATCATATCATAACAACAGTTACCTCAAGGTTCCACAATTTCTTCTAAAAACAGAGTAAAAACTTTGACACTGTACAGTCGTGACTTCAGACAGGGAAGTAGCTGTTTTAGTGCTATACAAAAGTAAAATTTGTCAAGGCTGGAACGGCCAGTACAAAGTTGGGACTCAAAAGCAGACGAGACAGGAGTGGAGCCCACTGCCACAGAGAGAGTCAAGGTGAGTCCATTAACTGACAGAAGGTGTTGCTTACTCAGACACGGCAAAGATCCAACGTCCCAGATGGGAGGATGTTTCCGGGTGAGTGTCAGAGAGAGTCACAGAGTGGAGGAAACAAGAGGTCTGACTTTGAGCAGTTGGGAAAAGCAGGATGGCGCGCTGACCTTTGAGTTTCCAGAAAGCTGGGGAGGGATGAGTGGTAGCAGCAGGTGAGTTTGTCAGGCAGCAAAATGCATAACCTTGGTTTGCAAGTCAGCATCTGTTTATTTCTACTTTCCATTCACAGTTTAAAGAAAGATTTTCCACAACAGAAACACTTTATCTGCACAAAACAGATTCCCTTCTTTTTATATCCTGTCACTGAAAGTCAAACCGTCTTTCACCACCCATGGACATGTTGGAGTGAAAAACAAAGTCTGCAATGTACCAAGTCTATCTACCAAGGCCAGCGACTGGGACATGGATGCCACCTTTCTGATGAGTGTTAAATATCCCAGTTCTTTGATCTTTGGGCTGAAGGAAGAACAACACTCGGTGTATAAATGCTCAATCAACAATCTCTTTATTAAATAAAACACTTTGAGCATAAAGGGGGTGTCCACTGTATTATCTTTGTCTGTATACCGAGCTTCTTATTAAATGCACGCACACACCGATCTCTGCTCCGATTCCACTTTCTTTCCTATTCTCCATTTTTTCTTTGGAGCTTCTTGCTCGCCAGTGAATTACACACATTGCAGCAACACAGTGCCATCTAGTGGCTGATACAAACATAGGTCAACATGTTACGTCTCCCTTCTTAAAAAAAACAAAACAACAAAACAACTCAGGCTTGTAAAATTTCTAAGGCAACTGAAATTACGGGAATAACATCCTGAGCAACATCCATTAATAACATAGCATTTGACTCAATACTGGCTACATCATTACCATAATAAACAGATGCATTTAGTGACATCATTGGAACAACAAACATGTGAACAGCCAGTATTTTTTTTTTTAGGGCAGCGATCCGCCTGCACACTTTACAATATTACAGGTCCAGGACCTGTCTTGGTTTAGTAACACGCCCATATCGAGTCGTGTATCCGGGTGTTGTAATGTCTTTATCAGGGGGCTCCACAGGCGGGGGCTGAGAAACCACAGGGCTGTCATCGCTGTTGACTGTTGGTTGAATGAACTCCTCACCTCCTACGCTGTTTCTGCCTTCACGGAGGTGTCGGAGGTGTCGGTGGTTACGGCAATAAACTTGTCCTGTATCTGTGGTTACGTTGTAGCTTCTGGACGTGTCGGCACAACTTGTGACCACAGCTGGTTTCCAGGAACCATCTTGTTGCCGGAACCGGACCGGTGTGCCAGGATATAGTTGAGGCAGAGGTCGGGCTGCTCTGTTGAAATAAGTCTGCTGGCGCTGCTGGCAGACTTCTCTCCTCTCACGCACGGTTTGCTGGCAAACTACTTGTGGTTCCAGCTGTTTTGGTGTTGCAGGGAGGATGGAGCGGAGTCTCCGGCTCATGAGTAGTTGTGCAGGCGACTTTAAGTTGTCCACGGGGGTGTTCCGGTATTCTAATAGGCTCAAGTAGGGATCCTTATGTTCAGCTTTGGCCTTGTCCAGTAGTTTTTTTGCTGTCTGGACCGTTTTTTCGGCTAGGCCGTTGCTCTGTGGGTAATGGGGGCTAGTAGTGGTGTGGGTGAAACTCCATGACTTTGCGAACTGTTGGAACTTACATGAAGCATAGCACGGGCCGTTATCACTAATCACCGACTCTGGAATACCATGCCTGGCCATGGCTGACTTTAGTTTGTGGATCACTGCTTCTGCAGTGCAGCTGTGCAGTCTTTCCAACTCGAAGAATCTACTGTAGTAATCTACGAGGATGATGTAGTCTTCCGAGTTGTGAACAGATCGGTGGCTATGACCTGCCACGGTCGTTCTGGTATTGCATGTGACAACAGGGGTTCCTTGGGGTTAGCAGCTTGTCTCTCCTGGCATGTGCTGCAGGCTCCGACTGCTTCCTCAATCTGCTTTCCCATGCCTGGCCAAAACAGAAGGTCTCTGGCTCTGTTTTTACTCTTTTCTATGCCCATATGGCTGGAATGAATCCGATCTATCATGTCCTTTCTGAGCCTTTTTGTGATGATCATTTTCTCTCCTTTAAACATGATCCCATCTATCAGTGAGATCTCATCCCTGTGGTTCCAAAACTCCTGGATGTCAGGCGGACATTGAGACCTTTTATCCGGCCATCCACTCAATGTGGTCCTTCTCAGAGTGTTGAGCTTAGGGTCCTGGGCTGTTTCGTTTCTTATCTCTAAGAGTCTCTGATCACTGACAGGCATGTTGCTGAGGACTGAGTGGATCAGCGCATCCATCCCGTCACATAGTGATTTATCGTGGAACTCTATGGATTTCTGGGAGAGCGTGTCGGCTACCGGGATGTCTTTCCCTGGCTTGTGGATGATGTTGTACTTTTGCAGCTGTAGTATCATCCTCTGTAGCCGTGGTGGTGCTGATGCTAGTGGTTTTTTGAGTATGGACTCGAGTGGCTTGTGGTCCGATTCAATGGTCACATGTCGACCGTACATGTACTCGTGGAAACGCTTGCAGCCAAAGAGAACAGCATATAGCTCTTTTTCTATTTGAGCATAGTTCTGCTCAGTGCTGTTAAGTGACTTGGATGCGTAGGCGACTGGCTTGCCGTCCTGCAGCATCACAGCACCGAGGCCACTTTTGGATGCGTCGACCTGGAGTCGTAGCGCTTTCTTGGGGTTGAAGAAGGAGAGAACTGGGCCTGGTTCTCTAGTGATCAGCTCCTTCATGTGTTGAAAGGATCTGTCATGGTTCTTGTCCCATACAAACTCACTGTCCTGCTTTAACAGCTGGCGGAGCGGTGCGTTTATCTCTGACAGGTGTGGGGCAAATCTTGCTAAATAATTAACCATCCCCAGCACTGTTTCCAGTTCTGCCCTGTTCTGTGGGGGCGCCATGTCTTGGATTGCTTTTACTTTTTGTGGATCTGGTTTCAGTCCTTCGTGTGACAATGTGTGACCGAAGTAACTGACCTCTTTGACGCAGATGGTGCACTTGTCAGGGTTCAGTTTTACACCTCTCTCCCTGCTGCGCTGCAGCATGGCCCTCAGGTTGTCGTCGGCTCCTGTTTGGTTCCTCCGAAGACCAACACGTCGTCCACAATGGCTGCCACGCCCCTCGGGCCCTCATAGGTCTCATCCACGCGTCGCTGGAACTCATCCTGGGCTGAGATTATGCCGAATGGCAGCCTGAGGAAGCGGTACCTGCCAAACACAGTATTAAATGTGGTTAACAGAGATGATTCGTGGCTTAGCTTAATGGCCCAGTAGCCTGATCTGGCGTCCAAAACACTGAAATACTTGGCCCCAGCAAGTTTTGTGGTGACATCCTCCAAGGTGGGTAGAGGGTAATGGGGTCTTTGTATAGCCTTGTTGAGGGGTCTGGGGTCCAGACATACTCTGAGTCTGCCTGTCTTGGGTTTTCTATGGTGATGCTATCAATGTAGAAACAGTCTTGCTCCTCATCTGTGTCCTTAGTTGTCACTTCTATGTTCTCTCTCTCAGTGTGTACTGATTTGAGGTGGGCTTTTGTCTGCGAAGGGAGTCTTGACCTGCATGCTCTTGCAAAATGGTTCATTTTCTTGCTTCCCTTTTGCTGGGCAGGTGTCTTTATTACTGTGTTGTCCGGCACAATAGCTGCACATTTTTAGCGTTACATTAGCGTGTTCTTTTGGTTTCACGCTTCTTGTTTGATTTTCTTGTCTGTGCGGTTTCCTGCCGATGGCGTGCACAGTTTCTTGGCCCCTGGAGTGACCCATAGATTTTAGCTGTTGCTTTGCTCGTGTGATCGTGCTATATCAATAGCTTTCTCTAGCGTGAGCTCTGCGCCTTGGCTGAGTAGCTTTTCTCGGACGTGTGGCGAGTTAGTGGCAAATACGATCCCTGACCATTTCATCTGTATTTGGGTACCCACAGTCTTTAGCAAGCAGTTTCAGTTCCGTAATAAACTGTTCAAACGCCTCATTTTCACCCTGCATCTTTTCATGGGACTTATATCTGGCGTAGATTGGGTTAGCTTTCGGTGTGATGTAATCAGTGTACTTATTGTAGTACGTCTGAAGCGTTTGGGAGTGGTCTGCGGTGAGCGTCCACGTGTTGTAGACGTCCCGTCCTTTCTCACCGACCCATAGAAGAAGGTAGCTGCATTTGTCTGCCTCCTCCTTCCCCCGAAGAGGACCAGAGAACATTAGCTCGGCGTGCTGCTTGAAACGCCGCCATGCCTCGGGCAGGTTGCTACAGTCCCAATCCATGCGCGGTGTGGGAACCAGTGTTGCCAACTCCTCAGTAAGGAAAATCGCTATTGGTTGTCCTAAAAGTCGCTAGAAGTCGCTAAATGACGTCATAACCTAATTTGCATAATTGGTCATGCTAATGTAATTGTAACCTACGCTGCTGGAGAGAGAAATAAAATCGTGGTAGAGACATAAAGTGAGTAAAAAACATCCTAAATGCAGTTAGAATTTATTTATAACTACAAATTAAATTTATTTTAGCAATTATTGTTTTTTGTAATGTCACAATTCCAACCCTGCTCCTTTACCCGGGCTTGGACCGGCAAAAGTGACCCGAAATAGGCACTCTGGTGGAGTTACTTTGTGTGTGTGTGTGTATAAGTAGTTTTAAACCTTGTGATCCACAAAACAGCATAAGAGTAAAAGAGTAAAAGAAGAACTGACTGCGTTACAGCACCCGCTGCTTGTTGAGAGTAAAAGCGATACGCACTTTCACGTCTTTTTTTAGCAACTTTTTTTCTAAAAAAAAGTCGCTAGGGGGTCTGAAAACTCGCTAAATATAGCGACAAAGTCGCTAAGTTGGCAACACTGGTGGGAACGCCGTAAGCCTCCATGTCTGCGCTGTCCGACGGCGAGGGATTGCGTAGAAAACCGCTACTCTGACACCATGTATTATCTTTGTCTGTATACCGAGCTTCTTATTAAATGCACGCACACACCGATCTCTGCTCCGATTCCACTTTATTTCCTATTCTCCATTTTTTCTTTGGAGCTTCTTGCTCGCCAGTGAATTACACACATTGCAGCAACACAGTGCCATCTAGTGGCTGATACAAACATAGGTCAACATGTTACATCCACCAGATCTCAAAGTGTCTGACACATTCTTATAGCTTCAGCCCTCCACACTAATCATTCACATTCTTTCTCTCTTGCGGCGCCTAAGTGACGGCCTTGGCTTCCTGTTTTATCTTCGCCTGATGAGATGGTGCAGAAAACCTCTACGGTATGTTCTGTTCTCTTTGTAATCCGAAAAGGAAGGTCACAGCATTTCTTATAACTCAGCAGTATAATGCATCATAAAACAGTGTAGTGATTTCACAATCTTTAATCCGAGGCATAATGTGGACTAAAGCCGTATAATGATTCAACAGTTATTTGATTAGAAGTATAAGGATAGGATAGTATAATAATCTCACATGGGGAAGGAGCCTGAGCTTGTGCATGAGGTCGACAGGTACCAGCTGGGTATACTCGGGCTTGCCTCAACGCATGGCTTGGACTCTGGAACCAGTCTCCTGGAAAGGGGCTGGACTCTGTCTGGAGCTGCCCTTGGTGAGAGCAGTGTTGGGGAGTAACAGAATACATGTATCGACGTTACATGTTTAAAATACAAAATATGGCTGCCTCTGCCTCAATTTTATCTCACAACTTAGACATTCACATTACTCACACTCTCTTAACACATACATATAGGATCTTGGGGGTGGGCACGCTACACGTAATCCAAAAGACCATCAGGGTGTACACCTCACCCCTGGCGTTGTTGCCCACCTCTCAATTTTAAATACACGTAGACATTGAGGGCTATCAGGAGGGGCTATGCGCTTACCTGCTGCTCTCTGGCAGGTAGCTCCATGCCCTCCTGGGTTTTAAATGCACCTTAGAACACACATGCATCAACACTACATATGAGCAGGCGGAGGGAGGTTTGGAGTCTTCACACACCCGTTCTCTGCGACCTGCTGGAGTGGGGGGGCAAGGAGGAGGAGTTGGCCGTCCGACTGGGGTCTGGGGTCTCAATAGAACCACCCTCCTGAATATCACACAAGTCTCATCCACAACCTCGTTCCCTCCCCATGGAGCTGCAATCCACTGCTGTTGCTCAATGACAACTTCACCAAACTTGTATTTTCAAAATGCCTTTGTCTCATGAATCAAACAGAGAAACAGCCATTTTCATACTCCATGCTGGGAATGATTAAAGGCCCATCTCTGTGGGGTGATCATTTCCTTCTTTGCCCATCTGACTAAAAGCTTCATTTAAAAGATTATTTACTCACATTGCCACATTAGATCAGCGGATTGTTAGCTGTCCTTCATCTAATTTACTCGACCAATGCACAACTCCCACATAGCAAGCAGGTCTGGCAATGAGGTATGTCTTCTATACACATCCCCACTGGCCTGCATGTCTACAAACTACACACTAATCTTTTAAACTCCTGGGGCACTAAACAAGGTTATCCCCATTAGTTTTTGCTTTGCTGTGGTACCACTGGCAAAAATCCCTCTCTTTTGCTGGGATTTCCCTTCTGGCACCACATTTAAATCTCTTTATGTAGATGATCTACTCCTATATGTCCCTGATCCAAACAACTAAACCCCAGCAATCCTATCAACTCTCCAAAAATTCAGTTGAAGGCCTTGAGGTTACAACAGTCAGATCTTAGGTGATTCGTTACCATGACGCTACCCTCACTTTTCTCCAAATTATTTGGCTGCTATTTCCAAAATGAAGCAGGACTTCCAAAGATGGGCAAGTCTCCCGCTCTCACTAATAAGCAGAATCAATGTTGTGAAGATGAACATTAGGAATTAGGCTCATCCTTTACTGTTTGGTGTGAAATCTTTTAAGGATCTTTATAAAGATGGTGTGTTTTGCAACTTCACTGTTTTATCCTTCAAGTTCTCCCCACTGCCCACCTACCTCTTTTGTTACTTTCAGATTACAGACTGTAATCTGAAAGTAACGCAGGAACGCAGGAAATTTCACACCTTGCATTCAAAAACACACACTCCTCATTCTGAATCTGAACCTACACAACCCATAGAAGAAAACACACCTGAAGACAGTCAGGAGAAATGGGTTAAGAACTTTTCAGACAGGAATCTCACTGAACCTGAAAAGAGAGTATTAGCCAAAGGTCTCAATTTTGCCATTTCTCCACAACAGTTGCCCATAGTGGACCTCATCACAGCCACAGAATCTGCCATTCGGATTAATAAATTATCACAGACAGAAGCAGAGCAAATCAGGATGAAAGTCTCAGCCACCCTCTCCAGTGCCAAAGTCCCTCCGTCCAACCTCACAATACAGGAAAAGAAGGCCGTCGCTTCCCTGAGCAAAGACCACAACATCACTGTTTTACCAGCTGATAAGGGAAGATGCACCGTGGTCCTAAACACTACAGATTACCATACAAAGATCACTACTCTCCTCAGTGACAACAATACCTACGAAGCCTTAAAGCGAGACCCCACAAGCAGCTACAAAAAGAAAGTTATAGTTTGCCTTCAAGACTTGGAAAAGGACAAAATCATTGACCGCCTTACTTACCACCGCCTTTACCCAGGGGATGCCATACCCTGCATTTACGGACTTCCTAAAATCCACAAGGAAGCTGTCCCACTCAGACCCATAGTCAGTAGCATAAACTCAGCCACTTATAACATTGCAAAACACCTTGCTACCATCCTTGCTCCTCTCGTGGGGAACACCCCACACCACATCAAGAACTCCACCGACTTCACCAACAAGGTCCAGAAACTTACCCTGGATCCAGATGAAACCATGGTGTCCTTTGATGTAGTCTCTCTCTTCACGTGCATACCCACCACGGAGGCAGTGGAGACTGTCAGAAAACGACTACAAGAAGACAGCTCCTTGGAGGACAGGACCAACTTCACACCCGATCAGACCTGCACACTGTTTGACCTCTGCCTCACCACTACATATTTCAAATACAACGAAGGCTATTACAGACAAAAACATGGCTGTGTCATGGGCTCCCCCGTGTCACCTATTGTAGCCAACCTTTACATGGAGGAAGTGGAAAGGAAGGCTCTTGGCTCTTTCAAAGGAAGAGTACCCAGCCACTGGTACAGATATGTAGACGACACCTGGGTCAAAATCAAGACACAAGAAGTGGAATCCTTCACTGCGCACATCAACGCTGTGGATAAAAACATCAAGTTCACCAGGGAAGACACAAAGGACGACTGTTTGCCTTTCCTGGACTGCGCTGTGCACATTGAAGAGAACGGCAACCTCAACATCGAAGTTTACCGGAAGCCCACACACACGGACCAGTACCTCCTGTTTGACTCCCATCACCCTCTGGAACACAAACTTGGAGTAATCAGGACCCTACACCACCGGGCAGAACATGTTCCCTCTAAGCCTGAAGGGAAAAAGAAGGAACACACACATGTAAAGGAAGCACTCAAAACGTGCGGCTATCCTAAATGGGCGTTTTTAAAGTCAGCAAAGAGGCACAGAAAAGAAGATCAGACACCAGCGAGGGAGGATAAGAAGGACAGACGCAACAACATTGTCATCCCCTATGTAGCTGGTGTATCAGAGAAACTCAGGAGGGTTTTCTCCAAGCATGACATCCCGGTGTACTTCAGACCCAGCAACACACTCAGACAAAAACTGGTTCACCCGAAAGACAAAACGCCAAAACACAGACTTAACAATGTGGTGTTTGCTGTACAGCAGCGAGGAATGCCCAGACCTCTACATCGGAGAGACCAAACAGCCACTTCACAAGCGCATGGCACAACACAGAAGAGCGACCTCCACAGGACAAGACTCAGCTGTCCATCTGCATCTTAAGGATAAAGGACACTCTTTCGAGGATGCCAATGTTCACATTTTGGACAGAGAGGACAGATGGTTTGAAAGAGGAGTGAATGAAGCATCTATGTCCACTGTGAGCGACCATCTTTGAACAGAGGCGGTGGTTTACGACACCAACTCTCTGCCATCTATAATCCAGTTTTGAGATCCCTTCCCAGACGCCTTAAGGCCCACTCACACCCTGGGCCATCTGACCTCAGGAAATCACATGATAAGGTGGGGCCAGGTTTCACAATGAAATCACCCGAAACTCTGGCTGATTGGGACCCACACCCAGTTCCACACCTTGGCTCAGGCGATTAGAGGATCATCAGGGGGTCCTTTTGTCCCTCTGTGGGGGGAAACTCCCACTAGGGTTATATCTGGGACTCTCCACCATTTGACCTTAGAACTGAAGAAGCTTCTCGGATGAAGGTGAAACGTCTTCAAGTAATTTAAAGAAGTCCAGACGCTTTTCTTTGCAAGCTCCTTTGACTACGATGACCTGGATGACTGAGAACCTTCACAGACATTACAGACTGTGCAATATCCCTGTTTCACATGTTCCCTGCTATAGCCCCTAAGCAGATGTGGAGAAAACTCCTTTGCTCTGATGTGCATCAAAAGTCATCTGCTTCTAATGTGCATGGCAGACTCCTTCCTGTTATTTATTCCTCAACATCTAAGGTTAAATCTGCACGGGGGGGGCGCTAGACTCAGCCATGACTGGTACAAGGCAGCTCTTGTCTTTCAATGCCTTCATATGCACTCAGTTCACTCTTGCACAAGTCAAGGTTTTCAGTAGCATTCACCTATCAAAAAGAGTTTACCAGTGTCATTGACCACTGCAATAAATGTCAGATTTTACATTCCAACCACTCATATACTTTACCACTATTTCCTTGCTTACAAGTTTTGGGAACATTATCATGACACAATTTCCAAAATATTTTCTCAACACCTGACACAGTCATCCCACTTTGCTGTCTTTGGTCTCACAGTAGAACACGACTGATTCTCTATTAATTAGCTGCAGGTCTTAGCATTTTCAAAGGAGCTTGCAAAGAAAAGCGTCTGGACTTCTTTGCAAGCTCCTTTGACTACGATGACCTGGATGACTGAGAACCTTCACAGACGTCTTAGCATTTTCATAAAGTTTGGCAAGATGATACCTGATCTTCTTCTGGAAGTCCAGCAGTGCTCCCTTTAACACAGTGGCTCCAAGTTCTAGGCCAAGTGATGTATTTTTGTTTATTATAACTCCACATAATCTCATAAAGTACAGCTTATTCCTTGCCCTCGCATGTTTTTGTTAATCCTGTGTTCATTGACCCTTTCTTTAAAAAGTTTAGATTATTTATGTGCTTATTGTTCTTTTTCTTTTTTCTTGGGTTGGGGTTATATATTGATATATAAGAGTGTGTGTGTGTGTGTGTGTGTGTGTGTGTGTGTGTGTGTGTGTGTGTGTGTGTGTGTGTGTGTGTGTGAGTTACTATTTGCTTTTGGTCTCTTTCTCAAATGAATGCCAAAATAAGAGGTGTGGTGGGTGTGGTTTATGGCTCAACTGCAAGGTGTAGTGGGTTCAGGGGCAAGTGTGAGGGGATCATCTGCAGGTCATGGCTCCTCTATTTGAGTCACACGGTGGAACCTACAGAGGAACGGAGCTAGTGGGCAATGTGTAAATAAAGGACTGTGAAACTTTTAACACGTCTCATTCAGCCAATTAACACTAAGATGTGTTAAAGAGAAAATATATCAACATACTCTGTTTGTGGTTCTTGTGCTTTAATTGCTTGTAGAGAGACAGTGCTTTTCTATACTACCTGAGCACTCACAGTACTTACTGTGTGTTTTTCTCTGCACAGATTCCTCTGGATTCCTTCCTTGGGTGTGCAGAGATGTTGCCCTGAGTTTGAGAGTGTCGTTTGGATTCCAGATGTGTGGATTCCCTTCCTATCTGGACCTCTGGATCACTATTCCTCTTTGCACCGTACGTTTTTCCTGTTGAATTTTTAGTTAGGAGCCCTGTCTTTGAGTTTTGCTTTCCTCAGTGGCCTTGACATATATATTTTAGACATTATATATATATATATATATATATATATATATATATATATATATATATATATTAGGCGAGACTCGTTTGAATGCCTGTGCAACCGTTATTTTTCCTCTAAAGAACGAATACAGTCTGCATTGTTGTTTAATTTATGGCAAGAAAACTTAAAAAGAAACTTCAAAAACCACCCAATACCCTTAATTCACTCCGCCACACTAATTCACTAATGACTCTCTGGTCTTTCTTTACCATGTGCATGAGAAACGTGCCTCACCCTCTCCTAAGGTGATTTGAAAAAGGGCAAAAATGGTGTCTGGTTGACTTTTTTATTTTCAACTGGTTTATTTTTCAACTGGTGCCTTAGTGTATTTGAATGAAGAATTGAATGTAGAATTACAACTTCTATACTATTAGCACAGCTCTAAAATTAATCCAAACAGTTATTGTTTCATACAGCCTCCAGATACCTTTATGATATCAGTGGGACCCTGTTGTTTGCCTCCTATACGGCGCCTCGCATCAGCACTCAAAGTACACAATACATTTAGAGCTTGGTATGTACACCTCCCAACACTGTATCACTTAGCATGAGCAGATATGAGCATTAAGGTGAATCTCAAGGCCAGGGTTTGAGAATTAAGCTGATCAAAAGCATCACTGAACATGAATACTGGGCTTCTGTGGGAAGTTTTTGCACCATGTTCTGATAACTACAACTTCATAAACAACGTTAAATGTTTGTTAAAGCTGGGAAAGTAAGAAGAAGTCACCGGCTTTGCTCTGTAAAATCAACGCTGAGGCTGCAGAGGCAGTGGAGGGAGGCCACACTAAAAGGCTGAAACGGTTACATTGTGGTTGGCACATTCATTGAGCGGTGTAACCTAATGCCCCTTTTCTCTGCAGAGATACGGGAACAGGAACAGGAAGACCAGCTTGTGGTTTACGAATCGAAAATCAGCAATGGCAATGTTTTTGACTCCACTGGTGGCTGTGCTAGTTCTGCAAAACAGAATGCATGAGTGATTTAAGAAATAACTAAATGAGTGTAAAACTGGGTGGTATTGGTGGCAGATGTCTGTGGTAACTGTAAAACCAGCTGAGTCGAGCGTAAACACACCACACTGAGAGTCAGGTGAATGTTAATATGATAAATCATCAGCTCTGCCCTCATGAGTTCATCTGAAATTACTTCATGATAAATGTTTGTTTCTGCTGATGGCTGATCAATTAATCACGTAGATTAACAGCCACACCCCTCGCCCACACTGAGGCAAGAAATGAGTCACAGGATTTGGCATAGGCAGGGTTTCCTTTATGTTCTTTAGATTGAGCAGGAAAAAGCTTCACCAGCAGCAGACTGCTTGGTATGGCACCCAGGTAAGCAGCACCAACTTGTTTTGATTTGTTTTCAGCTGCTAGGCTGTCTTTGCTTATTATAATCATGAAATACGGCTGTTTGTGTCTTCAGATGCATGAAAAATGGGGAAAAAGGTTTCCCTTTTCTCTCTCTTGAAACTGATCTGTTCTTCGACGCATGTTTGTGGCGTTCCAGCTGTCACTGTGCCACTTTCATTTCAGTAGACTGCTGTTTAACAAGTATATGAAAGTGATCAGAAAAGGAATGAAATATAGTCAGAAATAATTACCTTGACGTTTTAATTATTCGATGAATATTTGATTATTATTAAAAGAAATGCTGGCATTTAAAAATGAAACCTAAATCATTTCTGTAGCAGTGTAATGAACAAACTGCAGGAGCAGAATGATGACAGGGGTTGTGCACACACAGGTGCAGCGTTCAATACTGTCGACCATAATATCCTATTAGAGCGATTAGAACATGCTGTAGGTATTACAGGTACTGCACTGCAGTGGTTTGTATCATATCTATCTAATAGACTCCAGTTTGTGCAAGTAAATGGAGAGTCCTCTTCACACACTGAGGTTAATTATGGAGTTCCACAGGGTTCAGTGCTAGGACCAATTCTTCTTCTTCATTCAGATCAAACTGAGGTTATTGTACTCGGCCCTGAAAATCTTAGAAATATGGTATCTAACCAGATTCTTACTCTGGATGGCATTAGAAAAAAGTTAGAAATATCCTGTCTCAGAGTGACGCTGAAAAACCAGTTCATGCATTTATTACTTCCAGGCTAGACTACTGCAATTCATTATTATCAGGAAGTCCTAAAAACTCCCTGAAAAGCCTTCAGTTAATCCAAAATGCTGCAGCAAGAGTCCTGACAGGGACTAGAAAGAGAGAGCAGATTTCTCCTGTTTTGGCTTCCTGTTAAATCCAGAATTCAAAATCCTGCTCCTCACATACAAGGTCTTAAATAATCAGGCCCCATCTTATCTTAATGACCTTGTAGTACCATATCACCCTATTAGAGCACTTCGCTCTCGCTCTGCAGGCCTACTTGTTGTTCCTAGAGTATTTAAAAGTAGAATGGGAGGCAGAGCCTTCAGTTTTCAGGCCCCTCTTCTGTGGAACCAGCTTCCAGTTTGGATTCAGGAGACAGACACTATCTCTACTTTCAAGATTAGGCTTAAAACCTTCCTTTTTGCTAAAGCATATAGTTAGGGCTGGACCAGGTGACCCTGAATCCTCCCTTAGTTATGCTGCAATAGATGTAGGCTGCCGGGGGATTCCCATGATGCATTGAGTTTTTCCTTTCCAGTCACCTTTCTCACTCACTATGTGTTAACAGACCTCTCTGCATTGAATCATATCTGTTATTAACCTCTGTCTCTCTTCCACAGCATGTCTTTATTCTGTCTTCCTTCTCTCACCCCAACCAATCACAGCAGATGGCCCCGCCCCTCCCTGAGCCTGGTTCTGCTGGAGGTTTCTTCCTGTTAAAAGGGAGTTTTTCCTTCCCACTGTCGCCAAAGTGCTGCTCATAGGGGGTCATATGATTGTTGGGTTTTTCTCTGTATCTATGAAGCGCCTTGAGGCGACTTTTGTTGTGATTTGGCGCTATATAAATAAAACTGAATTGAATTGAACAGGTGTCATGTACGGACAGCAATTTTCCATATTAGAGCTAAAATAAAATAAAAGGAAACTGTTGCTACATGCCTGCCAGTTTCTGTCTTGGTTGATTACATCTTGCCCATGTGCAGTTCCTGCACTGATGAGAGTGTGAAAGTAATATTTCTGATCTACCCTTCCTTCCTTTTTAGTGTTCCATACCATTGATCGGTGGCCTTTTGACCTGGAATACACCCAGCAGCCATGACAACATCTGGGCCCAGGGCCTGCTTTATTCTCACCTTCCTGCATGTCGTCATTATTCTCTCACTGCTGTTCTACAACAGCTTCTTGACCCACCGCGAGCTGCAGAGTTACCCCAACGGTGCTCATGGAGACATCAGGATTCTGGTGTGGCACTGGCCGTTTGGCCGCTCCTACAGTCTGGACGGGAACAAATGCCTGAAGATGTATAACATCAGCCGCTGTTTCCTCACTGATGACAGAGCTGACTTCTCTGCTGCCGACGTGGTGGTGTTCCACCACTATGAGCTGAGCAGAGGTCTTTCATCTGTGCCCCTACACCTGGATCGACCTACGTCTCAGCACTGGGTGTGGCTGTCCTTGGAGCCTCCTGTCAACAATGTGAACCTCACACGTTTCAACGGCCTCTTTAACTGGACGATGAGCTACACGCGTGATGCAGACATATCCATTCCTTATGGGCAAACGATGCTGGGAGGTGATAATCTAAGTTTTCCAGCTGCTCCAAATCGCTCCTGCTTCGCCAGCTGGGTGGTCAGCAAATACAAGCCTCAACAGACTCGGGCTGCTTTTTATCAAAGACTAAAGAAGCATATCCCCATAGAGGTGTACGGCAGGTGGAACAGGAAACCGTTGCCAGACAAGAAGCTCTTGCCCACCATTTCAAACTGTCTGTTCTACCTTTCTTTTGAGAACTCTGAGAAAAAAGACTACATCAGTGAGAAACTCTGGAGGAACGCTTTTCAAGCAGGGGCTGTACCAGTGGTTCTCGGCCCCAACAAGGCCACCTACGAAGCCGTGACCCCCCCACATTCCTTTATCCATGTAGCTGATTTCAATAGCCCAGCTGATCTGGCAACATATCTGAAGGTTTTGTCTGCAGACAGGCAGGCCTATGAGAAATACTTGGAGTGGCACAACACCTACCAAATTAAAACCTACAGTGACTGGAGGGAAAGGCTGTGTCAGATCTGTGTCAGGTATCCCAGTTTACCAGCCAGGAAGGTCTACCACGACCTGGACAGCTGGGTGAACAGCTAGTGTCGGATTTCTTCACCAAAGGTTTCAGACTGTGGATTCTGCTGAGTTTCAGAATCAGAATCAGAATCAGAATCAGAATCAGAAAGGGTTTTATTGCCAAATGTTGAGCAGGTTTACAACATTAGGAAATTGCTGCGGTACTTAGTGCAAACATGCTGTCATTCCACATGCAAATGTAAAATGCAGAACACTTGAAGTACAGTGGAAGAGAACTTATTGCACAGTCAGTTAACCCTTTAAGACCGACCATAGAACCAAGTCCGCCAGAGCTTATATTATATGTTTACATGCCGTGGAGCCATTTTTGGGAGCATTTTAAGTTGATATACATCAATACAACCATTACAGCCTACATTTTAATAATATGTCTGCATTAAGTGCATAGTAATTACATAAATTGCAAAAAAGTGCAATAAACTACAAAAAAATTGAAAATCGTTTTTGTTTTTTAACATATATTTCTAGTTAGAGAAATTTAAGAGGCTTATCCCTCAAAACTGTAAATACAAAAAAGTTGCACAAAATAGTTTCCCACCACAGGAAATTTATTTTGAGTGTCTTCATAGTTTTATTTTTGAAATACACCAATTTTTATACACTGCAGGAAAAACGAAAATAAATATTATAATGCAAATTTGCAAAAAAGCAGCATATGCATCAAAATAAACTATTTCCAGCAGTGCAATATGAGTCCTAAGCATCCCAGAAACCACACAGAAAGTCAGAAAGTCAAACATAACTTTTAAAAACACCAGTATAGGCTCATGAGGCCCTGATGGTAAAAAACTACATTTCCGCAAAATGACGTCACTTCTGGTTTCGGGCAGGTCATGGCGGACATGCAAAAGTTCGCGCTGACGTCTTATCCAGCGTAGGAAGTGTTACAAACAGCTGATCGGATCGGCAAAGCGTGTTTCTGGAATATTATGTTTTTGTTGCTGCAAGTGCTTTTTATGCAGTTTTTACAAAACTATATGTGGAAGGAAACTGTGACCGAGGACAAGCTGATGGCATAAGATGTAAGTACAACTCCTCCGGTTTCATATGCAAAAAAAATTATTGCGCTAGCTCACGTGGTTGCAGAGCTACCGGGATTTAAAAATAGTTACGCAAAACAGAGCGTGCCGCTCTGACCGGCTTTAAAGGGTTAATTTTGGTAAATGGTGAGAAACTGCAAGTTGCAAAAGCAGATCTGAAGCAGGTGGGTAGGTTGCTAATAATCACGTTACACATTCGAACTACAGGTAAACATGTGCCACTGAACAAGAAGCACAGTTTTTGTTAGTACTGATTGCTGGTGTGTAGTATCGTCTCAAAGGACATGAGCGATGGCAGATATACACTACAGATACATTTCATTACATGGTACCAGACTGGAATAATAATTCAGGGCTCCATGCTGGGCCACTGTGTTTTATTTAGGGCTGTCGCCGTGTAGCAGATATTCTCCTGCCACTGCTGGACATTTCTCTGCTGTTTATCAGAATATTGGTGCCCCTTCCTTGGGAGGCGCATTAACATTTGCTCACTTTGTTCAAATGTTCTTGATGCTCCTTAGTGCACTAGACCTAAAACTGATCGCTGGTACCACGATGTCACTCGGGCCTCAGAAGGACGTGCAGGAAAGCGGAAAGAAAATGGAAAAAAGATCAACTCCAGATTTCCTTTCATATGTTAGGAGGAGCCCTGTTTCTTTATCAGGATGCTGTTCGAAAAGCAAAACTAAGTATTTATCAGATATCATCTCTAACTACAGCTACACGCCCTGTGTTTTATTCAACACCATTAATTCTGTTGTCAACCCTCAGTTCTGTCTCTAAACTCCCCTTCCTGTCCAAAGTCCTGGAAAAAGCTCCAGGAATTTCTGGAAATTAATGACATCTCAGAAACATTTCAGCCTGGTTTTAAAGCGCTACATAGCACTGAGCTTGTGCTTTTAAACGTTTTTAATGATCTTTTATTAATTGCTGACTCTGGTAACTCTGCCATTTTAGTGCTTTTAGATCTAAGTGCGGCATTTGATACAGTGGATCACGGGATTCTCTTATCATGACTGGAGAGCTGTGTGGGTAAGGAACTGCATGGTTCAGATCTTATCTAACTGATAGACGTTTTTCTCTCAGGTTTGGTGGCTCTTCATCCTCATGATGAAGGCTCTAAAGGTTTTGCTAGACGGCCTTGGTGACATTAAATCATGGTTTGCATTAAATCTTTTGAATGTAAATGATCAAAAAACTGAGATTGAACTATTTGGACCTTCTGACCCTCACTTTTCTCTTAAGGTTGGTCCTCTGGAAAGTCCAGAAGTGTCTTTGCAAAGAATCTTTGAGTTTTTCATTTAAGAAACAAATAAATTCTGAACATTTTATCATTTGCTGACTTTGAGAAAGTGATCCATGCATTTACTTCATCCAGGCTTGATGACTGTAATATTTTGGTATCAGCCAGGCTCTGCTCTCGTCTTCAGCTTCTTCAGAACGCTGCAGCCCGACTCTTGACAGGCGCTCGTAAACACAACCACATACCCCAGTCTTGCCTCGTTGACACTGGCTTCGTTGTAGAATTGATTTTAAGATTTTATTGCTTGTTTTTAAATCTCTAAATGGGTTAGCTGCATCATACCTCTCTGATCTGGTAACTAAATACTCCAAACAGAACTCAGGTAGCTGATAAGTTGCTAAAACACAGAGGAGATTGGGCCTTTGCGATCGCTGCACCCAAACTTTGGATCATCTTCATATTAGGATCTCTCCAACA
The DNA here is from genome assembly GCF_963576455.1 of Neolamprologus multifasciatus. Lineage (NCBI taxonomy): Eukaryota > Metazoa > Chordata > Actinopteri > Cichliformes > Cichlidae > Neolamprologus > Neolamprologus multifasciatus. The sequence continues at coordinate 36,256,456 of NC_140450.1, read as the reverse complement.
CAAAAACACATTTTTACTGAGTGTTGTTTTGTTCTTTGTGTGTGTTTGATCTACTTTTCACTTTTTACTATGTACAGCACTTTGGTCAACTTGTGTTGTTTTCAAATGTGCTTATAAATAAATTGATTGATTGATTGTGTGGTTTAAAAGAATTCACTTTAACGGTATTATTGGATGTCTGCTATGCAATAATAAAATGAGAGTTCTATCAGTTAAATATGCATTTTTCGTCTTTTTGGCATTTGATGACAATTTTAATGGCAAATGGAGCTGGAGAGTGTCGCTGTTTATACCTGTACAAAAGATGCACAGGCAGAACAACCGGACATTTTTAACATGTGTTGTTATTAACGTGATAATTTCCAGTTTGCAATACTGAAAATGATGTGTGTGATGATAGACGAGTCTGTCTTAACACAGAGTTTTAAAGGTGTGTGAAGCCAGAGTGGGTTAAAAGCAACTTTTAAAAAGTATATGTGGAAATATCAGAATGAAACAGAACATAGATTTGATTTGATTTGAATGAATCTTTATTTTGAACATGTTGAAAAAGTACAACAACATAGAATTAAAAGAGACAAATGAACAAAGCAAAACAAAAGGGAAACGAGCAACCACAACTACAAATAACTTTCATGTTCAAAAAGGAGCAGGAAGAAGCATAAGCTTATTTAATCCCGCCCCTTTTCCACTATCTAGTAATCTATAGACTACAGAAATACCTCCTTGCAATTACATTATATGTCGTGTGTATTTTTTTTTATTATTCATTAATTTTTTATATATATATATACATATATGTTTCTATCTATCCATACATACGTATATACACATACGCACATATACACATTTTCAATTACCCCATTAACACACAGATACAAATAGGCTGTGTCTATTTTTTGTGTTTTAGCTGACTCGCTCTCTGTACTTCAACATTTAGCTGCATCTGTTTTTTCACCACCGTTCCACCGACACAGACACGATTTGCTGAGAGACAAAGGATGACACGGACTAATTTGGTGCTGGTTGGAGCTTCAGTTTAAAGTTGTATTGAATGTTTCTAAAACGTGCTATGATATGCAGGGTTTACACACGATTTGGTGCATTTGCTCTGTGAATGAGCTCCATTGTCTCGCTGCAGTATGGACCATTTTTCACAAGATGCAAAGCAGAATGTGAAGCATTTCTCTGAAGCATAAAGTGCCACTTCCTCCTGATGAGGGTGGAGTTGATTCAGTGTCCAAATGTCTACATCAGTAAAAACTTTCGGCCCTTTCTTTGTGAAATGCCGGTTTGTCACAAGTCAAGTCAGCCAACGATTGTTAGTTATTGGATGAATAAAGAGAATAACAAACAATGAAAATGTGGTGTGTGTTATTTCAGCGATAGATGTGATGGGTGCGTCGATGACTGAGATAAAAGCTTGTGGTTTCACACTCAGATCCACCCCTCACTAATTCAAACTCTCTGTGTGGAGGTTGGGACAAAAACCTCAGAGTCGAGACTTCATTATACCAGGACATCACTGTGGCCATGTTTCACCCTCTGTGGTTTCATCTTCTATGAGTGTCTGAGTTTCTGTTTTTAATGTGATGATCTTTTAAAATGACTACAACTAATACAAATGGCCCATCAACATCATGGGTGAGGTATATACAAATAAACAATACAGTTCAAATAAAATTGCCAAGAGCAGCTGGTAAGAGTCTTGTAGTATTGGCTTGTTTTGTTTTGTTTTGTTTTATTTATCTATATATATATTTTCCTGTAATAATATCTGAATGATCTACATGGGAGAGTATGTATAACTATATCTATGTGTTTCCCTAACACTGTTCATATACGATGTACATACATTACTATTATACACTCTATTTTATTTGACCTCTCTCTTCCTGGTGGTTAAAATGTTGTTGGAAAACCAATAAATAAATCTTTAAAAAAAAAAGAGTCTTATAGTATAATATATATGTCAGTGCCCCAGTGTTTTGACTTTTACATTATTATTGGACTTTGTCATCATTTATCATTTCTAGTCTTTTGTTACAATGTTACAGTTCTAAGTCTTCTGGTTCTGTCTCTGTGGTCCATGGTTGCGGTCTATCCTGTCAGCTGTATCCCCTTGTGATGTCAGTGCCTCTGTGTTATATTTCCTGTTTTACTTTGAAAGTCTATGTCCTATGTCAGTGCTTCTGGTTTTGCTTCCCTTGTGCTGTTAAGTCTGATTTCTCCCAGCTGTGTTTCCATCCTGTCTCCCTTTCCCTGATTACTCCAGTGTGTGTTGTTATTGTTATTTGATAGGCTTTAAATAAGTTGGGTTTTCTTGGCATGAAGATTGGAAGCAGTGGCATCACTACATTTTGCCTTAAGTGAGCCAATAATTGCATCTTTTTATGTCACTGCTTGGAACAGGTATGGTATCTACGGAGCCCCACAAGGGACATGGGAGAAAAAAATAAAGCTTAAGTTTTGCAAGATCTCGCAAATGCTTTGGCGGCATTCTTTGGAGGCCTCCAGCCCGAAGCCGACCGGGAGGTCGAGGAACGATGTGCCAAGAGTGCGGTGTTCCCCCTGGCTGTAGTGGGCTTCAACCTCCCATTAGCTTCGAGCTGGTGGGTGACAGACGTCTCCGAAAACGTTGGAGCATATTTGCAAATATGTGATGTCTTGATAAACCAAGTAGTTATTTGAAGTTTACACAGCTACATTTATGCCTCAAAATATCTTAAAAGTTTATTTTGTTTGTGGTTGTTAGATGGGTTTGGTGCAGGGATTTTCTTTCTTTTTTTACTCGACTAATTTTAATATTTCTATAAACTAGTAGTTATGTTCTGGGTTGCTAGCCGGGCACCGGTGACCACCAACCCTGGGTTTTCCAGTGTTAGCAAGACTGAGTCCTGTTTTTTGTTTGGAGTTTTGCTGGAGCTGTTTTCAGTTTGTTTCTATTTAGTTTGAATGCTTGTATTTATAAATTGGTTTATCTTCACATAAAACCACTCTCTACAATGGATATATTTATGAATTGGAGTATTATATGGAATTCCACATTGTAACATGGACAGACAGATTTCAAAATAGCCAGCTGGAATGTTAAAGGGTTGAATAACGGGATTAAGAGGAAGAAAATATTAACATATCTAAAGTTATCGAGAGTTGATATAGCCTTTATTCAAGAAACGCACATGTGTAAGTCAGAAGCCTTAAAACTTAAATGTTCCTGGGCAGCTAAAGTCTTTTCCACTCCTGGAACTGGTAAAAGTAGGGCAGTGTCAGTTCTGATTCATAAAGCAGTTAGCTTTACTGAAACAAAAGTAATAACAGATAAGGAAGGTAGATTTATATTGGTTTATGGACAACTACTGGACACACCAATAATTTTATGTAATATCTATGCACCTAATGTGGACATACTCGCCTTTTTTCATAACCTGTCACAGTATCTTTTGGAATTAGAAGGTGCACAAATAGTGGTAGGAGGAGATTTTAATCAAATACTGGATCAAGACCTAGATAGATCACTTCCTAGGAGAGGCACAGAGAGTAAATCTGTAGCTGCCATAAGATGACCTCAGATTTAGGCCTGAATGATATTTGGTGGACAATGCATCCAGAAGGCAGGGAATACTCCTTTTACTCTCCAACTCATAATGTTTATACTAGAATCGACTACTTTCTTATTTCTGAAGCCTTAGTGAATAACTCTATAGATTCAAGCATTGGTAATATAGTAATCTCGCCAATTTTTTTATGTCTTGGAAATATTTTACAGATTCCTCAAAGCCGCAGATGCCGTTTAAACGTGTCCTTAATTAAAGACTCTGGGTTTATTAAATTGATAAGAGATGAAATACAATTTTACAAACAGACAAATAATCGAGAGGACACTACACTGGCTACTTGGTGGGATGCTATGAAGGCATACTTAAGGGGGAGGACAATTTCTTATACTCTCTTTAAAAAGAAGGCAGCTAACAAGAATATCATTACGTTAGAAGCCAAATTAAAGGCACTTGAGGCAGTACATACCCATACAAAAGACAGAGTTACGTTGAATAAAATTGTTAAAGTTGAATGTACTGTACAACAGAAAGGCAGAATATGCTTTATTTTGCATTAATCAAGCATATTGGGAAAGCCGAGTCGTTTATTAGCATACCGTCTTAAACAGAAAGACAGTATGAACCATATCGCAGGCATACGGCAATCAGATGGGGTTATTTCAACTTCTATTAGACATATAAATGATGGATTCAGGGCCTTTTACAATAATCTTTATTCTACACAAGGTAGTTTAGATGAACAGAAATTCGAAGCATTCTTTACTGATTTAAACCTGCCACAGCTTTCTACTACTGACCAGCAGGTTATAGATGCTCCAATTACAGTAGAGGAGATTACCCGTGCAATTAACAGTATGCCACTTAATAAAGCTCCAGGATTAGACAGGTTACCATTGGACTTCTATAGAGCATTTGAAGATATGTTAAGTCCCCTGTTGCTCGATGTTTATAATGAGGCGTTTAAAGCAGGCTCATTACCTCAGTCAATGCACTCTGAATTATAACATTTATTCCTAAAACTGGGAAAGACCCTTTAGACCCAAGTGGTTACCGCCTCATATCTTTGCTGAATTCTGACCAAATAATCTTGGCAAAGGTCTCAGCGGGTCGATTAAAAGCAGTAATGGCGAAAATAATTCATGCAGACCAATCTGGTTTTGTTCCAAACCACAATGGTTCAGATAATATTAGGCGGTTGGTTAATTTGCAAAATTATGTATATGATTCAGTATATCCAACAGTGGCCCTTTTGCTGGATGCTGCTAAAGCTTTTGATTGTGTTGAGTGGGATTATCTGTTTAAGACATTAGAAAAGTTTGGTTTTGGTGACAATTTTATCAGGTGGATAAAGATATTATATGAATCGCCTTCAGCGCGAGTATTGACGAATGGGCTCATATCAGACCTATTCATTTTACAGAGATCCACAAGACAGGGCTGTCCCCTTAGCCCCGGGCTTTTTGTAATTGCTGTAGAGCCTCTGGCACAAAAACTGAGAAATAATGTATTAAATTTCGATGGGTAATAGTCAACATAAGCTTCTATTATATGCAGATGATATGTTGTTACTTATGACCCAGCCTGGGAAGTCAATTCCAGCCCTATTAGAATGTATAGAAAGCTTTACGCTGCTTTCAGGGTATCGCGTCAACTGGGATAAATCAGAGGCAATGCCTATGTCAGGACACTGCCCTCATACTTTATTTAAACAGTGGGAGTTTCGGTGGTCCGTGAATGGTTTGAGGTATTTGGGGATACAAATTACCTCAGATTACACTAAGATGGTTTGAGCAAATATGGAGCCAATGTTTGAAAGACTAAAAATGGAATTTGGTAGATGGTCCAGAGTGCGTCTCACAATATGGGGTAAAATTAGTTGTATTAAGATGATGACTGCACCCATGATCTTTTATATTTTATCCAATATTCCATTACACATTCCAGATTAGTATTTCAAAGATCTAGACTTTTTGATCCGGCAGTAGCTCACCACATCGTTTACGTATTAAGAGACTTCAAGCAAGTGCAAAACAAGGAGGTTTTTCATTGCCTAATTTCCAATGGTATTATTGGGTGATGAACGTGAAACAACTTAGAGCTTGGTTACCTACTTCACCAGTTAAACCCATCTGGTCCCATATAGAGACGGAAGTTAATGGCGGTATTTCTCCTTGGAGGGAGCTGTTTGATACCAGTGATAAACTTACCCATCCTATAATTGCAAACGCGAAGACATTGTGGTGTAAATTACATAGGGCAGGTCGCTGGGACTTTATTAAATCTCCTTTGGCAACCTTGTGGGGGAATAAAATAATTTTAATTGGAGGGACATCAGTTGACTGGTTACAGTGGCGTAAGGCAGGCATCCTTTATGTATCAGATTTATTTGACTGTGGGACTAAATGTTTTTTAAGCTTTGATAAAATTGTGGAGTTATATAAGTTGCAGCGTGATCAATTCTGGAGATATGTCCAAATACATAGTTCATTATCGAAGTGGCTGGGAACCCCCTTCAGTTGTCCTGTGGGCGGCCCTGTGGAAGTCCTGCTCTCAAGATCATCCTTGGGTAAAGGCATCAACGCTAAGATTTATCATTTATTGCAAGAACGGTCAGCTGACCCTCTCCTGAAAGTTAATGGCTACTGGGCCCAGGACATGGCATTGGACATATCTTCAGTTGAATGGGATTCATGTTTTCAAAATGTTAATACTATGTATAAAGAAACAGGTAGTAGATTTATTCAACTTAAGATAATTCATAGGTGGCATCGAACACCGCAACAATTGTATAAATGGACGGACGAATGTTGGAGATGTGATGGTCAAAACGCTTTGATTTTACATATCTTATGGAGCTGTTCAGCACTTCGGGATTGGTGGTGTTACGGATTCAAATATTGAGGATGGATACAAGAGGAAAACCAAAAATAACCACACTGGTCCGGCCGGGTCGAGTCAAACGATGATTTAATGAACACACGCGTGGGAGATGGACACCATACAGCAGACAGCATCAGATCTCAAAATGGTGGAGCCTTGATCAAACTCTTATAGCCTCTAGTGGCCCCCACCTCATCATAAAAGCCTAAACATTCACATTCTTTCTCACACAGCGCCTAAGCTACGACCTTGGCTCCCTGTTTATCTGCTCCTGCTGAGATGGGGCAGTATGCTCTGTTCTCTTCTAATCAGACAAATGAGACGATGACTTTCTGTGAACAGTATTTCTTATAACTCAGCAGTATAATGCATCATAAAACAATATCATTCATTCACAATAAATCAGCAGTCTAATGTAATGCAAATCAGTTTACCAAATGTAATAGTTATCACCTTCTTCTAATTCAGGAGAATAATGCAAACTAAAACTACATAATAATTCACAATCTTTAATTAGGGTCTAACATGGCATAAAATAATATCATAATCCCACAATTCCCCCTGATGAGCTCTTTAGACTTAAAGAGCTCACTTACACCCTGCAATCCCGTGTTGCCGGGTTCATTTCTCCTTACTCCTCAGGCCCTTTGTCCCCCTGTTGGGTGAACCATATGTGAGATGACCTCTGTGTTTGCGCAGTTCAGATGCAAGAAAAACTTTTATTACAACAACAACAGTAGGTACAGATGAGACTCCCATCACTCCCCAGTTCTCCCACAGCTTTATTTCGGTGCTACCTTATACCCTTCAAACGTACTCAGACTAGAACCTCTGTCCGAGGAGCTTTTAACCTTTATTTTATTGCTGTAGGCACCAGTGTCTTCCAGTCGGGTGATCCTCTGCTCTTGTTTCCTTCAACCTCAGGGGTTAGACAACCCTTCAGTCGTTGCACAGATCAGGGGATTATTCTGCCCCGATTTCAAACAATGATCTGTGTATTCTGGGGTCACAGCTGTGTTCCCCAGGAAAAGGAACAGGAACGTGTTCTCCTTTCGCCCAAGAGCCTCTTGAACGTCGTTGGTCTGGTGTTCCTGGATTTCCACCAACCCCTTCATGGTTATTGCTGTGTTTATGGGATCCATCCTTTTGAGGTGACTTAGCTGGAGCCCAAGATGCCATGACACTTGAACCCAGTTGGTGTTTCAGCAGTCACCGTGTCTGTCTCTGCTGTGAAGGATCCTCGTATATCTGTGACCTCGTCTGGTGTCTGTTCCTTTCTCTGTAAGAGACAGAAAACCAAAACACCTCTCTTCCTAGCTCTAACAATCTAATGTTGCTGTCTACTGATCTTTTGGTGTTCAGAATTGGTTTAGAACATTCAGAATGTCCCAAGGACTTATCCTAATTTAGTGTATGTGTGTGTAAGCGTGTTTGCATTTAGCCCGCTGCACTGGCATTTCCTACACTTTATCAGTCCGGACTATCGCCGAACGAAGCTTATGACCTTCAAAAAACCGAGTGCCAACTCATTATAAGCACATTTGCAAGATATGTATAAAAATGATTAAAACCACTCATTCTAATAAAAGACATCAAAAACAAATCAGCCATTTCTAATTCTAACGTGTAAAGTAAGTAAGTAAGTAAAACTTTATTTGTATAGCACCTTTCAAGATAAAAATCACAAAGTGCTTCACAGTAGCTAAAACCTAAAAATAAAAATCAACCAAAATGTGTCCATTCAATGAAGCTAGAAAATTAAAAGAAAAGGTTAGTGAGCTCATATCTTAGAAAGTATCAGACTTTCTCCTATCCAGTGTCGTTGCTCCAGTCTTGTTATCCTGTGTTAGGGAATGAAATCAATTTAAATGTCATGTTAGATCTGTTCAACTCCTGGCTCCGCCCAGAGCCTGCGTCTTCACAATTGTCTAGATTAGATTAGATTAGATAAAACTTTATTAATCCCTCGGGTAGGTTCCTCTGGGAAATTTGTTTTCCAAAAAGCACAGCACCGACAGAAGTTACAGAGTTAAGAATATTATATATATATATATATATATACACACATATATAAATACAAAGACATATATAGATAAAATATACAAAGGGGATAAATAGAATAAATAGGAATAAAAATAAAAATAAAAATACAAGTGAATTGCACATTTCAAGTATGGAGTCTATTGCACTGCTGATTATTAACAAAAAGTATTGCACAAAAGGTGATTGCACAGTGAAGTGAAGAGGCACTACAGCTTAGTTGTTCCCCCCTCCTTTGTCCTCCTGTCTCCCCTCCCTCTCCCCTCCAGAGAGGAGTTAAACAGTTTGATGGCGTGTGGGACAAAGGAGTTTTTAAGTCTGTTGGTTCTTGTCTTTGGGAGAAGCAACCTGTCACTGAACAGACTCTTCTGGTTGTTTATGGCCGTGTGCAGAGGATGCCCAGCATTGTCCATAATGTCCAGCAGTTTCTTTAGTGTCCTTTTCTCTGCCACTGTCACCAGAGTGTCCAGCTTCATGCCGACCACAGAGCCAGCCTTCCTGATCAGTTTCTCCAGCCTGGATGAGTCCTTCTTTGCTGTGCTGCTCCCCCAGCACACCACAGCATAGAAAAGTACTCCAGCAACCACCGACTGGTAAAACATCCTCAGGAGCTTCCTGCAGATGTTAAAAGACCTCAGCCTCCTGAGGAAGTACAGTCGGCTTTGGGCTTTTTTGTACAGGTGCTCTGTGTTGCATGACCAGTCCAAACAGTCTACAAACAAAACCTGTATTAATATAAACTTCACTTCAACATAAACTTGTTGACTACTTTTGACACCTGTAAATAGAAGATTAACATGAAGTTATAACAATCACTGTAATACAAATATTAATATAATGTCAATAGCTTCAATAAATGTTCAATGCAATGCTTGTTATATGATTCTGATGTAACAATAATGCTGATGCTAAAATAACCGTAAAACACACCCTTTTTATCCCCTACTGAAATATACATACAACAAGCCAAACCACACCTTGGTCACACCAACCCTTTTCCGCCCTGAAGATGTCCAACGCCATCTTAGTCTGGACTGTCAAAGGTGACTTTAACGCTGACTGTTCCGACAATCCATTTTATAACATTTCCTGGTCAGATTAGCCAATCCCTGCACACTGGAATAAACATAATCAACATGATCAACATTTTTTCTGTGTGTTATTTCACCATCTTATTGATTCCAACGCTCCATCCTTATGTGGTTGGCTGCATTATGTTTATCTAGAACTCCACTCTGTCTCTAAATGTTTGAAGAGTTTTTCATGTTTGGGGTCAAGTTTTAAGAATTTGACCATACGTGAAATTAATGATGTTATCACCCCCATCGGGGCTTAGCTTTCCCACTTCTGATGATATTCCTCCCTATTCTTTAAAAGTACCCCCTTTTGGTGGCGAGAAACTGTTGGTGTGGTCAAGTGGGTGCTGTAAAAACAAAAGCTCAGGACAGAACAGTTATCAGTCATGTACTTCATACAAAATTAGCATATATTGAATTTCATATTGATCCTCTGAGTGTAATGGTACATTTTAATTTGAATTTATCAAAGCTAAACACAATAATTTTTCTTTATTTTGCTCTTGTTCTTGTGCAGCACCACATCTCAGCACATGCCCCTGTCGGTTCTATCCTACTTTTCTAAATTATTGACTATTTCAATGGAGAACCTAAATGACGTGGACCAGGGTTTGTCATTACATATCTCTATTTTGAATGTGACACGTCTATCATTCCCCTGTTATTCATAGACATCAATAGAGTTTTTTTCTTTATAAAAGTTAATTGACTCTTTACAGTGGCCTGCTATGGTTAATAATAACATGTTCAGTCAGGAGTGAAATCAAAGCTTCTCTTCACTTTAGCATTTTAACATTCCCAACAATATAATGTGATACATTAATCGAAACACAGCTAATAAAACACAATTTTCTTAATGCAAACATCAGTAACTCAAAATTAGCAACCAAAGGGTTAAGTCTGCAGTTCACACTCATGTGAAGCTACAGCCTCCCCCTTTAGTCTCTGTCATCCTTCTGTTCCTGCAAAAACAAAACAAAGCGAGACAAAACATCCACCCTTCTTTTACAGGCTGGGTGAATTGTTTGTGGACATGTACTAATCCTAAAGTCGGTACCGTTTTTGTCTCAGTATCAAGTCAGTTTAAACTTTTAGTCGTCAGTCCATCACAGTCCAGTCACATGCATACATCCACACATTCATACCAGATATTGCTGATAATGGAGTCTCACGCGCAACCTATTCGAGGCTCCATCACCAGCAAGATGACGTCATCATTTTAAAGGAAAACAGTTCCTTGTTTTTTTTGGACTGGATTGACTCGCTGCAATCCTTTTAGGCTCAGGACTTCTCATGTGATCAATGTCCCATATAAGTGAATTTCTCCCAAGCCCATTATAAACATGGAGAAAAATACTTTGCAACTGTTTTCAGTAAGAATGTTTTATAGAGCTTTAAAGTTCAATCTCTCAGGCCTGGATTAAAGAGCTGATTTGTTAAATCAGGAACTCACAAAATACCAAAATATCACCACCGGTGGATCACTCCTCTCAGATGTTCTTATTTCAGTGCACTGTAACAAAAGCAAAAACAAACGTAACCAATAAAATACTCATATTATAACAAATACTGGGGCCCGTTGCAAACATGTCCAAGCATAAAACCATCTTTCTCTCTCTTAGAGAAAGAAAACAATCCAAACCTCACTGATAAAATCAACCTAGTGTTAAGCAAAACCCAAAAATCAACCAAAACTTCACCAGAAAGTTTTTCTCTGTCCAGGGACAATATTGTGTAAGCATACAGGTACCGTAACTTCTTTTGCACTGACAAAAACATGTTGGACTTATTTGATTCAATAGTGGACACTAGTTGCACACAAATATTTTGCTTTGGTAGAAACTTAAACAACTGAGTCGAATCAACACAACCTTTTCATATTCAGTAAACCTGTGCATTTGGAGTTCATAAAACACAATTAAAACATGTTCTGATGGAGTAAGTTGAGCTCCTGGAATATTTTAATCCTTCACAATTCTGTCATTTTATTTCAACACTATTCAATAACTTTTATCCAAATTCTACTTGGTCCCTTAAATACAAGATGTTGTCTTCATATTGCCTACTAGGGATGGGTACCGGTATCCGGTGCCATGATGGCACCGGTTCTGACATAAACGGTAGTAACCAGACCGAAAAGCAGCGCACATTTCGGTGCTTTATTTCGGTGCTTTTTTTTCCTGAGCTGTGATACACTTTCTTCTTCCTTACATTTCTATTGGCGGTTGGCAAACAACTGAAAGGTGCATTACCGCCACCAACTGGTATGGAATGATACACTTTAGATTCTAGCCAATCATTTTACGTTTCGAGGATAGTAGGCGGGTCCAGGTACGTACGTTCTTTTAGAGCAGAGCTACAGATTAAAAATGCCCAAGGCAAAGCGGTCAAAAGTCTGGCTGTACTTCACAGCAAAAGATGCAAACTCAGCAGCCTGCAACAAGTGCTTTAAGCTGATACTGTCAAAGGAGGTCACACTTTAAATCCGATGAACCTAGCCCTGCCAGTGTAGCAGAAATGATGATGCAGCAGCAGCCGTTCTTCTCTGCGTGAGTAGCTTAATGTTGTTCGTGTGTAATTTACGTTGAGTAAGCTAACCACGTTATTAAATTAATGCATGTAACGTGAACTAGCAAACACCATCATAGCTACATGCGGCTGTCTTCTTGTTTGATGGCAGATACTCCCTTCACCCTGGACAAAAAGGCTAAAATGACCAAAGAAAAAGTGGAAAACAGCTAAACATGAGAGGTTTTTGGACAAAGTTTGTGTTTTTTCCATTGATTAAGCTGCTTCCAGCCCAGAGTGATACCATATATGCCCTATAGCTGCAGAAAAGGCTAACATTGTTATCTTTTTACAAAAAAACAGCTGAACATGAGAGGTTTTTGGACCAATTTTGTGTTTTCCATTCTTTAAGCACCGGTTTGGGCACCGTTTAAGCACCGGCACCGTTTCAAAAGTACCGGTTTGGCACCGGTATCGGATAAAACCTAAACGATACCCATCCCTATTGCCTACGGTTCAACAAAGTCTAGATTCTGGTTACCATAAAAATTGAATGGGTCTACAACAACTACCATCCTCCTATCTTTATCCTGATTGCAGGAGGGCTGGGAAATAACCCTGAAGTGGTAGGTTACGAGGCAGGGTGCACCCCGAACAGGTCACCAGTCTATCACCTAGAAACAAACAACCATTTACACTTACATTCACGGATAATTTAGAATCATCAATTAACCTAGCTCTAACAGCTGCATGACTTTTCACTGTGGCAGGAAACCAGAATACCCAGAGAGAAACCACTGCAAACTAGCCAGACTGTGGAATTGCACCCAGGACCTTCTTACTGTGGAGCAACAGCACTCACCAGCATGCCAACAATGTAGGAAATACAGGGAAGCTATGATTTCCTGTTGAATTTTGTACAGATCTTTAGAGCCTGAGGCAATTGTGTTAAATACACATGGGATGCTTACGTAAATCCAAGGGCTGGCCCCCTTTTCTTCTTTTTTTTCTTTTTTTTTTTTAGTGTGTTCCTCCTTCAATTAAATCTCAATCACAAAAATGTGGCGCTCCGAAATACGACTCACACCGTTAATTCATCATTTTCACTCTGTACCACTGCTCCTTATCAGGCTGTGTGAAGCACAGTAAACAATTCAGTCGAGGCCTTGAGCCATAAACAGACATCACTCACAGACATTGTTTTCATAACCAAACTGCTCTAGACCCTGTCCCCTAAATCTACACAAATGCCCTCTGGGTGACATGAAATGCATTTAACCAATTAACAATCAATGGCTTCTTGTTGTTGTAACAAATTCTGTATTTGTAGGTCTGTGTGCAGCATTTTGCGTATCAGCATAGCATTTGTTAGTAAAGCATTCTTCATTGCATCAGCGTGTGTGTGTATCACTCTTCATTGCACAAACATGTGTATGTGTGTGTGTGTGTGTGGATCACTTCTCAGTGAATTGAATCAGCATTTCGATTTGTGTGCGTGTGTGTGTGTCATTTCTCAGTCAATCAACGAGTGCATATGTGTTCATATGTGTGTTTCTCTTGATTATGAGTCAGTGTGTGTAGATGTGTGTGTTTGTGTGTGTTTGTGTTCATCACTTTCCTGTTCTGGTGTTCTGGGTAAACCATGGCCTGAAGCCCCTGGGGTCCTGCCTCCCCCTTTTCAGTCCGTTTGGGTCCATTGGTACTGCTGCCCAAAGTTCTGTCCATACTGGTTCTGGCCCCAATTGAGGCAGTCCTTTTCTCCAGTGTCCTGCATCTTCTCCTTGTCCAGCTCCTCCTTAACTTGACCCTTTTGCTTCTGTAGCTCCTTCAGGGTTTGCTCCTGTGTTGGAGCTTCTCGTCAGATTTGGCAACCTCCTGCTCCAGCAAGCTCCGGCCTGATTTTAAGTCCTGTATCTGGGACTCCAAGCCTGACTGATGGGTTCGATTAGCAGCCAGCTCCTCCTGAGCCATGCTCAGTTTCTGCTCTGATGTCTTGAGCTCTCACTGAGGGCAGAAACCTCAGAGTCTTTTCCGTACACGTCAGATTGAAGTTTATTGATGTTTTCCTTGCTTTGCTCCACGGCCTTCTGCAGCTCTGCTGTTCGGCTCTTCTCAGAGGTCAGCTCCTGGCCGAGCCCCGACACCTGTGCCTTCAGCTTATGTTCTTCTGGTGCTTTTGTCCAATCTGAGGTGCCTCCTGACCTCAGTTACTCCTCATGTCTCTGGCACGCCCTTTTTGCTGCCCGATCATCCGTGTTGGTCCGTCACTGTCCTGCACAGGTTTAATGCAGAGTTGTTAAGGTCAGCATTTTTTGCTCGGCCTCACTTTTCATCCGGGCTTAGTAGGCGTCTCGTCACAGCTCTGTCAGCTGAAGCCGTCTGGAAATCTCCCCCGTGTAGTGAAACGGGCCTTGGATTTAACGTTCTCCGTCTCCGCTGCATGAGATCGCTTTCCTGCAGCACTGTTGACATTCTCAGGCTGTTGTTGTGGGTCCAGCTGCTGTAGCATTTGGTCAGGGTCACATCAAAGATGGTAGAAGGGAGAGCAAAGATGGTAGAGGGGAGAGCAGGAGTCCAGGTCAGCCTCGGCTTTCCGGGCCGACAAAGCAGCCTGTAATTAAGCATAAAGAGAAAAACAGGAAAATGATGTTGTTTTGGCTGTGTTATTCAGAGAGGGGCCAGGCCCTGTGTCAGCCTTCTCCCCCCCTTTTTTTTGTTTTTTCTCACTATATAATCAACTCATAACCCACCAAGTTGACAGGACAACACAGGTACATGTTAAAATTCTTAAGATCATGTTTAATAACTCAAAAAATGAATTTTATTTCATTCAATAATCACTTATATTAATCAATCAGAGGAAAACATGTCACAATTCGACTCTTTTAACCACTAAATTTGTTGTTTCATCACTGGTTTATCATACCAGTGTCTTTCTTTTTGAAGTTAATTTGTTGTCCTGCAACCCAGAGAGTTTATTTGTTATTAGTGGATAAACTTTATCATTTAACATCAGGTGTATTTTAAGTTTCGCTGCTTTAACCTTGCTGGAAAATCTTCACGTGTTCATGAATGTAAGCTGTTTCTTCATTGCGTGTGTGTGCGTTTGTGGGTGGGTTATTTTAACTTTTTCTCCAACAAGGCATTTCTCTAATTGTGTGTGTTTTTAATTTTGTTTCCCAAATTTTGATTTCCCACCTTAAATAACAACATTCCATGTCTTCAGCCAGGAATTAGAGCTTGCTTGTGAGGTTCAGGGACACATGGTGCCAAAAACAATTCAGTGAAAAACTTGCCTGAAAATTTCCAGTGATGGTAACCGATAACTGGAGGAGAAGATGTCCTTTAAGCTTCTTTTCAGGGTGAGGACAACGTAAGAGGTCAAGCTGTAAAATTTTGAGCCAGAGCTTGGCCTGTCTGTCGTCCCAATTTTGTTAATCTATCCTTTTGCTGCTGTACTCAGGTCTCCTGGTTGAGAGAAATCCACCTGTATTAAGAGACTAAAACATTCATTTACTATTTTTCTTACAACATCCATTTGGTTCATCTGCCTAGATTTTACTCTCTCTCTTGGTGCATAGTTCACACAGTCAGGCAGTTGCCTTTTATGGGCATACAAATTTCCGGTCACTCACCCCCAGCAGCTGCGAAGCCGTCTCTCCTATATCAAAACCCAGCCAAACATCAAACATTCACTGTAGTCATTCAAAACTTTATTTGTAATATTATAATCAGCAAAATCAGCGTTTTAATTACAGGCATGTATCATTGTTTGCAAATCATACTTATAAAACTCAATAACACGCTAAACAGGAAGTCCTCTGTGGGCTTCAAAGCAGCCACCTCATTTGCATGTTCACACACTATCTAAAAAATAGCTCGCAGCGCTGCAGCGCGCTGTCGTCACACACAGCCTCGTTTCACACTCAACTCTCTATTATATTACAAAGACGTCTTATATTTACAATCACTCTCAGGCCTGAAAGTTTTAGCGCCTACACAATTTTGACAAATTTAAGATAACGGGTCCAACCGAAGAAAGTCCAACTTTTTTGTAATCAATTAACCAGTATCAGACTCTAACTGTATCTGGCCTCATCTCTAAAATCCCTAACTCAATTTAAAAGTGTCCAACACCCAAGGTCCAACCTTTGCTGCCCAAAAAAGCGCAGATACTGTTTCAAACGGTAAGGAGACTAACTCCTAGCTTATTCCAGGATGCCCTGTACCCCACAGTCAAGCCAAACTGAACTAACCCTGTTCGCCGACAGGTCAAGGTCGCGCGTCCGCGGCCAGGAGGGAGCGTAACCTCCGGGCTATGCGCCTCTTAGTGGACTCTAACCACCGTTCTCACAAAATTTATAATACTTTTAAACCGCCGTCAACTAGGGTTGCAAAATTCCCGGAATTTTCAAAGATGGAAACTTTCCATGGGAATAAATGGGAATTAACGGGAATTTATGGGAATAAACTGGGAATTTTCAAAATTGAAGGTTGGCTCTTCTTAGGGAACTTAAATATAGTTGAGCAAAGTATATTTTAGCATAATATTGACAAAAACAAACAAATGCAATTCAAATACACTTGAATATCCATGCCATTCCTTAATCACATGTACAGAGCACATGCTTGCTGCATGGCTATTGAGACCACCTACTGGCACTGTGCATGCCTCCATCACATGTACACATGGACCACACTTTTGAGCCTGAAGGACAAAGAGTATTGAAGGCACACATTTGAGCCTGTGGACTTAACAAGTGAGGTAAGTTTTGATGATATTATGGGAAAATATATTCATTAAATGTTTAAATTGTGAATATCACATAAAATGTATTAATCTGGTAGATAGCAATCTGATAAGATGCTAAATAAAATGCTAGCATCTGTTAGATGCTAAATAAGCCATAGCTAGTATAACATAAAGAAGATGCTAGCTTCCTCATTTGGCTGTTTTGTTTTGAAGATCATTCCAGTTGTTTAGCTAGCCTTACTATTTATATCTGTTTATTATCATATTGCAATTGTATTATTACGATCTCTTGCATTGCATTAGCATTTTTACAAGCTCTTGTTTTATTTTACAGAAAAATGCCACGCGTGCTATCTGATGTGTGGAGACATTTTACACCAGCTAATGTACAAGGGAAATCTGTATATATGTGTAAGTATTGTGATAAGACGTACATGAAGAATGCCACAAAAATGATGCAGCACATTGCAAAGTGCAAAAAAATTCCTCAAGGCCCAACACATGCAGCAGCCAGGAGTTCCACTCAAGGGGAAAATGAATCTGTTTCAGCTGTATCAGAGTCAGATACCCACTCATCAGCTCCTAGTCCCTCTGGCATCAGAGGATTCTTTGATTTTATGGATGACACTAGTCAGAAAAACGCAGATGAGTGTTTCGCTCGTGCAATCTATGCAACTGGCTCACCCCTGATGCTGACATCCAATGTGTCCTGGAAGAGATTTTTGAATGTTCTCCGACCAGCATACATTCCCCCAACCAGACATGCATTGTCTACTCATCTACTGGATGAAGAGTTCAGTCGAGTTCAAGCAAAGATGAAACAGACCATTGATCAAGCTGACTGTATTTCAGTCATCTCTGATTGATGGTCCAATATCAGGGGACAAGGAATTATTAACTACATAATCACCACTCCTCAGCCTGTGTTCTACAAGTGTGTAGACACAAAGGAAAACAGACACACAGGCCAATACATTGCAGATGAGCTAAAAGTGATCATCAATGACCTTGGACCAGATAAGGTTTTTGCACTGGTCACTGACAACGCAGCCAACATGAAGGTTGCCTGGGCACATGTGGAGGAGACCTACCCTCATATAACTACTATTGGCTGTGCTGCCCATACACTAAATCTTCTCCTAAAAGACATAATGGCACTAAAAACAATGGACACTCTGAATAAGAGAGCGAAGCAAGTTCTGAAATATGTTAAAGGCAAACAAGTAACTTCCGCTACATTTCTGTCAAAGCAAAAGGAAAAGAACAAGAGTACTACACTGAAGCTTCCCAGCATAATGCAATGGGGTGATGTTGTTATCATGTTTGACAGCCTTCTGGAGGGAAAGGAGTCTCTGCAAGAAATGGCCATATCCCAGTCTGTAGGTATCGACAGTGACATCAAGAAGGTCATCTTGGATGATGTGTTCTGGGAAAGAGTATCTAGCAGTCAGAAAATCCTCAAACCTATTGCAGCAGCATTAGCGAAGATAGAGGGGGATGGTGCCATCTTGTCAGATGTCCAGTGCCTTTTTGCAGAACTCAAAGAAGAAATCCAGACAATTCTGCCCACTTCCCTACTACTGAAAGCAGAGGAAACGGCTGTGGTCAAGTCATTGGAACAGCGGAGGGAGTTCTGCATGAAGCCAGTGCATGCAGCAGCATACATGCTGGACCCCAAATATGACAAGGGCATACTTTCTGGGGAAGAGATCAACGGTGCCTATGCGGTCATTACAGCCATGTCTGACCACCTGGGTCTCGATAAAGGCAAAGTTCTAGGCAGTTTGGCAAAGTATCGAACAAAGCAAGGCCTTTGGAAAGGGGATGGAATATGGCAGTCATGCCAGCACATATCTGCAGCCACCTGGTGGAAGGGACTATGTGAATCTGAGGCCCTTGCACCTGTAGCCTCCATCCTCCTCCAAATCCCACCATCATCAGCCGCCTCCGAGCGCAACTGGTCACTGTTTGGGAACACCCACACAAAGGTTCGCAACAGGCTCACAAATGTGAGAGTGGAAAAGCTGGTCGGCATTCGGGCAAACCTACGGCTCTTTGAGCCTGACACAGAGCCATCCTCAACAAGGCTGGAAAGTGACACTGAAGAGGAAGACTCAGAGTTGGATGCTGAGGAAGTGGACATGTTGTTGGATGATGATGAGGTCCAGGAAGAGTCTATTGACTGAGCAAAAATGAGAAAAGAGGATTGCTTGAAGGAAGATTTGCATGTTTAATGGGTCGTTTTGGAGGATAAGTGGCATTTTTCATTTAACCTTTTGAATGGGACTTTGTGGAGATTTTTGGACAGGGGGCATTTTTGAATGAGCGGGGTTAGGGGATGGTAATATTGAACTCAACATTTTTGTTTTTATTCATCCATGAAACAAGTTATTGAAACGTGTTCTACTCTACTGTACTTACAAATAAATCTGTTGAAATATCTGTTAAAACATTTTGCATGGAGGTTTTCTTATGATTTCTGTTTATATTTATGCTTGGAAATAATATATTCCCAGTTAGTTCTCCTAAATTCCCATTAATTTCCATAATTCCCATTATTTCCATGGAAAGTTTCCAATATGGAATATTTCCAAAATTCCCAAGCTTAACTTACCATAGAAATTTACCGGAAACTTTTCGGAAGTTTACCGGAAATTTTCCGCCCCTTTGCAACCCTACCGTCAACCCTCTAAAACAAGAGTATGACTGACGCAGATGCAACGTTATGGACAATGGAGACTCTAACTCGCAACATGGCCAACACAGATGCAATCCTTTAGACCAATGGAGACTCTAACTCACAAACTGACCAATTCCCTATCAAACTACCTGGGACTCTAACCCAGTATTATTTTCCTTTTTCTTGGGACTCTAACCCAGTATTATTACTTATCTTGGGACTCTAACCCAGTATTATTACTTATAAGCTTACTTCAAGTTTCAACACTCATGAGATTTTTCATCAAAATCAAAACAGGCCTTCACCAGTAATTTCAGTGAGTAGGCTTTTAATTTATACAGTCCAATTTGGCACAGTTTGGATTTACATTCAACAGGTTTTGCCTCACCTTTAGATGTGCCGGCTTGCCCACTCACGTCAGACCACTGGCTCGTGCCTGCCCGTTCAACCACCTCGGACCGTCCAAACCTCCAAAACTTCCACCCCAATACCACAGGACGAGCCCCCAAAACTGTTACGGATTCAAATATTGAGGATGGATACAAGAGGAAAACCAAAAATAACAACACTGGTCCGGCCGGGTCAAGTCAAACGATGATTTAATGAACACACGCGTGGGAGATGGACACCATACAGCAGACAGCATCAGATCTCAAAATGGTGGAGCCTTGATCAAACTCTTATAGCCTCTAGTGGCCCCCACCTAATCATAAAAGCCTAAACATTCACATTCTTTCTCACACACAGCGCCCAAGCTACGACCTTGGCTCCCTGTTTATCTGCTCCTGCTGAGATGGGGCAGTATGCTCTGTTCTCTTCTAACCAGACAAATGAGACAATGACTTTCTGTGAACAGTATTTCTTATAACTCAGCAGTATAATGCATCATAAAACAATATCATTCATTCACAATAAATCAGCAGTCTAATGTAATGCAAATCAGTTTACCAAATGTAATAGTTATACCTTCTTCTAATTCAGGAGAATAATGCAAACTAAAACTACATAATAATCCACAATCTTTAATTAGGGGTCTAACATGGCATAAAATAATATCATAATCCGACAGTGGGAAACATAATGGAGGTAATTTTCAGTGTTTTGAAAAGAGATTTGGTATCTCACCAAAACTGTCCATACTTGGTATAACCACAGAAGCTTCTGATGGAGATTTTTCCAGTTATACAAAAAGATGGATTATTCTGGCTCTTACTGCTAAGACATTGGCGGAAAAAGAGCCCCCCTCCCTATGAAGAGTGGCTAAAGACAATGGCTAAGTTGGCATCTTACGAAAAAGTGACTTATGGTTTATTAGACAAATTGCATCAATATGATTGTATTTGGCCCTTTACAAGCTGGCTTTCTGTAACTTGAAGAACAGGAGTAATGACAGAGTGGTGGTGTGGGGATTGGTGCGCGAAGAAAGAATAGGATAACTTTGTTTTTGTTTTTTGTTGTTTTTTGTTATTTTGTTTATGTTGTTGTTTTTTAAAATTATTTATTTATGTATTTATTTTTAAGTTCTGTTATTGAAGTTTAAAATGAAATAAATAAAAATTGTTGATGATAAAAAAAGAAGTTTATTTTGTGACCCAGAAAGAGTAATATTAAAACTAAGTAGCTGCCGCCATTGTTGGAAACAAATTGGCTGGGCAGCGCTATGAATTCTGGGATAGGTTGGGTTATGAAGGATGCACTGACTCGGCCTTCAGATGCGACCTACGAAGTAAGGCAAGTTTATTTATACAGCACAATTCAACAACAAGGTGATTCAAAGTGCTTTACAAAGACATTAAAAAACAAAAACAAATAAAAAGCGTGATTTAAAATTGATTAAAAAAACAGTAGATAAAATCAGTAGTTAAAATGTAAGTTTTGAAATTTAAGCTTAAAAGTAAAACAGTGTGGATTTGGTGCTTTATTCAAATGCAGCTGAGAACAGGTGAGTCTTCAAGCTGGGTTTAAATAAACTGAGTGTTTCAGCTGATCTGAGGCTTTCTGGGAGTTTGTTCCAGATATAAGGAGCATAAAAGCTGAATGCAGCTTCTCCGTTTCTGGTTCTGACTCTGGGAACTGATAAAAGACCGGATCCAGATGACCTGAGGGATCTGGAAGGTTCATACTGGGTCAGGAGGTCACTGATTTATTTTGGTCCTAAACCATCCAGAGCTTCATAGACCAGCATCAGAACTTTAAAGTCTATCCTCTGATAGGCAGCCAGTGTAAAGACCTCAGAGCTGGACTGATGGGGTCCACTTGTTGGTCTTAGTGAGGACTCGAGCAGCAGAGCTCTGAATGAGCTGTAGAATTCTGACTGATTTTTTAGGTAGACCTGTAAAGATGCTGTTACAGTAGTCAAGCCTAGAGATGGCACGATACCACTTTTTTATGTTCGATACCGATATCATAAATTTGGATATCTGCCGATACCGATATGAATCCGATATAGTGTTTTTTAATCAATAAAACTTTTTTTTTTAAAAATATCTTGCCTCATTTTGTATAAGTTCATACTCAAGTTTAAAAAAAAACAAAACACTAAAGCTATTCTGTTATACCTGTATGCAAAAAATACACTCACCCAAAATATTTCATAGTTCAGCAACACTGATCAATCTAATAAATTTAAACCTACTCAATCCTCCCTATTCTGGTATTTTAAAGAGCACTTAGCAGAAATATTAAGCAACCTAACTAATAGGGTTGTCAACTACCAGCAGAGAAAAATAGGGAACCACCCCCCGCCCTCCACCTCATGATGCTTAATCGAGGTAATCAACTTTAATTTAATGCACGTGTAAAAAAAAAAAAAATAATCACAATAAATTATTTATTTTTCCACAATAATTAAATAGATTCAACATCTTTCTTCAACAGAATTGCAGACTGCACAGATGGTATCTTCCCAAAGGAAAAAGTACTATAGCTTACTAGGGTATATATTTGACGTAGTAGTTCCTATTAGTGATGTGTCCTGTGTGTCGAAGCGTCGAATCGTGTGCCGGGTAATCTCGGGGGCGTGTCTGTGAAGCGCGTATCGAGGCTTGCTTTGATTACGTATGCAGTGACGTTCGAGGCCTCGCGGGCAGTCCGTACCACGTGACTGATTCAGGGACTGGTTCACCGGTTCGCGCCAGATTCGAAATAAAATGGACAGAAAAACACAGCTGATTTCCATCACACTGTGTTGTGGAATTGGATTACGTACGTGTTACATAGTTACTTGAGCATTTCCTTAATCGATGGAACCAGGAAGGAAGAGATTTTATATTTTATTTTATCTCTCCTAATAAAGTATGCACACAGTAATAAATATCACAAATGATAAGCACCATAATATAAATAAACAACACTACAGATCCTATAATCTGATTTCTGTCTTTTAGTTTATTAAAAAGTGAAGCGCCAAATACTAGTTTGTGTCATTATCCAGATGTACATAAGCATGATTACACAGGTACTAGCGGGTTTTGATTATTGATTAAAATCGATTCTAGCTTGGATAACGTGATATCGATTCATTAAAATTCTGAATCGATTTTTAATATAAATATTACTACATTTCAACCACCACCAAACAGCTAAAACAGTGAATGAGAGCAGGTACACCAATTCTGCACAAAGACGTGCAGACGTGCAAAAACACAAAGCGCTGACGCGTCAGAATCAGTGAAATGTCGCCTTTCTTACCAGACAGCACGGACACGGTCGGGGCTGAAAGCCGACAGCTCACTGATTCTAATCTAAGACATCTGCTGTGATGCTTACACATTAGATAAAGTCTCGAAAGTGTCAGCTTTCTTTTTATAGTTATAAAAATATGCAAATGTACTGATCTATGATCTGAATTATACTATTGACTGACTGTCTGAGGCTAACAGTTACACAAACATACCAAAACTCTGTCCTGATAGTTTCCACTTTCTCTTTTGTATCACACATACTGAGACAATATTCGGGATAAATAACCAAGAAAACAATTTATTTATTCAGTTTAGAGGTTTACACATCATTATAATCACAGAGCCTTCACTTGAATTGTCCACTTGATGGCGCAGTAGAGCAAATGAATCATCACAATGCTTCGAACCATGAGTCGACCAATTGGGTGGAAAGCTTCAGTTCATCATGAGGCTTCATCTCACCATCACTAGTTCCTATACAATAATAATATTATATTATTGGCCGTGTGTGAATATAAATGGACCCAAGATGCAGACTGCTTAAATGGTGAGCGAGGTTTATTAACCAAAGGGTGACACAAACCAAAACCTAAGAGTAAACTAAACTGGGAAAAGCTAAGCAAAAACAAACCTGAAACCTTGAGACATGAAACGGAGATGCAGGGAGAGTAATGCAGCCAGAACACACAGGAAAATGGAGGGGAATAACACAGACGAACCAGCAACGAGGACGAGGTAACACACACTATAAATACACATGGCAGGAATCAGGGGATGGGAAACAGGAGGGGCACACACCTGGAAGACATCACAGCTGACAAGGCAGGGGAAACGTAACCAGAACACACTGACATAAGACACAGACTTTCACAATAAAACAGGAACTTACACATGAAAGGACACAGACTAAGAAACGCGGACTTAACACAGGAACACATGAGCAGAACTGAATAAACACTAAACAGAGGAAGAACAGAACCAAAATCACAATAATAGAAAACACAAAGCGCTGGGTCAAAAGGACCCAGGATCATGACAATTATAATGGACTTCTATACATTTTACATCAGGTAAAAACTTTAGTTGTAAGATTCAGATATTTATTTATTAAAAACTAAACACGAAAATTAGAAAGAAAAGTATGTCTTTGTGCCCCCTTTTCCCTGTTCATGCCCTAACGGCCCCCCTGGCTAAACTTTGGTAGATCCGCCCCTGCACAGTTACAGCCGTCAGCTGCATAGAAAAAGATCCTGGTGTAGAAATAATATTAAATAAATTCTAACAACAGCTTATCAAGCTTAAACGTGCTGCTGTTGTTCAGCCGCTGGTTTCCTCTTTCTGGTGAGAAGTGAGACAAAAACAAAGAAGAGAGACGATCAGCTGATCATTGATCAGTTTCATGATTGAAGTAGCAGCAGGAGAGAGAGAGAGAGAGAGAGAGAGAGAGAGAGGCAGTCGCTCCATATATCGGTTGTTAAGCTTAACGTGGGAATGCTTTACAAACATTCAGAGATGAACTTACACACTTGCTTTACTTCTCTGGGGTAACGTTCTCGAGATGAAATGCTGGTTTGGTAGCGAGGCTCCAGGACAGGTCTGGCACGCCACAGCCGCTCTACCACATGACCACACTGCTCCAACTGCTACGGTTATGAGCTGAGTTACGCCATGTCGCAAGTTTTGTGAGGTGCTTTCGTGATATTTAACGGATCGATTACATTTTTTATTTCTCTCCGATATCCGATCCAGTAATTTAGGTCAGTATCGGACCGGATCGGTCCATCTCTAGTAACAATTAAGTTTAACATCCACAAAAAACGAATTTAATAAATTTAACAGAGTTAGAAGTTAGCAGAGGTGAGGTGACCTTGAGGGTATTTACAGCCACCTATAAATAAAATGTTGTTATTACTATTATTATTATTATTATTATTGTTATTTTTATTATTATTATTATTATTATTATTATCATTGGGCAGCACGGTGGTTAGCACTGTTGCCGCACAGCAAGAAGGTCCTGAGTTTAATTCCACCATCAGGCCGGGGTCTTTCTTTTGGAGTTTGCATGTTCTCCCCGCGTACTCCGGCTTCCTCTCACAGTCCAAAGACATGCAGTTAGTGGGGATAGGTTTACTGATTCATCTAAATTGCCCATAGGTGTGAATCTGTGAGTGAATGTGAGTGTGAATGGTTGTCTGTGTCTCTAAGACCACACATCACGTAATAGCAATACATAAATGAGTCCTGGAGAAAACTCCGACCCAGATGAAGGCCGTAGCAGGAGTAGTGGTCAGAAGAAAGCAGAAAAAGGAAAAAGGTATACAGAGGACAAACTGAGCCATAAACATGCTAAACGTGGTGCTCGGGGAAAATTATCAATGTGGTTTTTGTGACAATAAATCACTGAAATCTTCGTGCCTTGTCCTTTATAGTAGATCTTCCTAATGTAAAGATGTAAAGAAACAGACATAACTGCAGAAATCGTCACATTTGAATTTTATTTATAAAGATTAAAAATTAATGATTTACAAGATTGTTGTTTTTCTTCTGGTCGCTTCAAGTTTAGTTTAAAAGGCATCAAATACGACATCAGGTGTATTGAACTGTGCTGTATGACTTAAAACATCTGATGATACTACATGCAGTAAACTGTATACTAAATACTTCATTCTTCTCTGTTCAACTCACGATCTCGTCGATCCAGTAAATGCATCGAATTTGTTTTACTTGACAGAACTTCTCAGAATAGAAACTAAATATCCATTTTTAGTGTAACTTATTTTTTCCTTTCTGGTTTATTTTGGTGTATTATATTCAAATGTTTCATGAAATGCAAATACAAGCTAAGTAAATGTAAAAGTTATTTTATGATCCTTTTACATCCATTTTATAATTTAACTGATTAAAATAAGAAACGTGAGAAAAAGTGCCACATGTTAGTGTTGTTAAACTCTGACCTTTATTATTTATTAACTGCATGTCAGTCAAATGTGCTGAAAAGAAACACCATACAGTATAGTTGTAACTATATATGTGGTGCATATTTATATAGCGCACATATGTGAAAGCTGTTAAAGTGAGCTGGAACTGTGCTCAGTAATAACTTCAAACAGCTCTACAAATATCCCCAAACACACAAACTGCTCCCATTCAGACAGTCAGAGAATGTCTGTAAGATAGATACACTGTAGCTGTGGGACTGACAGCGTGCATGTGTACCATGGAGCTCAGTGGTTTCTGAAGTCTTTCCTTTTCCCACTTGTACTTGAAGCTGTCTGCAGGCACAGTGTCAATCATGACCACATAATTGGTAAAAAACTGGAGCCTGGTGCACTTCTGCTGCAGCACAGAGATGATTACAACAATCTGAAATGCAATATTCTGAAACCCTGAGACCTGGTGTTGATGCAACGTCAGCATGTCAACAGCATTCTTGGACAGCAGGAAGCATAATGAACTGCATCACATATGGCAACACCCAGAACACACACACGTCCCAATATTTAGGATGTAGTGATGATAGTGTGATCGTAGGCTTGAAGCAACGACCTGAGTGTGCATGGCCTAATGAGCCAGAGCTGTTTTGGCAGCTTAACGTATTAGAAAAATGTTTTTAGGAAAAATAATGAGAATAGCAATAATAATAATGCCACCACCTTACCATGGTGGAGGGGTTTGTGTGACCCTATGAGTCCAGGACCTATGTTGTCAGGCTTTACCCTCTGGTAGGGTCTCTTAAGGCAGATTGGTTCTGGGTGAAGGGGGCAGACCAAAAACAATTCAGTTAACACTTACAAAAGAGGAATAAGCAAGAGCTACTGTATCCTGCCCAGGATAGGTTTACCAGGGCCCCAACTTAAAGCCAGGCCTGGGGAAGGAGCTCAACGGAGAGGACCTGGTGGCTGAGGCTTTCCCCATGGGGCCTGCTCTGCGATAGGCCGACCCCCTTCAGGAGACGCCATAGGGTTTGGGTGCAATGTGTGTTGGGTGGCGGCCAATGGCAAAGGCCCTGGCAATCCAATCTATTGGGCTACTGGGACATGGAAGGAGCTTGAGCTAGTGTGTGAGGTTGAGAGATACTGGCTAATATAGTCAGGCTCACCTCAACACACAGCTCTGACTCCTGAAGCAGTCTCCTGGAGAGGACCTGGACTCTGTAAAGTCTCGATTTACTCTCGGTGGGAGAAACTTTCAGTCCCTGTACAGATTGGTTTTTTTTTAGTTGCATGCTTCATGGCAACATATCAAAAGTTCTCATGATGCTAGGGTCATGTCCTCGGATTAAAACTCACAACTTTGAACATAAAGTAACACCTTTACATTTTTGATGGCTCTGATCAAACCTTGAAGCTGTGCCTGAAAGAGTAAGACATGTGACACACCACGGACCCACACAGCGTTTTTTATGTGTTGGGTTGTTACAGCTGTGGACCATATGGTCAGCTGTACGCTGGGAATACTTTCAGACGTGGCGCTGTGGAGCCTTTTTATATTCTCCAAATCCTCAAAAGACCTGATGCATGTGTAGAAGTTCACGAGTTTTACAATATGTTTAATATCAATAATCAGAGCAGATACAGTAAGGCTTTCACAGAGTGCTCAGGTCTTAATCATAACCATCATATTTCAAATTTTATTTTATTAACAAAAACAAAAAGATAATGTATAGTTGTCACTAGGGATGGGTACCGGTATCCGGTGCCATCATGGCACCGGTTCTGACATAAACGGTAGTAACCAGACTGAAAAGCAGCGCACATTTCGGTGGGTTTTTTTGGTGCTTTTTTTTCCTGAGGTGTCACACACTTTAGATTCTAGCCAATCATTTTACATTTCTGAGGATAGCAGGCGGGGCCAGGTACGTACGTTCTTTTAGAGCAGAGCTACAGATTAAAAATGCCCAAGGCGAAGCGGTCAAAAGTCTGGCTGTACTTCACAGCAAAAGATGCAAACTCAGCAGCTGCAACAAGTGCTTTAAGCTGATTGTGGTGGGGCGTGGCCTGCGGTGCCGTGCAGGGAGGGCGGACGCACCTGCACGGCATCCTTAATCACGTCCACCAAGTTTAAAACACGGGGACTCAGGTGTGTGTGGGGTGTGGTGTTGTGAATAAAATGTATGAGAACGATGCTCCGTGGTCCCGCCGTGCCTTATTCACGCCACAGTGGTGCCGAAACCCAGGAGGCGGCATGGCGGGTCCTTACCAGAGCCAGGGAAGGGAGGAGCTGGCCCAGATGGTGGCCGAAATAGCGGCCACCCAGCGGGAGCAGGCGGCGGAGGTGCGTCGCCAACAGGAAGAGCTGCAGAAGGAGAGCGAACGCCACCTGGGGAAGATGGCGGAGCTGGCAGCGCTGCTCCAGGCCTGGGCGACCTCGACGCCGCCACCCCCACCGGGGTATACTGACGGTGGTAAAGCGGTGGAGGCACCTCGGCAGCCGGAGGTGGTGGACGAGTCACGCGGGGGTCCGAGCCTGCCGGAGGAGGAGGAACAGCCGGGTGAAGGGCTGCTCCTGCCGGGAGCGGTGGAGGAGCCGCTCCAATCGGAGGCGGAGGACGAGGCGGGCGAGGGTCTGCGCCGGCTGGAGGGAGAGGAGCCGCGGTTGGTGACGGAGGAGCCACGCGAGGGGCTGCTTGAGGCGGCGGCAGCGGAGGCGGCGCCCGAGGAGCCGCTCCAGCCGGGAGAGGCAGCGGCGGAGGCGGCGCCCGAGGAGCCGCTCCAGCCGGGAGAGGCAGCGGCGGAGGCGGCGCCCGAGGAGCCGCTCCAGCCGCCCGAGGTGCCAGTGCAAGGGGAGTCCGCGCCACCGAAGCCCGAGGTCGGCGGGCGGAGCAGAGCGGCCTCGCCTCCACCAGAGGCCGGCGTGTGGTGTGGTTCGGCGTGCTGGATGCCTGCCCAGCCGCCCATGAGCCCCGGCTCAAGGTCACGCCGGCTGCGCCGCTGCTTGCCACATGGGTGGCCTCCGGTCCATCTCTGGGGCTGCCATTGGACACGTGGGCGACCCCCGGACTCACCTCATCACCGGCGCCGCTGGATAAGTGGACGGCCACCAGAACAGACACCTCCCTCTCGCTAGGCCAGGGCCCGGGGGTGCCGACGGTCCGGCTGATCCCCTCTCCCGCTTTCGGTGGGGGGAGTAGGTTCGGCCGGATGGCTCCCCGGCCTCAGTCGGGCGATGGGGGTATGTGGTGGGGCGTGGCCTGCGGTGCCGTGCAGGGAGGGCGGACGCACCTGCACGGCATCCTTAATCACGTCCACCAAGTTTAAAACACGGGGACTCAGGTGTGTGTGGGGTGTGGTGTTGTGAATAAAATGTATGAGAACGATGCTCCGTGGTCCCGCCGTGCCTTATTCACGCCACACTGATACTGTGATACTGTCAAAGGAGGTAACACCTCAAATCTGATGAAACACCTGGCGACGCATAGCGTTTTTTTAAAAGCCGAGAAATGCGCCGTATTTGATAGCTTGCTGCGAGACCTCACACCGAGCACATCTACTGCGGGTGTGGTGCCTGTTATCGACCCGGAGTTAGCAACATCCCCCAAAAACCCGAAGAGGAGAGTCCTGGCCCCTAGCCCTGCCAGTGTAGCAGGAATGATGAGGATGATGATGCAGCAGCAGCCGTTCTTCTCTGCGTGAGTAGCTTAATGTTGTTCGTGTGTAATTTACGTTGAGTAGGCTAACCACGTTATTACATTAATGCATGTAAGGTGAACTAGCAAACACCATCATAGCTACATGCGGCTGTCTTCTTGGTTGATGGCAGATACTCCCTTCACCCTGGTTAAAAAGGCTAAAATGACCAAAGAAAAAGTGGAAAACAGCTGAACATGAGAGGTTTTTGGACAAAGTTTGTGTTTTTTCCATTGTTTAAGCTGCTTCCAGCCAAGAGTGATATCATATATGCCCCATAGCTGCAGAAAAGGCTAACATTGTTATCTTTTTACAAAAAAACAGCTGAACATGAGAGGTTTTTGGACCAATTTTGTGTTCTCCATTCTTTAAGCACTGGTTTGAGCACCGTTTAAGCACTGGCACCGTTTCAAAAGTACTGGTTTGGCACCGGTATCAGATAAAACCTAAACGATACCCATCCCTAGTTGTCACAGTGCTGATGTCGATGCATGTTTACTGCATATGTGAAACAGCAGGGTTCAGTTTCATACCAGAGAAACGTTCCTCCTTGAATTAAGATTGGACAGAAATATTTCCTAACCTATGAAATGTTGGATTAAGATGATGCAAAAAACTAACAAAGAAAGAAAAACAAACACTTTACAACTACTCAGCGATTATATAAATATTTATTTCTTTCAGCTCTGGTATATCCACAAGCATGCTAAACATGAAGTAATGAAGTTGTCGTAAATGTACAGAATCATAACACTTAGCCTTCAAACAGTCTCACATGTAGCTCATGTAGAGAAGGACTTGTTGTACAGTTCCTTTACAACACTCAGAGAAAGAGCAAATAAAGACAAGCTGCTGGGCTTTTGCTCAGCACGGGTGAAGCAGAGCTGCAAACGTCTTTAAAAAGACAAACATGAGAATTACATCTCTTCTTGTAATTCCTCATCCAACGACTCATTTTGCTGCACAAGCCTAAGAGGTTTGGATTCAACAGTCTGTTTAACATAGTAAAGGGCTTCCGTGTTAATATTCCCTGGTACATATGTGAGTTTGGATGTGGACACTCGTACAGCACACGAGCAGCTCCAGTGCACATTAATGTGTTCCTCCAGTATGGAAGTGCTGACAGGCCGAGGAGGACGGCAGCAGGATGAAGAAAGGAGCCGCGGACAGCGACTTTCCTGAGAGACGCGGTTACGTCCAGGTTTCCTGGACTGTTTGCAGCTGGACACTCATTCTACATGTATGAAGAATATCTATGGAGTGGGGCGATATGAGGATATATAGAAAGGCAGTTGTGCATATTAAGTCCTAACCAGGTCAGACGAACAGCTCTAGTACAGGAAAAGCAGAGAACGCCCAGTCAACACAAAAATCCAGAGTTTCTACTGTTAGTGACAGAGACCGTTATGAAGTCTGCAAAGAAAAGGAGATTTTTGCATTATAACGGTGCACTTTATTAGGCAGAGCCCACTACATGGACTACATATGTACCTTCAGTAGGATAAAACTAATGCAGTGTAATAGAAAAGCCCTGGAACACGGGCAGCTGAGTTATATGGATGGGCTTTTTACATGATGATAAATGACAGAAACACTCTGTACAGTGCAGGTAAACAGTTTGAACGATCATAAAGGGAGCATTTGTTGCAAGTTTGCATTTGTTGCAAGTTTGCATTTGTTGCAAGTTTGCATTTGTTGCAAGTTTGCATTTATGCATCGATGGAAATATTGTAACAGTGAGTGTAACATTCAATCCATAATATTTAAATAAAGCCATAAATCAAAGTTCATGTTATTTGAGTGATTATTGTGCAGGAGAAAGTAAAATGCACAAACATAGATTTGACAAAGGAAAGAAAACCTGATCTAATGTGTGCCGACACATGTTCTGCTTTCTCTGCATCCAGAATACATTTAAAAATGTCCCCATCTTCCAGGGAGTAAATTTAAAAGCTTTGGAATCAGTTCAATGTTGGAAAAGGCTGCAATCCTGTTCTCATGCTGTCCTCCCATAGGTGCCAGCATGAGGTCTCTTTTTTTCCTCTTGTACTTTCCCATTGTAGTGTACTTTTTCAGTGTTTTTCTGTAACGCTGCCGATCTCCGACCTGTATTCCCATGTGATGTCTATGTTGTGTGTGTAAGTCGGGGGGGTTCTATTCCTCTGCATATGGCCAATAAAGCATTCATTCATTCATTCAATCCCACAGTGCAACTGTTGATGCATAAAGGGAACGCTGTTTCTGCGATGCTTTAAGTTGTATATTTCTGGGGACTGTGGTCGGCGCCGTTTTCTTATATATAATATTCTTAGTCGTTTCTTTTGTTTGGATTCTTTGATTTTAAGTTTCTTTTATGGCGACGTGTCCACAGCTACATGTAATTTTCCTTTTTTTTCATATTTTTGTTGACGTCTCAGCAGATCGAGACCACTTCAAAGTAAAACTGGGCGGGTATGTTGAACATGAAGGCGTGGCTCCTCGCTGCTTTCGTCACAATGGGTACAACAGTCGAATGCATCAAGTTTAACGTGTTATACATGACTTTGTCTTTTCCCAACAAATACAAATTCACATTAAGAAATAACAGATGTGTATTTGACACAGTGCTCAGGATCTCCTGCCACACTGACTGACTGAGAGGTAAGATAGCTCCTGTACACATCAGCCACTATTTACAGCTCACAAAACCATGAAAACACATCAGCTGTAGACCAAATATACAAGACCATCTGTGTGTGTGTGTGTGTGTGTGTGTGTGTGTGTGTGTGTGTGTGTTAAGCCACTGCAATCCGAAGTTTGTGATGACTGGCAGTCTTCTGCAGTCCTGTCGGGGAGTTTCGTCACTCCTCTTTGCACGATTCTTGTAATTCAGTCACACAGAACAGTTTCCGAGGATGAACCACCTTTTTAGGTCATGCCACAGCATCTCAATCAGATTCAGGTCTTGACTTTGACTCGGCCACTCCAAAGTCTTCATTTTGTGTTTCTTAACCCATTCAGAGGTGGACCTGCTGGTGTGTTGGATCACTGTCCTGCTGCAGAACCCAAATGTGCTTCAGCTCGAGGTCACAAACAGATGGTCGTTCTCCTTCAGGATGTTCTGGTCGTTGCATTTACCACAGCAAGTCTTCTGGTCCTGAGACAGCGAAACAGCCCAGACTGTCACACCAGCAGCATCATATATCACTGCTGGTGTGATGGCCCATTTCTGAAATGCTGTGTTACTTTTACACCAGATGCAACGGGACACACATCTTCCAGAAAGTTCAACCTTTGTCTCGTCAGTCCACATTCACTTCATCACACAGGGCTATGCAGGTATGGATTTTCCCTCTTAATCATAAACACCTTCAGTTATACATTTAATTTACTTGTGTTGTCTTTGTCTAATATATAACTGTAAGAATGCAGATGCATGTAGACATGGTGTCAGCAAGACGGAAAAACAACGTGTACATACAAGAGAAGTCGCTGAGCTGAGTTCAGGAAATATCAACATTACATCTTTTTAAAATGCTGAAATAAAAGCAAAGCCTGTTCTATCAGTGAGCTCATAAATACTCAGCATGTATGGTTGAATATGTGTGTAATAAACAGTAAAGAAATATGTAAACAAAACGGGAAATGTAGTTTGGCTGTTTAGGGTGTCAGATCTGTCCACTGAAATAATTATTTGTACATACAGGTGCTGCATTTAGAGCATGAAATGTCTGTGTCCAGGTTCATTTGTGGAATCTCTGCAGGTAGAGGGTGGAGTCGTCAAACAATGGGTTCTTCACCTCCATCTCCCCCGTCTGAAGGAGAAGAAAGAGAGAGGGGAAGATTTTAGATTAACTTCCTGTCTCGGCCCTGGGAAGTTCAGTTATTGTTAAATGTCATCAGTTTATTCCTTAGTTTGCTTATGCTTCTCAGATATCTTTGCGCTTACTTTGCTCTTATTTTTTGTTTTGTGTTCCATCTTTTCCGTCTCATGACTCTAAGTCTTTGTTCTGACTCTGCAGAGTTCAGAAAGATTGAAAGAGCAGCTGAAAGGCTCGAGTGTTGCATCGAGAATCTCTGAGAAACCGTCCTGCTCTTCAGCGTCGGAGACGATACAAACCCTGCCACAGTGAGTGCTCAACTAACTTTCTTCTTTCTTAATCCAGAAGATTACACGCTGTGTATTATGCAATCCATACATTATTAGTAAAACTACTGTTAAGACAGCTACATAATAATGAATTCATAATAATAATTTTTAAAATACTTATTAAAGTGTTTATTTATTCATTGTCATTATTCAGACAGTTCCTGTAGTTTCCCATAAATTTTGTGTGATTTATTCCTTAAATTCAGGTTGACGGGTATGACGATGATGATGACGATGATGATGATGATGATGGTGGTTTGATTGCACAATCCCAGGAAATGATACAGGAAATGTCTAAAATCAGTATCAGCTGTAAATAATCTCCCATGTTCATATCTTAAAGTGTTGGCTGTGGGTGCTGTTTGCATAGTGGCTCATTAGGACCATGTTGAACGTTAATAACTTCTAATTCTCTCTTACCTGTCAGCACATGGAGTTTTTACACCCATAGTTGCCTAACTAGCTAACTAGTAGGGGTGCAATGATACACAAAATTCACGGTTCGGTTCGATACTTTGGTGTCACGGTTCGATATTTTTTCGATACAAAAAATATTCATGCCCTTTTTTAATTTGTCATTTATTAAAATTATAAATATATATTTTAACTCAAAAGTACAGTTTTTAAATGTAATGTTGCTGAAACAACAAAGGGATAAAATAATAAATCTATCTGATCGAGGAATCACTCATCTTTGGAAAAGAGAGTTTATTACAGAGAAATGGCTCTTTCCAAAATAAAAGCTATATGTGGTGGGGCGTGGCCTGCGGTGCCGCGCAGGGAGGGCGGACGCACCTGCACGGCATCCTTAATCACGTCTACCAAGTTTAAAACACGGGGACCCAGGTGTGTGTGGTGTGTGGTGTGAGGTGTTGTGAATAAAAAATGTCTGAAACCACTGATCCCTGGACCCGCCGTGCCTTATTCCTGCCACACTATACTATACGCTTCTTCTGGGCTATATTGTCAGCAGCATATTAAACATATCAGGTCCCCATAAGGAGAATCATGTGCTAACGGCTGTCTAAATGACTCGGCTAAAGTTTGTAGCATGCATGCTTGTTGTTTTTGTCTGCTTCCACTTGTCTTTGCACTAGGATGATGTCGGAGTAAATGTGCAGTCATATTCGTTGTGTTCCCACTAGTGCTGTCAGCGTTAATCTGAAATGACGTTAACGCCACAACACGGCAAATCTCCGTTAACGAGCTACCGCGGATCACCCCGTGCGTGGGGCTGGACGGCCAACACGTTAACGAGCTAACTGCGCTAACACACTAGTTCCCACCAATGTAATTGAGCATTGCTGGCACATCCAACATACTGTTTTACTTTAGTCCATGACGCGCTTACCTTCAGGGTCATACGTCACATGAAGACCAAAATAGTTCCAAACGCCAGATCTGAATGAGGGTGGGGGAGGTTCAATTTGCCATGTTGCAACGAGCTTAGCTTCTGTCTTGCTAGCTTGTCCTGCGCTCAGTGAATCTGCGTTCGACTACTCCGCCTAGGCTGCACTGTCGAGCGCAGATCCACTGAGTGCTCAACACAGACAGCACCGTCAGAAGGAAAGTTGATAAAATAAATTAAAAATGTTGTATTGTTCGATACATATGCGTACCGAACCGAAATAACTGTATCGAACGGTTCAATATCGATACGAGTATTGTTGCACCCCTACTAACTAGTTAAATACTGCAGGTTGGACACTTATTTGCAGGACATGTACCTGGATTCGGACCGTCCCTTTCACAGCACAACACTTTTGAACCAGAGTATTAACATCACAAAAGTGATGCACTAAGATTAGCGGCAGACAGCTGAAATAAGCAGATATGACTGTGATCATTTCCACTGTGACTGACGACTTACTGGGAAAGCGTAAATGGTGAGAACTACCGGTTGTGTCAGAGTTTACTGAATCCCTGAACCAATTTAAAAGATATAAATACACAGTGGAGCCAGCATGTAAATGAATGCACCATCACACTGCTTTTGGATACACACCAACAGTTTTCCTAAATGCTGTTTAGGGGCATTACTACTCATGGTTGCATCGTTCACATCACAGGCGGGGAATATCGTTCCCGCCAAACATCAGCTGTGATCAGTCAGGTCTGTCACACACTCACAACTGTCCTGTCAGTTCAGTGGCTGCATCTGCACCCACATTATGCCTTAATGTTACCCTTATTTCTTGTTGATGAATTCCACTGACTCAGCATTACACCATCACAACGACACAGTGGACACCGTTGAACTTTTACTGAATGTGGAGAGAATAATGCAGCGTTTACTCACTGGTGCAAGTCCAGGACACTCATACACTGTGAAATCTCCGTCCTCATTCTCCTCATCTGTTGAGGCTGCGGAGTCAGGAACTTTTGGCTCAACCCGGTGTCTGCGGAGAACACACAAATATTCAGCAAGGATAACAGCGAGACAGGATAGAGATACACATGCCAGGGTAGGATGAACATGTCTGTGCAGGGAGGGCGACTCACTTTTTCAGGGAGAGCATCTGTTGCTTCTGGTGCTGGTAGTGGTACATTTGGGCACTGTGGGCCAGCTTCTTGTCCCCAAGCTGGAAGTAAACAAGGGGTAGAGGGGAGATGAGAAGGTCCCTTCCTGAACAAGTAACCATCACAGTAGTGGATGTGCAGGAAAGAGTCTCAAGCCCGAAGAGTTGGACAGCAACCAGACGCTGACATGATTGAAGCTAACTGCACTCCATGAGTGTCCATGGATGAGACACCCCCACAATAACTGAAGGCATGACAGTCCTGATTCCAAGGACCCTTCAGTTTTCAGGCCCCTGTTCTGTGGAACCAGCTTCCAGTTTGGATTCAGGAGACAGACACTATCTCTACTTTTAAGATTAGGCTTAAAACCTTCCTTTTTGCTAAAGCATATAGTTAGGGCTGGACCAGGTGACCCTGAATCCTCCCTTAGTTATGCTGCAATAGATGTAGGCTGCCGGGGATTCCCATGATGCATTGAGTTTTTCCTTTTCAGTCACCTTTCTCACTCACTATGTATTAACAGACCTCTCTGTATTGAATCATATCTGTTATTAATCTCTGTCTCTCTTCCACAGCATGTCTTTATCCTGTCTTCCTTCTCTCACCCCAA
Source organism: Neolamprologus multifasciatus (assembly GCF_963576455.1). Lineage (NCBI taxonomy): Eukaryota > Metazoa > Chordata > Actinopteri > Cichliformes > Cichlidae > Neolamprologus > Neolamprologus multifasciatus. The sequence goes on along the minus strand of NC_140450.1, from coordinate 36,219,388 downwards.
CCGGTCGCAGCAGATGGCCCCGCCCCTCCCTGAGCCTGGTTCTGCCGGAGGTTTCTTCCTGTTAAAAGGGAGTTTTTCCTTCCCACTGTCGCCAAAGTGCTTGCTCATAGGGGGTCATATGATTGTTGGGTTTTTCTCTGTATCTATGAAGCGCCTTGAGGCGACATTTGTTGTGATTTGGCGCTATATAAATAAAATTGAATTGAGAAGGAACCAGTCCCGTCCAACTCCTGGCCATAACTTGGCTCAGCACCACATGGAAGCTCCATCATAGCGGCTAAGATTAACAGGCGCATGGCTCAACACATGAGTGGGTGCCAGGAAGGAAGAAACACCAGAGGGACAAAACCTTAACTATGGGTTGACTACAGGTAATCCCCTCAGTGCCCCAAACATGGATCCTGGAATGCCGACAACTGTAGAAATAACAGAACCTTAAGAATCATCAGGAATTTGATAGGAATGTGGTGTACAACACTAGAGGCCAACCTTTAGCCAACAGCACAAGATTTACCGAGCTCAGGGGGCTCAGGGGGCTTGGTAAATCTCCCACTACTGTTCTGTATGGGCCTCAGCCAGATCATTAACAAGACTGCCTATGGGTACCGACCACAGAATGGAGCAGTTGTTAACCACCTCCTGTACATGGATGACATCAAGCTGTGTGGTAGGAGTGAACCAGACATCAACTCACTGATCCACACCACTAGAACAACAATGACGTGGGAATGTCGTTCTAACCAGAGTATTATAGTCGGATGGTAACAAAGAGAGGAAAGGTAGTCAGAACTGAGGGATCGATCTACCAGAAAGCAACATATAGACATTGAGGACGGCTACTCAGGCAAATGGAAACCAGGAAGAGGCCACTAGGAAACCTGCAACCACCAAATACCTGCAGAGGGTCAGGCAAGTCCTGAGGAGCCAGCTGAATGGGAAGAACATAACCCGGAAATCAACACCTACACCACAGGTGTCGAACTCCAGGCCTCGAGGGTCGGTGTCCTGCAGGTTTTAGATGTGTCCTTGATCCAACACAGCTGATTTAAACGGCTAAATGACCTCCTCAACATGTCCTGAAGTTCTCCAGAAGCCTGGTAATGACCTAATCATTTCATTCAGGTGTCTTGACCCAGGGTGAGATCTAAAACCTGCAGGACACCGGCCCTCGAGGCCTGGAGTTCAACACCCCTGACCTACACCATCCTAGCTGTCAGATACTCTGCTGGAACTGGAATATTGTTAAGGTAGAAGGAATCATGAAGAAAGAAGGATATATTTATAAAGATTTTTAAAGAACACCTTTATCATTCATCAGCTAAAAATGGGTCTGGATCATGACTTTGTCTTCCTACACAATCCAAAACGATGAAGAACCAAAGTGGACATTCCTGACTGGCCTGCACAAAGATTTTACTTTAATCACACTGAACATCTGTGGGATTAAATGAAGATCACGATCCAGAAGAGTACCGAATCTAGAGGAGCTTGAGAGATGTGCCAAAGAAGAATGCACTGGGATCGTCTGTACTCCAAGATCCACTCGGTGTGTGTACTGTCAACTACCAGGGAGCAATAATACGATGGCAGACTCGAGAGTGAACAATCTTAGGAGGAAAGGAGGAAGAAGAAGAAGAAGAAGAAGAAGGGCAAGTGGACCTACAGCAGAGCACAGCAGCTTCCAGGAATAAGAACCAAAGGCAGACATCCACCAGGGAGTCTCTTTAACAGTGAAAAAGTCTGATGATGTCACGGTACTGGGTCGTGTGACCCAGTGTTTGAGTTTTACGTATTTTTTGTATTCATTTTTAATCTAGTTAAATTCTAGGTTGCTGTTCAGACCTTATTTCTGTCATCTCCACCTGTACTCAGTCTCCCTGGTTCCTGCGTCTACGTTTCATGTCTATGTGGTTAAGTTCATGTCATGTTTTATCTCCATGTCTCCGTGTTTCCTGTTTTATTTTGTAAGAGTCTGGTGTTCTTTGTTCATTGTAGTTAGTGTTACTCTCCTCTGTATTGTCCTTGTGTTTCATTCGAGTCAGCTGTGTTCTCATGTGTCTCCACTTCCCCTGATCGCCTCATGTGTGTATTTAAGTCCTCAGTCTTCCTTTGTTCGTTGCTTTGCCATTTGGTTTATGTTGTTTTTCATGCAGCCGCACGATGAGGTTGCGTGCAGGTCATGTTCATGTCTGTTTCGTCACGCCATTTGGTTCAGTTTCCATGCATCTGCACAGCATTCTGTTCACAGCGGTCATAGTTATTCCTTTCAGTCAGGTTAGTGTTTTTCCAGTTTAGGTTTCTGGTTAGTTGCAGTCTGTCCCTGTTATGTTTTATCTACTCTCTTCTGCATCAGCCCAAATAAAGGCTCGCTTTCAGTTTAAGTTCACTCCCGTCTCCTCGCCTGTGTTCGCGCCTGGGTCCACCACACACACTCTTCACATGATCCCAGAGCCTCCATCATGACTTGCCCACAGAAGGTGCCTCTCCTGATCTCAGTATCTCTCACACACTGGTGATAACTTAAACCACAAGTGTTACATTTACAGTCGTCATTTTAGAATTCACTGATTGTCAGCCTAGTTTTTATGTAGTTACTGTTACCTTACTGTTTTCTCCCTTATTTAAATCAGTACAGCCAAGTGCAATATATTTGAGTTTTCGAGGCGTCTACATCATCAGTTTGCTGGATTTGTTTTAGAATAAATTTGATACATTGCAAAAAAAAAGTCTGATGTAGCAAATATGATAAAAAATATGCAAAGATTTTTTTTTAAATTTTAAATAATTACAGCATTTTCCAAAATTTGAATTTTCCAGCGATTGCTTCAATGTTGGGACTTCCCATATGGAAAAGAAATAGTAAAAACATATGATTTACTCATGAAATTACTCATTACTTTCATATATTTTGTTAGTAAATATCCAAAACACACAAGTTTCATTATATAATTTTTCAAGGGATCTTATATGTGTTTTCACTCTTGTATGCTTTTCATACAAGTTTCATACAAGACAGATACAAACTTTATATGATTTATAAATATCTTTTCCATGTGGGTTTGAAGGGTTAAGAGCTGCTTCTGGCAAACAACTCTTTCACCGGGGCCATCTCTGACGAGGCTCCTGTGAGCAGCAGGTGGAAACCGAAGGCCAAATATCTCAGATCCTGTGTTTCCTGTTTGTATACTGTTCATCAGATTTTTGTTTAAGGCGTTTCAGGTGTTTGGTTACATTGTTTACATTTATGCTCACTAAACAGCAGATAATGTACTGCATGTGGAGCATTGCTGGTAGAGTTTAGATCCTTGCATCGCTCAGCAGTGGAGACGGTGGTGATCTGAGACAAAAGTATTTTCAGTGTTTTCTCCCAAACATTTAGTCACATTGTTTCCTCACCAAATTCTCAAATGCCTGAGCACTCATCAGTCCAGATGAAGGGTAGTCCACTTTCTGATTTATATGAACACATTTCTGAAACCTGTAACAATAAAAGAAAATAAACACAACAAAACACACACAGTGAAACATTTGGAGCTGACTGAGAAGAGCTGATGAGTTGTATTATAACACATTAACAGTGACACAACGTTCAAAACACATTATCTTATCAATTTCACAACAATGAGCAGCTCTTGACTCTGTTGTTCCCAGTATGGTTGGAACAGCTCAGCTCTTACATGCAAACAAGCCACGAAGAAGACTTAAGAAACCACAGAGTACATCGCAGGTCTGCAACCAACAACGTACTCCTGGGAAACCTGGAACTGGCAGGGATGGGTAGACTAGTGAGGGAAAGTCAATTCAGAAAAATATAGAAATGTGTGCTTCTATGTGACTGCCTCTTCTAGAGTGCTGAGGATCTCAGGGTGGGGCAACGTTTACAGCTAAAAACCCAAAAACACTGGGTTAAGGATGTGTGTGTGTGTGAGCCTCAGTCGGTGTCTGAATCTAAAGGGAAGGAAAACACTTGAGTTTAAAGATTAAGACGTTTTGTCCGTACAGCAGTTTCCTTTTCTCTCTATGAGCACATTTAACAGCTGTTTCTTTGTCATCTCTTTTTAAGATTTATAAGAAAAACAATCAATTACATGGAAACACTGTAAATCAAAGGGTTCCGATCAATTTAGCATCTCTAACAGAATGACTATAATGATGATGGATACGTCCACCCTGTCCACTCCTGAGAGGGATAGTGGGGACTGTTTGGTTCATGCAGCACCTTAGAGAGAAAATAATAAGCTTACCTGACCCAACAAGCCAACGCTACCAGCAGTGCCAGGGAACCTGCCACAGTGACGACGCTGCTCATGACTGAGAGGAGAAACCAACAGACAGCATGAATGATAGAAGAGTCTGCTGGTCTGCAGACATCAGAGTAAGACATGATCCTTTAGTGAAAGCTTGGAGAAATGAGGGGAGCTGAAAGGACAGCAGCTGAGAATAAATAGATGTGAGTGAGTGAGTCAGTTCTGCACAGACAACAACATTGATAACAGTAATGCAGTGTGGCAGAACCAATCACAGCAACTTCTGAGGTCTGTCGTGTCCTGCTTTAAACTTCAGTCCCAAGATTTTAAAGTAGGCGGGGCTTAGTTTGACTTGATACACATGCCATGATAACATCAGGACGAGTTACTGACGAGTTGAGTCATCATAAAGTTATCTCTTTATGATGTGTATTTGACAACCCATGAACTCGGCTGGAGGCTGAATTGTTGATTACGTGTGCTTGAGCGCATGTGCCTCCCACACCGACCATAGCAAATCCAAGTCAGCATCTCTTTGGGGAAATTCTCATCATCCCCTCTGGTTTTACGGATTTTTGTCACATGATTACGTCTGTTGGTACCAATGACGCGTGCACTTGTTTGAAGGTTTTATTGCAAATACTGTGCGTGTCCATTTTTGGCACAATGGTGTCCAGAGGGTGCAAAAATTTAAATCTGACACCAAGATACTAATGCAATCAAATGAGCTGCGTTGCTAATATTTGACATATCCAAGCCCCACCTGTGGCCCATCCCCTTAATGCTCAGTACATGGGAAATAATTAGGGTTTTTTTATGTGTTTTTTAATGAATAAGTTATAATTCAAATTTAAATTGGCACTGAAACGATTAAAATCCTGAAAATGATTGCATATTTGATCATTTTGAAGAGGTCTCACGTTGATAAAGTGATTTATTTAAAAAGTGTGAGGATTGTGGTTTTAATGCAGGTGTACATTTTTGCTACACACGATTCTCTGGAGCTCTACTGGTTGATAATGGACCCACTGGATTAAGACTTTTGCACCAGCAGTCACAACCGTTTTTGCTCCACGGACGGTTTAATGTCAGACAATATTTTCACGGACACCTTTAAGGTGTCGCAGAGAAACACAACAAAATGACAACAACCAAGACAAAAACTGTGGTGTTTTGTAAATATAATAATAAACGTGTGATTGTGTCTTTCAAAGGGCACAATCACACGTTTATTATTATATTTACAAAACAAAGAAAGCAAACAAAGAAGCAGAGTCTGGGGATGAGGGGAATGATCCACCAATTTCTGGGGGCGAGGTCACTGAGGCAGTTAAACAACTCCTTGGTGGCAGAGCCCCTGGTGTTGATGAGGTCCGCCCCGAGTTCCTGAAGGCTCTGGACGTTGTAGGGCTGTCCTGGTTGACAAGCCTCTACAATGTTGCGTGGAGATCAGGAGCAGTACCCCTGGACTGGCAGACCGGGGTGGTGGTCCCCATTTTTAAGAAGGGGGACTGGAGGGTGTGTTCCAACTACAGGGGGATCACACTCCTCAGCCTCCCTGGGAAAGTCTATGCCAGGGTGCTGGAAAGGAGAGTTCGTCCGCTAGTCGAACCTCTGATGCAGGAGGAACAATGCGGTTTTTGTCCTGGTCGTGGAACACTGGACCAGCTCTTTATCCTCTCGAGGATACTTGAGGGTGCATGGGAGTTTGCCCAACCAGTCTACATGTGTTTTGTGGACTTGGAGAAGGCATTCGACCGTGTCCCTCGGGGTGTCCTGTGGGAGATGCTGCGGGAGTATGGGGTGTCTGGCCCATTGCTACGGGCCATTCGATTCCTATACAACCGTTGCAAGAGCTTGGTTCGCATTGCCGGCAATAAGTCGGACTCGTTCCCGGTGGGTGATGGGCTCCGCCAGGGCTGCCCTTTGTCACCGGTTCTGTTCATAATTTTTATGGACAGGATTTCTAGGCGCAGCCAAGTGGTGGAGGGCTTTCGCTTTGGTGGCCTCAGGATCTCATCTCTGATCTTTGCGGATGATGTGGTTCTGTTGGCTTCATGGGGTGAGAGCCTCCAGCTCGCACTGGAACGGTTCGCAGCCGAGTGTGAAGCAGCGGGAATGAGGATCAGCACCTCCAAATCTGAGGCCATGGTTCTCAGCCGGAAAAGGGTGGCGTGCCCACTCCGGGTCGGGGATGAGTTCCTGCCCCAAGTGGAGGAGTTCAAGTATCTCGGGGTCTTGTTCACGAGTGATGGGAGAAGGGAGCCGGAGATCGACAGACGGATTGGTGCAGCTGCAGTAATGCAGACGCTGCACCGGTCCGTCGTGGTGAAGAGGGAGCTGAGTGTAAAAGTGAAGCTCTCAATTTACCGGTCGATCTACGTCCCTACCCTCACCTATGGCCACGAGCTGTGGGTAGTGACCGAAAGAACGAGATCGCGGATACAAGCGGCAGAAATGAGCTTCCTCCGAAGGGTGGCTGGCCTCTCCCTTAGAGATAGGGTGAGAAGTTCGGCCATCCGGGAGGGGCTCAGAGTAGAGCCGCTGCTGCTCCACATCGAAAGGAGCCAGCTGAGGTGGTTCGGGCATCTGACAAGGATGCCTCCTGGGAGCCTCCTGGGTGAGGTGTTCCAGGCATGTCCCACCGGGAGGAGGCCCCGGGGCAGACCCAGGACACGCTGGAGAGATTATATCTCTCGGCTGGCCTGGGAACGCCTTGGTGTTCCCCCGGATAAGCTGGAGGAGGTGGCTGGGGAGAGGGAGGTCTGGGCCTCTTTGCTTAGGCTGCTGCCCCCGCGACCCGGCCTCGGATAAAGCAGATGAAGATGGATGATTGTGTAACTGTATCAGCAGCGTCCTCCTGAGCCTCAGCTCTCGCAGCCCGGTACCAAACGACTCACGGACCGGTACCGGTCCATGGAACGGGGGTTGGGGACCGTTGATTTACACCATGGCGTCTTGCAGCAGAACATAAACCTGAACTTCATTTCGTTTAGTTAAACGGTGCCTCCTGTAGTGTGTGTGTGTGTGTGTGTGTGTGGTGAAAAGCAGTTTACGTTGAATCCTCACAGCGGCCTCTGTAAGGTGACGTCTTCTGTTCAAAACGACTCTATAGCTCTCTTGAAATTAAGCTGGGTCCTAACTCGCGGACAGAAAGACTTACTGATGAAGACGTGGTCATCAGGAGGGTAGCGGAGGATGATGGGACTGCTCAGAGCGGCAGTGTGGTTTCTAGCGGTGGGTGAAGCGATGCTGGTTAACAGGACGCTCTGAGTAGGAGGCTGCTCCACAGAAGATGCTCTGTGAGTGTAGCCATGCTCTTCAAACTGCTTGGATGTGATCTCCTGGGAGGATGGGGCTAAAACCAGAAAGAGTGTGGATTTATTACTTCATTAGGGAATTTTGTCACATAGCAAATATGGATAAGAAGAAGAGTGTAATACCTGAGCTGTAGGACTCGGGTCTCTGTTCCCTGATGATTGCAGAGAGAAAGTCAATCTCCTCGTCGAGTTCAGGGTATGGGCTCGCTTTATCTGGAGGAACAAACACCAGGATCTTACCATCTTCATCTAAACATTTGTTTACTAAAGCTCAGGTCCACCACCGAGCAGTATCTTAGCTGTTCCTGGGACTGCGCTCTTCTGGACAGAGATCTCTGATTGGGGGTCACTGGTTACCACGGGGATCACCGTTACCTTCACCCACATCTTCTCCAGCTTCTCCTGTTCCTTCTTCCTGATGTTGCTGTCATTCAGTATCGCTACATCGATCACTACGGCCGTCTTCTTCTGCTTGTCTACCACCACTGTCATTTTGTCCGTCTGTATCTGGAATAGGATGATCGGTCGGCCATTCTTGACCACGCTGGGAGTGCATCTTTACACAGACTGCACATGGGTCGGCCTCTCATGTGTGTGAGTTTTGTGGTATGGATATTTACCCCACACCACAAAATCATCAGCTGCTGCTCCGTGCTGTCTCCTACATCCAACCACAGTATGGAGTAGGTGGTGTGACCAGAGCTGTGCTGATGTACACAGGGGGAACAGTTTTAATAGCATTGTTGTTTGCTCGTCCTACACTCATATACACCAACACATGCACCCACAGTGACGAGTGGGAGGGGCTATGGGCTCCTGCATCTTCGGTATGTTTGTATCTGTGCTGTGTGTGAGACATGTCAGTGCTCCAGGAGAGCTGACCTCTGGCTCTCTAGGGCTCTTGCCCTTTGACCTTTGACCATGAGGGCTCACTGAGTCTGAGGCCTCCCTCCTTCTTCTGCTGGAGTGGTCACGCAGTTGTCATGGAGACGTATGGCTTTGAGTCTTCAGTACCGTTGGAGGGCTGCAGATGCTCTGGTCTAATGGGCCATTTTCCTGGGAGGCATCAGCCTCATTATGAAGAATGTTTCATGACACACTCACGCACACACACTCACACTCACACACACACACTCACGCACACACACACACACACACACACACACACACTTAGAACTGCTTCTAAGGAAATTGTTAATGGTTAAATGAGTTGTTTGCAGGCAGCCGTTGTGTTTCCAGTGCGGAGCTTCATGTGTCCAAACCGTCTGTACACACTCACTTCTCCAACTCTACCAAAGAGGTGTGGCCATATTAATGAACAACAATATAACAGATCCAGAAGTTAGATCAATAATACTTCTTTAATCAATATATGCATGTATGTAGTACTAGTATCTATGGAGCAAATGTTAATGACCCATCTGTGGACATCGGGTCAGTTGGAGGCGCAGTCAAAGATTGCAGCGCTCCCAGATCAGATGTACACACTGGAACACTTTCCCATGTTGCTGTCTGTGTTTATTGTGTGTTGATATCTGTGCATTCCTGTATTATCCTTCTCTGTTACACATTTCGATGTTTTTTCCTCGCTACCTAGCCTGACCTGTCTCCCCAATGTGATGTTTGTATTGTATGTACGGTCGGTAAGGTCTGTCATCTCGGTTGTGGGCAAAAGACCTGCAACTGACAAATAAAGGCTCTCTCATCATCTTTGTTACATTGTTTCTCACCTCACTCTCTGCTCACTGACACCACACTTATAATACGGACTTCAGCTTTCAACCCAGAAACTGCCAGGCTCAGTCCAGCAGTGAGTGAAAGAACCTGCAGGTCTACACACAGTCTGAGTGACTTTGTCTGTGCAGCGTTCACATCATCCCACTCTCAGGGATTTCATCTCCTCTTCCTCAGCACACCACTCACACTCTCGTTTAGTTAGCAGCTCCATTATGATGGATGTTACAGAAACTCAGATTCCCTCCATCACCATCAGGAACTGGAGATTTAATACTTTGTTACTGGAAAAACTGGTTTCAATGTTCGAAACCTGGGAAATTCTTCAGAATTGTATGAGGTCTGTTAACACACAATGCATCATGGGAATCCCCGGCAGCCTACATCTATTGCAGCATAACTAAGGGAGGATTCAGGGTCACCTGGTCCAGCCCTAACTATATGCTTTAGCAAAAAGGAAAGTTTGAAGCCTAATCTTAAAAGTAGAGATAGTGTCTGTCTCCTGAATCCAAACTGGAAGCTGGTTCCACAGAAGAGGGGCCTGAAAACTGAAGGCTCTGCCTCCCATTCTACTTTTAAATACTCTAGGAACAACAAGTAGGCCTGCAGAGCGAGAGCGAAGTGCTTTAATAGGGTGATATGGTACTACAAGGTCATTAAGATAAGATGGGGCCTGATTATTTAAGACCTTGTATGTGAGGAGCAGGATTTTGAATTCTGGATTTAACAGGAAGCCAAAACAGGAGAAATCTGCTCTCTCTTTCTAGTCCCTGTCAGTACTCTTGCTGCAGCATTTTGGATTAACTGAAGGCTTTTCAGGGAGTTTTTAGGACATCCTGATAATAATGAATTACAGTCGTCCAGCCTGGAAGTAATAAATGCATGAACTAGTTTTTCAGCGTCACTCTGAGACAGGATATTTCTAACTTTAGAGATGTTGCACAAATGGAAGAACGCAGTCTTACATATTTGTTTAATATGTGCGTTGAAGGACATGTCCTGGTCAAAAATGACTCCCATGACTTCTCACATATTTACTATTTCTCAGGTTACCTGTTGGAAGATCTTGTACAAAAAGTTAACACATGTTCTGCATGAACTAATACGCACTACAAGTTGGAAGACAGAATCTAATTGCGTGAATACAGAACATTCTGCTCATCCTGTGAAGAGTCGGAGTAATATGAGGTAGGAGCACCTACCTTTAACAGAATGAGTGTGAGGAGCATGTCTCCTCTTGACCACGCAGCGTCCACTGGAGTTTTCCACCAGGGGGCGCAGACAAGGCCCACAGTGGGAGCTGCCAGGCCGGCAGAAGTGTCTTCCTGCCAGGGCACATTCTAAACTCCGAGGGCACAGAGGAGAGCCTGTACATGAACACACGACACAGCACTATTCAAAATACTCTGAAGTGAAGACGTCTCACGTTTCTATTTTCATTTTACTTTAATTACGTTTTTATTTCAGCATCTCAGTCGTCACATTTTGCTCCCTGATTTACAGTGAAATACTCTCTCAGGCCATTAGTGACAGAATCATTACAACAGCACATGATTCATTATGTTTTAGATCTTAGATATTTGTTAACATACCAACAGAGTGACGCCTCCTCTGTTGGTTAGCACCAGTATGGAGGCATAAAAACACACAATATTCTTCTCCAGCAGCTTGAATTTCTAACAAATATTCACTCGAAACAGAGAACAGCTATTCTGACAGACGTGTGCGGTGATAACTGAGCCGTGCTACATTACACTGAGTGTAAACACAAAAAAGAAAGAAAGTCTCCTTAGACAAGCAGAGATCTGTAAGTGAAACCAACAAAGTGACACTGAAATAGGTGATTAAGCAGCACCGTCCTGAAGCCTGTTTTATACACGTCTGAATGCTAATTACGACCTAACAAAACGCTCATCTCATCGTGTTCAATAGAAAATGAAATGAGCAAAAACGTGTCTTTTCCTGACAGACTTCTATAGAAACTACACGTCTGTTTGCAAATGAACAAGTTTCTGTCAGATCAGGAAACAAGCTGCTAACTTTTTTTCTTTATGCATCACAAACAGGAGCTGAACAAGCCGGGCTAAAGTACTCTGAGATATTCTATGTGCGAGGCTAAGCTACTGTTTGTAGCATTTTATTAATATTTTTGAAAAAGTCTTTAAGGGACAAATATATCAAACGAGATATTCTCTTCAGTTTGGTGCTAATTTTCTAAATATTTATAAAAAATATAAAGTACTGAGCAAAGTCTTAATGAAGCTCTTTCATCTCTTTGTGTATTTCTTCCAATTAACAATTAGCCTGATAAGTTTTAAAGGAGCTTTAAGCCAGTGGTGTCAGAGTCGTTTTACACTGTGGGCCACATCAGCCCACTTTCTTCAGTGAAAGTCTGTCAGCACAACTCTTTGGACTTAAACTGTAAGAACTACATGTATAAAACAGCTCATTGCACAGACTGTCCAGTTGTTTGTTTTGTAGTTTAAAAGAACCAGAAGAAATGTCTTTGATTTGAGACACAGCTAAGTGTTTTTGCATTTTTGCATAATTTGTGAAAGTTGACATTTCTTTGGTGTCCAATAGCAGAAATTAGGTTTTCTCGTCAGCGGTCATTTAGGGGAAAAACAGCAACATTGTACACAACTGTACAGTGGTGTGTAATGAACAAGCAAACAGATGCAACAGATGTGGTGGTACAGCTTGTTAAACCAGATGTTCTGGTCTGTACCACTGCACTTCCTGTCTCTGGAACATCTGCCCAAGCAACAGCTCTCCAGGCTTTGGTCGTTTTTATGGACACTGGCTGCTTTTTCAACCATTTCAGTCTAATCTTTGTACCTAAACAAACAGTTTTTGTGTGTGTTGAGTCAGTTAACAGAGTAAATGGTGACGTATAAATTACTCAAGCATCATAAAGCCTATGAAAGGCTGTTGTGTCTACACACACAGTTTAACATGTGTAAAACTAATTTTTGTATTAACAAGATGATTCCCAGATAGCCTTTAAAGATAAAGTGTTTTATTTGTCATTTGTACACAAACACTAGATGTGGGTTCATAGAAAATATTGTGCAGAGCTGAGAGTCAGGGTCAGATAAATATAGATGTCAAGTAGTTTCAGAGAGCGCTGTAGTGTGAGAAAACTTGTGTCATTTAGAGATGTATTGCATGTTGAAATGCATTGCATATTGCACCACCTAAATTAGATTGTGTGTGTGTCCTTATTTTGTTTCTCCCATCAGGAACTGTGGCAGGAAAGAAGCTGTTGTGGAAGCGTGCTGTGTGTATATCATCAGACGGCTCAGGCTGGACGTTCAGAGGAGGCTGTGACCTGGATGGTAACCGTCTCTGATGATAGACTTGGTACCACAGGGACCCCAAAGCCGTGCGTCAGTCCACTCCTGCACCACCTCTTCACATAAGCACTTGTTTTACTTCAGTTATTATTTTCTACGATCGGAGTTCAGTTTATTCTTTATTTTAGTTTGTTATTTATTTCAGATGTTTTGTCTATGTTGAAGAGGTCACTCTCCCCTGTTTGGACCGTAAGGTTTTTGATGACGTGCCTGTAAGTGGACTCCTCCGGCAGCTTTATGAGGCCCAGGATGCTCGTGTCATCAGCATACTCGATCCTGCCAGTGTCAAGCTAGTCATGGATGCACAGGGTGAAGAGTTTAGGGCTGAGACTGACGGTGAGCTCAGAGGAGACCCTGCCTCCCATCCTGAACACCTCTGCTCTGGAGGTTAGAAAGTCCAACTTTCCTGGTCTGATTGTGTTGAAGACAGAACTGTAATCTAGGAAAAGCGTAGGTTCTATTGCTATCCAGGTACTGCAGGCCAGTACATGAGTACCAGTGGCACCAGTGCACTTTCTGTCCTGGTATTAATAGTTCTCACTGTGACGAGGCTAGCCTTTAGCTGTTTGATGTAGGCAGATCTTAGCAGACATGTCACATGGTCAGATTTACCAAAGGCTTGGGTTCAGTGCATGTCTTCACAGGGGTAAATTAGTCAATTTTTCACTTTATTAGTTTGCTTTGCAGTTTTCTTCATTAATATAATTCATTAATCATTTGGTTAAACCTAACACTGGTATTATGAGGCGCGCACATAGTAACATTGTGTGGTTTTTCTAAAATGTTTTGTTATATTAATTATGTTTCTCTTTCTTTGAGTTACCTGGGTTTGGGCGGTGGCTGTTTCCTGTCTGGCTGAGGACTCTCAGGAACAAAATGCTCTGGGAAAAAAAATGCCTGCTCAGCAGGACCAACCATGGGCTTACCAGGAGCAGGGGTGTTTTAGGTTTAGTTAGGCTATTCTGTGCTTAGTTAATATTAGTGTGTTTTTGTTTTCCCCCCTATTGTGTTCAAATGGTTTGGCCAAATCATTATAAAAGCTACCCTCATGTGTCTTTGTAATTAGGTCAGTTTGTGAGTTAAGCTGTGTCTCACTTTGTTTTGTTTAAGTTTCTGGAAATTACTTTTTTGTAGAGTTATATTTAGTTGACCTCTTTTATGGGCCTGCTAAGTATGTTTTTGAATTTTGGACTTTTTGAGGGTTAAAATAAAGAAAACCCTTTTTGAAGATACTTTTTTGCCTGTGTCCTCTTTGCTTTGGCTGCTTGGTCCCTCATAATTGGTGGCAGCAGTGGGATCTGCCAGTTGAGGACACAGTTTTTTTTTCTTTGAGGTTTTTTCACCCCCAGAAAAAAAGGAAAATGCATCGGGGAGGAAAGGTGGAAAAGAAGAAAGGAGTAACTGTTCAGAAGGAAGCTGATGCTGAGGAGGAAATTGGAGTCTCTGAAATGGTGGAGAGCACTGAGGTTGAAGAAAGGGAGCCATCTCTGTCAGATCTGATGTCAATATTGCAAGCTCCCTCACACTGATGTTACTGTAACAGTTTCTGCTTTTTCAAACGTTGCAGTGATTACATTCTCCTAGAATGATGCGAATACTGTCCAAATATGTGTTTTTGTGCTTACTGATCATGTGGTGCATCCTTTGCATTGCTGTTCTCTGGATAAATAAAAAGAATTGCACTTTAAAGTCAGGTATTCCATATCCACTAGCTTAACATTTTCCAGATCTTGGCATGGAGTCGCTTAAGTATTCTGAGGACATTGGATAAATAGATGGAAAAAAGCATCAAGCCTAAACGTCTATCTGCAGCTGATGAACTATATCTGAATGTAACATTCTAGAGAAGTAGGAAAACAATCTGGCAAAGACATTACATAGGACCTGAGAGACACATCTGGAACATCTGTTGATACGTTTACTGTTTTAGAAAGGGCCTGGATGGAAGTGTGGATGTCCCACATACCAAGTTCTGACTGTGTTGACTATTTGTCGAAGGTTCAGACGTCAGTGATGAATCCACAAACCTTCACACACCGTAGATGAATATAATTAAGTGTGTCTCCTTAAAAGACAAAGGAACTTCAGATCTGTTTGCCAATAATATTGGTTTCTATTCCTGAATTCAGAGTCCCCAAAGATCGTTTAGACACTTAAACGATCTTGACTCAAGAGTTGGGAGTTCGTCTTGTAATCTGAAGGTTGCCGGTTCGAGCCCCGGCTTGGACAGTCTCGGTCGTTGTGTCCTCGGGCAAGACACTTCACCTGTTGCCTGCTGGTCAGAGGGCCCGGTGGCGCCAGTGTCCGGCAGCCTCGCCTCTGTCAGTGCGCCCCAGGGTGGCTGTGGCTACAATGTAGCCACTAGTACTAGCCACTGTCGGACTAGTAAAGCTCTATACAAATACAGACCATTTACCATTTATTTAATGTGCACCTGCAGACCAACAGGATCAGAGAACAGCACCAACTGTTACCTACCATAATAAACTTGGTGGGCACCCAAAGCCAGTCAGGGCAGGCCTGCTGTATCTAGGCCAGATGGACAGACAGATGGTCAGCTTAACACTTACAACCATGACTTTAGGGTGGCATGGGGCTTAGTCGGTCACTGGCTAATTGATCCCAGAACTATACTCGGCACAAATGTTCCTGTATTACTATGCCAGTCAGTAATGTTATGGCTCTCCATGTACGCCATGCACCTGCTGGATCGTCTCATCTTTACACAGCCTGCACCTGCTGTGATAGACGCCAGCCTCTGTGGATCTTGTGCTCAGAGCTTGTGCTGCCATGATTAGTGCCTCTGTGCTGTCTTTCAGTCCAGCCACTGGTGGGATTTCTCAGTATAACTTCTTCTATCTGCCCGTGGGACATGCTGTGCAGGCACCAGCCCTTCCATGATGGTGCCTCTTGGTGATGAAGGGTATCTGAGGACAGGCAGGGCGTCAGTGTTGACAGCCCAGATCGTGTTTTTAGCAGGACTTGCCTGAGCCTCTGTCCGATCCTGGTTCTTCCCACTGAACCAGTTCCCAAGGACTTGTGTGACCCTGCGCAGGTGTTTGGTGGTTGTGGCTTTCCTGGCCTGTTGGTTCCCATTTCCCTGTGGAATTCTTTGTATTCCTTGTAGCTGGACTCCTGTCTACAATCTTGCCTTCTGGTAGTGTAATCAGATTAGTCCTGACTACCTCCCTCATTTACATAAATATGTATGTGAGTATGCGGCCATTTAATAATCACACACACATAGAAATAAACACATATAATAAAATGAGATATGTTACAAATAAAACAAAAATATAAGAAGAATTCTTCTGATAAAAATCTTACAAATCTCAAATAAATGTTCTTTGGGTCGTAAAGAAACAGTACACCAAAATATTTTAGGGTGTTTTTGTTTCTTTTTTTAGAGGGATGAGCATACTTATTTCCTCGTTACATTAACAGTCTTTAACTATAACAGCTTGCATCAACCTGGCATTGACCTAATTAAGCATTAACAGCTCCACATGTGTATAATGAGATTGGATCGCCATACTTTCTATAAAGTTGTGCAAAAGTAGTTCACATTTTGTTTTCTGACTGTTACAGTTTGCTAAACACAACACAGTCTAGTGGATTTACACGTTATACCTAAAAAACAAACAAACAAAAACAAAGCTAAAATAAATCAGGCAATGAAAAGCAAATGAATAAATTTCTATCATTTTTATTTCCAGTACAGCAAAAACATCCCTCTATAGGAATATTAACTTAAACATTTACTTGAAAACCTTTAATTATTCAAAAATCACTTTTTAAATGTCCACTCATTAGGCAGAGTGCCCAGATGTTACCCAGATGTTACCCAGATGTTACCCCAGCACATTTCACAGAATAAGACAGCAGCTGTGGTCTCCATCACAGCACGGTCATAATCAGGTCGTGGTCGAACACCCCGAACAGGAGTCTAGATTTAGCTCATCAGCAGTCACTGCTACAGGCCTGACGTGTCTAAACTGAACGAACCGAGATCCTGAACAGTTCATTCATCTGACAAACACTCGTTTGAACCTTTGTTTTAATAAAGATAAAAGATAAGAACACCAGCTGATCACTGGCACATTTTAGGCGTTCAGGTTGTTTGTGCATCCAGCAAGCGCTAATTTACAAACGGCCATTAATGCCCATAAAACCATTGTTGTCCATGAAGTATTGGACACAGTGGGCGACCACGGTGAACTGAGCCACATGTTCTTTCACTGAACACACAGACTGTGATATGTTATGGATCAGTTCTGCCACACACAATAACTAAAGCACAATGTGGGTTAATCCACCACTGGAAACAGAAACAGCTGTTTTTTTTTAAATGATGTATATTGTTTTTAAAAGTATCACAGATCTGTAGATATGAGCTATAAAAGGAGCTGGAACTTCAGGCTTGTATCATCAGCTCGACTACGTGGCCGCTGACGTCTGTGACAGGAAGCTCTTCAGCTGTGACATCAGGAATGTGCTCCTGAGAACCTCCAGGCCACAGCAAACACTCTGTTTAGATAACAGATCTGCTAACAAACACATTCTTCCTCTTCGCTGCCTAATAAGATTTGTGCTGTTGTGTTCTTCCAGCCTGACACAACACGACACATCACAGGGTGAGAAAACCCCAGAACTACTGTGGTACCCCCCCACTGTCTGCACTGCGCTGACATGCATGCACTACAGCCAGCAAACATATGTGCACATCTTAACCCTCGAAACTAAAGACTCAGACGACCAGCATGATGCCACCATTACAAGCTGTAGCATCACCTTTAACTTCTTTTTCCTGTGGCAGCTGTTGACTCAGTGTCATCTGAGTCATCATGAGGAGAAACACTCTGTCCCTGCACGCGGACAACATCCAATCTCTTTAGACTGAAATCCCATAATATACACAGCAACATGCTCTACACACTGATTGGAACAAACACAGTAATTGGCTTCATATATTCACTGGGCTAACGTTAGATATCATCCTCATAGACGCATTTCTGTAGAGAGCACCTCCACAGTAAAACTGTTCCCAGGCTGATGGTGCGCAGAGGCCCGGCGTCATAAATGCGTCTCCTTACCTGCCAGGCAGCTTCTCAGCGCCAAAAGCGCAACGAACACCACCGTGTGTCCGAGCAGCCGAGCCCTCATCCTGGGCACAGACACCAGACGAAGGCGGAGGACGGGGAGATGGTGGCGGCGCTGATCATTCCCCCATCCTCGGTGTTTAGAGAGGAGAGGGACGCAAGGAGACAAAGAAATCACGAAAAACGGCGAAGACACGAGGATCAGCGAGTGTCGTCGGGACGCTGCTCTGCGTGTTTTCCGCAGGATGTCTGCATTTTCCCTCCGGCCCTGCTCCTACCGGACAGCAGTCCCTGCTGCTGCTGCTGAGGCTCAGCTGTGGCAGAACGACGCCAGGCTATGACGTAGGCACGCTGCACTGCCTTCACCTGCCGCTGAGATCAAACGCGTCTAAAGTCCGATTTAACTTTATACAGAATCACATGTTTTTATACTCATATACTCAATGTTTGTGTGCAAAAATTTATTATTTATTATTAATATTATTATTATTGATATCACTTATCGATTCAGTTGATGATCAGGTCATGTGTGGTCTAACACCCCGATGATGCTGATCACATCATTACATTCATGCAAATGAACTTCATGCTGTGTGGTCACATGTTGCTGCATGTTGGAGGTGTTTGCCCTCTTTGTTGTGATCAGTGTTGGGGTCATTACTCAGAAGAAAGTAATGCATTACTCAGAAGACTTTTGTTAAAAGTCCTGGTTCTTAAAACCAAAACTAACTGGACTCACTTCCTGCTCCCTGATATCTGCATCCATGTTCCCGACCTGGCTGCCCATATTTCCAGGCAGTGTTGCCAACTCCTCAGTAAGGAAAATCGCTATTGGCTGTCCTAAAAGTCGCTAGAAGTCGCCAAATGACGTCATCACCTAATTTGCATAATTTGTCATGCTAATGTAATTGTAACCTACGTTGTTGGAGAGAGAAATAACGTCGTGGAAGAGACATAAAGTGAGTAAAAAACGTCCTAAATGCAGTTAGAATTTATTTAGAACTACAAATTAAATTTCTTTTAGCAATTATTGTTTTTTTTAATGTCACAATTCCAACCCTGCTCCTTTACCCGGGCTTGGACCGGCAAAAGTGACCCGAAATAGGCACTCTGGTGGAGTTACTGTGTGTGTGTGTGTTTATAAGTAGTTTTAAACCTTGTGGTCCACAAAACAGCATAACAGTAAAAGAAGAACTGACTGCGTTACACTCAGTGCGGGAGCAGCGGCTTCGCTCATGCGCGATTCATTTGCCGTTTGGACGCACAGGTGTGAAGATCACCTGCCCTGATAGCAGCTGGAGGAGGACTATCCTCCACCCGTGAGCGCTTTGGCACGGGTGAGGCGCTCACGGCAGCACCGCTGCTTGTTGAGAGTAAGAGCGATACGCGTTTTCACGTCAAAAAGTCGTCATAAATAAGTCTCCAATAACACCAGAAAAAGTCGCCAGATTTGTCGCTAGTCGCTTTTTAGAAAAAGAGTCGCTAAGGGGATCTGAAAACTCGCTAAATATAGCGACAAAGTCGCTAAGTTGGCAACACTGTTTCCAGGCAGGCACGTGCAGAGGGGGGAGCTAGAGGGGCTTGAGCACCCGCCCCTTTCCTGATGGGTGCCCAAAGTGCCCTTTTGTTGAGGCAACTTTTTAAAAAATATATATTATTTTTTTTAATGTGTGTGTGCGTGCGGAGTCCTGTCTGTGCCCCTCAACAATAATATTTAACTATTAATCACAGTTTTGCTAAATAAAAGGATCTGGCTTGCATCAGTCACATGATCACATTTAACCAATGATCGCCCTTGACGGCAGAACGCGCTGGTTACGAGCCGGGAACGAGCTCACAAAGAGCACGCGCATTTTTTTTTGCGGTCCGGAGCTGAGAAACACAAATTAACTCAGAGACACAGACTGATGCGACAAAACCAGTAAGTAGGTGTACAGCGTACACTGTAGTGTGTAGCACACAGGAGTATTAGCTTATTACGTACACGTTGGTCAGCTGTCTTGTTGCAACTGACGAACTGAAACAAACGAGCGTGCTGTGTGTGCAACAGCGTGACAAACATTACCTGTCCTTTTATTAACTGCACAAGTAGTGCTGGTCATAGCTGCTGGCTACCTGTGTAAGGCTGTCATGGGTCTGCAGCTCTGTCACCGTTTTAGGGAACATATTTAGTTTTAAAGTATTTAGAACATATTTAGTTTTAAAGTAAGTTTGAGGGCTTTTCCTGCCTTTCTGGAGGGATTATATTTCACTAAAAACGATCTAATATGCATGTCCACATAATTATGCATTATTATAATTATAATATATTAAAAAACACACGCTGTATTTTAAAGAACATACATTAAGAAGCAGATTATATTAGATTTATATTTTAAATAAGACAAAATTTGGATTTTACAGCAGTAAAATTATTGTATCTCTACAGTTTAAAAATGTAATAAGCTTTGCCCCTGCACAGAGTGGATCGTGAAACAAATGGAATCATCATAAATACATTATTTCATATTTATTACTTCCCCCTCCTCATTGCTTTATTATTGTAGCTCTAGTAATAAATAATAATGATTCTGGATCAGCACCATGATGCCCATAGTGTATACAGTATTCTGAAGAAGGTCTAAAATGTCACTGTGTGTGCGTGCATGTGTGTGTTTTATTTAGATGGATTTTTAAAAAAATTATTACTCATGATATAACAATGTCCAGACATGTCTGGTAAGGACATGAGGAGGAAACAGTAGAGCTGTGTGAGGCTACTAAAGGCAGTGCTATAACATTTTTCTGTCATCATTTAATTATAGATTAAGTGCTGGAGTTGTTAGGTGTGGATAATTAGATTATAGTTTATTGCAATAGCAAGTTGTGCCTTGTTCTCAGATAGACAGCAAGTGGAGAGTGATAGATGAAATGATGGGATGGAAGGAAGAAGAGAAGCAAAGAGTGATTCACAGGCAGAGCCGAGTTTATTTCTCACAGTTTTTTGTGTCCTTATGGTTCCAAGCGCTGTCACCAATCTTTGCATTTTGTTATTATCTCATGACACTTGTTTAATCAGCTACCATCTCTCCTGTGGACTTTTTACTGTCTACAGATCAACACAGCCCTGCCCTCCAGCACTATCAGCAGCAACCCCTCAACAGCAACATTGTACCCATCAGGTAAAACATCGGCTACGTTTGCTTTGCCTTGTTGCCCATATTAGATTCTTGATGAATGTGTGTTGTTGTTATTCAGCCTGGTTCAATGTGCCCCTTTTTAACTTTGAGCACCCGCCCCTTTAAACCTCTCTGCACGGCCCTGCCTGTTATCCTGCTGCAACGTGTCTGTGGACTTGCTTTCCACGGATTTTTCCTCTCTTGATTTGGCCTCACTTGTGGTTCTCAGCATCCTTTCATAGCAGGTGTCCTGCCCTTGGTCTAAGGTGCGCCCCTGCAGTGTTGAAACTGTGTTTTCCCACGATGTTTGCTACCCTACAACCCGTCCTACTCTGTAGTAGAATCAGCGACATTTGACCGTCCTGTTGCTCCCGTTGAATTTTATATAGCATATTTAAGATGTAAAACTTAAAATTGTCCGTAGCCTGGAACAAATGTACATCTTTTATTAGATGAACACGTGGTTTGGTTATTTGCCTTGTGGTGAAAACACACTGAGAGAGGACTTTTTATTAGTGATCTTAACAGTATTTTTTTTTCATATTAATGTAATTTGTTCATCTAATTGAATACAATCTATTTGTTTATGATTGTCAGTCCAAAGAGGGAGAGAGGAAAGAGGGGAACATGAGGAGAAAGTACAAGGTCAGGAAGAGCCAGGTAAGAAAACAGACAGGGAGCAGTGACAGGCACAACAGAAACCGTTTAACTGCTTGAGAGAGTTGACCACCAAAAAGTGATAGACAGATGTGCCAGTCAAGGTGAGGCGACACAGGTTAAAATAAAATAAAAAATCTACAGAGCCATAGTAGTATCTGCAGTAAAGATCTTTTCATACATTGTACCGTAGGCAAAGTTGCAAAACAGTGATGTCATGTATCCTGACGAGGACCCAGGCACAGAGAGACTTGATGAATTTAGGAATCTTATGATTTAATAAAGAAATTTGCAGACTTGCACAGAGATGGTAAAATTATGATGACTGATAACAGAGACGAGGACAACAGACGATGAGGACAGAGAGGAACAGGGGTTTAAATGCACCGAGGAGACAGACAGAGGACAACTGGAGACATGTAGGGATGCAGGGACTGCAGAGACAGGGAAGACGTCTCATCGTGATGAGTAAAGTTGATCTTGCCTGGTTAAGCAGCTCTCTGGGTGCTCAGCACCCCCAAAGCTCTGATCCTAGAATCGCCCCTGGCAGCAGGTAAATAAAGTGACAATATCTAAGAGAAGCAATAAGGTTGGAGAAACCTGCATTCAGCTAAGACTGAAGAAGTCACTTGGATGAAACGCTTCTCCCGCTGAAAAAACTACGTCAAGATGAACTGAATACACTTTAATTATGGGTGACTTAGACAGCTACAAGTGTGAGTCATTAGTTTGTCTTATCACTAAATGAAAAAGTGAAGCGGACAGATAGAAAATGGCCCAAAGGGTCTGGTAACCATTTTATGTCATCAATTAGCCCCCAAAATAAAAAATGAAAAAACAATTCATCTATACAAATACATTGATATATATTTCAGTCCCTTTCAGACATTCTTCTTCTCTCTAAAGAGGTCACATGGAAGACCAACAATGTAACAATAATGTGTTGTCAACCCATCTGTAAACTTCTACAACCACCAGGGGGCGTGGCATGGGGGTACTTACTAAGAAAACTGAGGGTGTCTTCTTTCTTGAGGGGGCAGTAATGAGCATGACATGCACTGATGCAGCATTTGATCTTTATTGTGGAGGAAAATGTTTAACATCTTACATCTTTATGAGCAAGCGAGCGAGCGATACATGTGCTGATAGCGTTTTTAAGTAATCAAAACATTCTGCCTTTATTGTCAGTCAAAACTTTAAAGACAGCTATTCAGAGACTACTTTAAAGCCAACAGGCAATCTTTACCTACATGAGATGGGGCTAATAAAATCACCATGAAACTAAAGGAACAATTGAACTAAACATTTTGTAAATCATGTCAGTGAGTCTGAAATTGTTGCCATGATGCCAGGTCTCGCTTGGAAATTAGATTTTTAATCTCAATGAGATTTTTTTTTACCTGGATAAATAAAGGACTAATAATAATTAAGGACACAAGAAAATATTCTGCTAAAAATTGACTGTAGCCTTTTCACAGAACAACAAAAGCTTATAAAGACCATCTCTTCCTCACATTTGGGAAACAGCACATAATTTGTGAATCGAAGGGCTGAGAGTAATGCTGACAACTGGAGTCAGATCCAATTCATCCTCTGAAACTCCAGGTGCAGGAGTGAAACGAAAATGCTGCAGGAGGGTGGTGAAGAAGAGGAAGAGCTCCATCCTGGCCAGACTCTCTCCGAGGCAAATCCTGCGACCTGCAAGAGATGAATAATAATCAACTGTCCTGTGAAAAGATGTACCTCAGTGGTAATGGCTGAGTTCACAAACCTGCAGAAAATGGAATGAAGGCATCTCGCTTGACAAACTTTTTCTCTTTGTCCAAGAAATGAGCAGGATAAAAGCTGTGAGGCCTCTCCCACTCACTTGGATCATGCAGGACAGATGTCAAGAGAGGAAACACTGTGGTTCCCTGCAGATAACAGCTCATTTCAGAGATGCACAAAGTACAAAACGTACTAAGACAACATATAAAAACAGCACATACTTTTGATTTGGATTCAGTTTCAAACTTTCCCATATTCCTGTGATTGCCCATCCAAGATGGCATCAAGCTTCTGTTCTGTGCACTCAGTAAACTGATAACAACTGTTCCCACTCATGCTTGCTCTTTGTGTCTGCACTTAGGTTTTTTGTGGCTTTAGAACTTTGGCACCTCAACTTAAAGTTAATGCAGGACGATCCAGGATGTAGTTACATTTTCTCAAAACATGTTGGCTTGATGCCGAGCAGCTTTGAATAGATAACAATTAGTCTAACCTTCTCAATAAAGTGACCCTGAAAAGTGATGTCTCTGGTGGTTTTGTGAGGAAGTGCAGTGGGGATGATGCTGCTCAGTCTCTGTATCTCATGGATGACGGCGTCAGTGAAGGGAAGGTTTTTCCTGTCAGCAACCTGCACCTGTCGATCTCCTATGACCCTCCTCAGCTCCTCCTGGACCTCATCTTGAGTATGAAAGTAACAATAATTGAATTTCATCCCTATTAGAATCCTCTGGAGTCTAAACGAGAACAGTGGACACATTACACTTGTGTTACACTGACAATAACACTCCAGTATATTTGATAAATGTATGCTTATTGTGATATTGCCCCATCTTATCTTAATGACCTTGTAGTACCATATCACCCTATCAGAGCACTTCGCTCTCGCTCTGCAGGCCTACTTGTTGTTCCTAGAGTATTTAAAAGTAGAATGGGAGGGAGAGCCTTCAGTTTTCAGGCCCCTCTTCTGTGGAACCAGCTTCCAGTTTGGATTCAGGAGACAGACACTATCTCTACTTTCAAGATTAGGCTTCAAACTTTCCTTTTTGCTAAAGCATATAGTTAGGGCTGGACCAGGTGACCCTGAATCCTCCCTTAGTTATGCTGCAATAGACGTAGGCTGCCGGGGGATTCAATTCAATTCAATTCAATTCAATTTATTTATATAGCGCCAAATCACAACAAAAGTCGCCTCAAGGCGCTTCATAGATACAGAGAAAAACCCAACAATCATATGACCCCCTATGAGCAGCACTTTGGCGACAGTGGGAAGGAAAAACTCCCTTTTAACAGGAAGAAACCTCCAGCAGAACCAGGCTCAGGGAGGGGCGGGGCCATCTGCTGTGATTGGTTGGGGTGAGAGAAGGAAGACAGGATAAAGACATGCTGTGGAAGAGAGACAGAGGTTAATAACAGATATGATTCAATACAGAGAGGTCTGTTAATACATAGTGAGTGAGAAAGGTGACTGGAAAGGAAAAACTCAATGCATCATGGGAATCCCCGGCAGCCTACGTCTATTGCAGCATAACTAAGGGAGGATTCAGGGTCACCTGGTCCAGCCCTAACTATATGCTTTAGCAAAAAGGAAAGTTTGAAGCCTAATCTTAAAAGTAGAGATAGTGTCTGTCTCCTGAATCCAAACTGGAAGCTGGTTCCACAGAAGAGGGGCCTGAAAACTGAAGGCTCTCCCTCCCATTCTACTTTTAAATACTCTAGGAACAACAAGTAGCCCTGCAGAGCGAGAGCGAAGTGCTCTAATAGGGTGATATGGTACTACAAGGTCATTAAGATAAGATGGGGCCTGATTATTTAAGACCTTGTATGTGAGGAGCAGGATTTTGAATTCAATTCTGGATTTAACAGGAAGCCAAAACAGGAGAAATCTGCTCTCTCTTTCTAGTCCCTGTCAGTACTCTTGCTGCAGCATTTTGGATTAACTGAAGGCTTTTCAGTGAGTTTTTTGGACATCCTGATAATAATGAATTGCAGTAGTCCAGCCTGGAAGTAATAAATGCATGAACTAGTTTTTCAGCGTCACTCTGAGACAGGATATTTCTAATTTTAGAGATGTTGCGCAAATGGAAGAACGCAGTCTTACATATTTGTTTAATATGTGCGTTGAAGGACATATCCTGGTCAAAAATGACTCCAAGGTTCCTCACAGTGTTACTGGAGGCCAAGGTAATGCCATCCAGAGTAAGAATCTGGTTAGATACCATATTTCTAAGCTTTTCAGCGCCGAGTACAATGACCTCAGTTTTATCTGAGTTAAGAAGCAGAAAGTTAGTGGCCATCCAAGTCTTTATGTCTTTAAGACATTCCTGCAGTTTAACTAATTGGTGTGTGTTATCTGGCTTCATGGACAGATAGAGCTGGGTGTCATCTGCATAGCAGTGAAAATGTATGCTATGTCTTCTAATGATGCTGCCTAGGGGATTCCCATGATGCATTGAGTTTTTCCTTTCCAGTCACCTTTCTCACTCACTATGTGTTAACAGACCTCTCTGCATTGAATCATATCTGTTATTAACCTCTGTCTCTCTTCCACAGCATGTCTTTATCCTGTCTTCCTTCTCTCAGCCCAACCAATCACAGCAGATGGCCCCGCCCCTCCCTGAGCCTGGTTCTGCTGGAGGTTTCTTCCTGTTAAAAGGGAGTTTTTCCTTCCCACTGTCGCCAAAGTGCTGCTCATAGGGGGTCATATGATTGTTGGGTTTTTCTCTGTATCTATGAAGCGCCTTGAGGCGACTTTTGTTGTGATTTGGCGCTATATAAATAAAATTGAATTGAATTGAATTGAATTGTGACAT
Source organism: Neolamprologus multifasciatus (assembly GCF_963576455.1). Classification (NCBI taxonomy): domain Eukaryota; kingdom Metazoa; phylum Chordata; class Actinopteri; order Cichliformes; family Cichlidae; genus Neolamprologus; species Neolamprologus multifasciatus. The sequence goes on along the minus strand of NC_140450.1, from coordinate 36,193,240 downwards.
GTGTCATGTGATTTCCATTAAAAGTGTATTCAAGTTGTGGATTATTTGAGCTCCTCACCCTGTATCTTCGGATATTTGGCCATTAGCAGAAGTCCCCATCTCAGTGTAGTTGATGTTGTCTCAGTGCCGGCAGCAAACAGATTCATGACTGTTATCAGAAGGTTTTCATCATGGAAGTGACTTTTGGTAATCCCAGATTCCTGCACATAGACATTTAACAGCAAAGTCACTCAAATCATTCTAATCCCAAAGTTGGATGGGGGTTGCACAGTAGAAAAAGAAGTGTCAAGGCACCGAACAGTAACGAGGATGTAACATACACCAGAAGAATTACAAATGATCAATAGTGTTCGCATACATCTGCTGGGTGATAAAGGTATTAGGATGCAACACAGTTGTTTTGTCTTAACCATAGCTGAGCAGGATAAGGCACAGTCAGCTTAAGTTATTTATTCCTGAACACAAAGTTGAAAGATAATAGAAAGTCCAACCTCAAGATTTTGTTTGCGGACCAGAAAGGCATCCACAATGCCTCTGCACATCTGTGGGTTCAGAGTCTCTTTTAAGCGACGGAAGAAGGCAAGGTTTTGCATTTTATTGGCAGCAACCAGTTTGAAACCTTCGTTCCTATCAGCAGTCCACTTCAGGATTGATGGAAACATTTCATACATCTGTGAATCATCAAATATACATCTGTACATAAAATACCATTTTTCATTTACAAAGGTTATTGAGTTGTACCTTGAAAAAATCTGTAACTCCATAAGTGTCACAAAGTAGGAATCAATACCTGTATTGAGGGACTTCCACCGAGTCTGATTAATCTGTTTGTTCGATCTACCAAAGATGTAAACTCTGGATCATTATATTCAAATCTGCTGCCATAGACGATGGAGCAGATAATGTTAGAGACTGCACAGTTAATTGATTGGGTTGTATCAAACGCTTCTCCTGTAGCAAACACATACAGTCAGTGTAAGTTATTGGACCATTAATTCAATTCAGTTCAAACAAATGTGATCATTTTTTTTACCTTTAAATTTCTTAAATACTTCAATGAGATGTTGACATTCCTCAATTATTTTGTCCTCACATGCTCTCTTGCCCATTCCAAAGTCTCTCAGTTTAGTCAGTGCAAAGCGTCTCATTTCTCTCCATGAGTCACCATTGGACCACAGAACTCCTGAGAGTGGTCATATTTTAGTTTGACAGTACCAAAATAGAAAAAAAGCTAAAAGATTTTAAGAAAAAATATTATTCCTTTACCATGCTCTTTGGTTAATTCATGCGCAAGTCTCGTTGGACTTCTGTCTCCAAACACATCATCATAGTCTACAAGTGCCTGCTTCACTGTCTTGTATCCTGCTAGGACCACCACCTTTTTAGGTCCCAGATAGACCGTGAAGACTGATCCATATTTCTTGGATAACTAAGAACAGAATATTTTCACACACATCAAAGAAACCAAAGCTGCCTGGAGAACTGTATCTGCAACATAGTTCAATTACTTTCCTACCTCCAGCAATGTTTTGTAAGGTCCTTTCAGGTCCAGTTGCAGCAGGTTCCCCAGCACAGGAAGTGGTCTGGGTCCTGGAGGACCCTTTTGTTTTTTTTGAGAATTGAAGCTTGGAGTGACGATGAAATAGACGAGGAGGCTGACTGTCAGTGCCACCAACAAGAAAGCAGAACTGAACGATTGGAGAAAGACATCTAATATCCCCATGGCTGTGAAACTAATTCTCTGCTATGAGTTCTTTGTACTGAGAGCCCAGAGACTTAGTGCTTTTTGCGTTGTCTGCCAAATTTCAGTCCTATACTGTGCAGCATATAATACAAGGTGTGACAGTAACAGAGCAAAGGTCCTCTATGAAAGAAATAGTAAATCATTAACGTTGCAGTTGATACTTTGGTCTGTAAAATAAATGGAAAAACATTAACAAACCAACAAAATAAATTAAACAGAATAAAAATATCTACTTGGATGTTAGAATAATTTTTGACAGAAGTGAGTATATCTGTTAAAAATGTAATAATAATTTTCATTTTTGGTAGATTTTAGCATTAAAATTCAGGGTTGCCATGGCCGTTTTATCTATCTATCGATCTATCAATCGAGCGTTGTTGTTATTCAGCCTGGTTCAATGTGCCCCTTTTTAACTTTGAGCACCCGCCCCTTTAAACCTCTCTGCACGGCCCTGTTTCCAGGGACTCCTCCCGTGGTCTTTCTCCTGCATTTGAGCAGCTGTCACGACCAAGAGGAGGAGAACGATGTTCCTCAATCTTCAGATGATGATGAAGATGATGAGCAGAAGACATCATCTGAAGATTGAGTCGTAGGCCTCCACAGTTACAAACTGCAGCAAGTAACAACAAAGGAGCCAGCACCACCTGAACCCTGTGGACCCTCTCTCATTTTTCGTGTGTCACAGTATGAATTCGGATCTTATTGCTTCCTGCTGCCTCCTTTCCTGTTGGATTGTATCTACAGAGAAGAAACACGTGCATCTTCAGGCCTCGATGTGCTCGTTCTCCTCTTTAATCTCGCTTCTTCCAAAGAGTCGAGTCAAATCAGCTCAGAGTTTAATTAGATAAATATAATTCAAGTGATTTGATTATTTCACTTTGTGAAACAGACAGAAACCTGAGTGTTATTATTCATTAGGATGAACAACTCCTACAGGTTACTCCAGGCTTTTAGTTACAACAGTGACTCAGTTACACAAACGCCGACAAGCTCAACACCTGTCGGCTTTCTTAACGGGGAGACAGAACACCTGTCACCTGTTGAAGAGTTATTTCACTTCAGTTCTTTTTTATTTCAAACATTCACCAACGCTTCATAAAATCTTTCCATGCAGTTGTTTGAAAAGGAGTAGGCAGAAGTGTATACTTATACTCAGGTTTACATCCTCATCATCTAAATTTGAACAACAAAAACGTTACAACGCCTCAACTTAGAACATAACATCACAAAAAAATATTTTCTCATGTTCAACTAAACTATATTTAGATTTGCTAATTTGCAAAGAAAATAAACATCAGTTTGACTGCCGTGTTGGGTTAATCGCATTTTCTTCATTCTTATACTTATTTAAAATTTCTTTTTGAGTTTTATTTTAAACTGGTTCATATCACTCCTGACCTTTATTTCTTCTTCTAACTCATTCCAGAATTTAACTCCCGCTATTGAAATAGATCCTTTTCAATGTTGTTCTTACTCTTTGTAATTTTAAATTCCACTTCCCTCTAAAATTACACCTCCCTTCTCTTTCTAAGAACCATTTACTCATTTCGATTGGGAGCATCCCTTTCCCTGCCTTATATATTATTTGCACTGTTTTAAACTTCACCAGATCCTGGAATTTTATCGCTTGCGTCCTAATAAAGAGTGCGTTTGTGTGAGCCCTATACCTGATTTATTAGTCTAATGGCCTTTTCTGAATTATGATTATAGTCTGAATATTACTTTTATATGTATTTCCCCAAACCGCTACACAATAACTCATGTATGGTAATAGCAAAGCACAATATAACATATACAATGTTTTCCTATCCAGAAACTGTTTTACTTTCTCCAAGTCTGCTTTGCTGTGCTTGAAAGAGCAGAATATTAAACGTTATCTCCTCAGACCTGCAGCTGTCACATGATCAGTGTTTGTTCTGCACAAGCTCTAAGCTGCTGTGACATTTATCAATAAACACGATTAAATGTGTTTCCACCTAAAAGACTTTCATTAAATTATCACACTAACTGTGACTAACTGCAACATTTCACCCTTAGATCTGAAACAGTCGAGGTTCAGACGTTTAGTGGAGCATGAAGCTTGTTTGTAACACACGCTGCTGGGATCTGGTGATGTGAGCAGTTTGACTCTCAGGTTTTGTTTCCACTGAGCCTGCAGCCGTTCTGCTGGTTATGAGAGATTTCCACCTGACATGGAAAATAAATCTCATTTGTCTCAGTAATTGCTGATACATTAATGGATGTTCTGCTGATGTGCTAAAAGTGATCCTCAGTGTTTCTTTGTACCTTTGCTCACAGAGGGAATTTGAAGGGTTTATATATAAAAAAAGAAATGACTTATTACTAATTATCTTTGTGACTCTCAGTGTTTCTGTGCTTTTAAGCAGCTGTAAATCTCTTGATAACTGTGATGTCTCCTCTGCCCCTTTAGTGAAATCTATTTTGAAAAATACATTTTTAATGTCAATTACATTTTTTTTAATGAAAGTGAAAAAGTGGTAGCAGCTTCGACCTTTGACCTTGCCTGTTCTTTCTGACTCATCTTCAAGTATTCATTAGAGACACGTCTGGAAATGATTTTACATGAAGTGATTCACAACAGTTCAAATATGGAAAATCAATTTGGGGGCGAATAGAAGAGCAGAAACGCCTCTTTGGTTAGACTGAGGATGAAGTCAGCTGATGCCTGAATAGACTTTCTGTTAAGTGTAGAGAAAAAGAATAGACTTGAATTACAGCTGTAAAAGTCTTCCTGTTTTTCTCTTTGGAAGCACAGCTGGTTTCTGTGGAGGTGCTTTAATGGATCTGCAGTGTGCTGCTCTCTCTGTGGGTAGTTAGTGGCGCTCACCCAGCATCCTTTTCCCAATCTTGTTTAGAAACGTGATCAAATCCGACGTGTTGGCCGATGCTGTCGTGCAGCCTTATTTACACTTTGGATTCTGGTATTTAGCTGGATGGATATCCTGCAGGAGTTTTCACACATTCAGATATATCATATAAAAGCTTAGGACCCCATGATCAACACTTCCATTGGTAAACAAATGCACATAGCAAACGAAAATAAGAGGAAAATGCATGTCGGGACTAAGGTTATAACTTTCAGCTAAGATGAGAATGTATTTGGTTTCTTGACAGTGAAAGATGATTTTTTTTATATATGTGTATATAAAGAGACAGAAACCTAAGCCCTGCTCCACTCTGTTACTGTTCCTACACCTGTTAGACATGCACAACACATATCAAGGGTACAATGGCATCTCTATATTTACCCAGAAACAATTATCTTTGATTTCACTTCTACCTGAAGTGTCAGAAACTGTTTAGCTGGCCATGCTAAAAATCACGATTTTCTTTTATACATGTGTGTACTCGTGATAAACAGACATACGACTTACATATTCAAAGCTCAGGCCAACTTACTTTGATCTGTAAAGATGACAATCTTGGCCCCTCAAAGCAACAGAGGCGTGAAGAAACGAGCATCCAATCACAAACCAGCCTGGACCAATAACAGCTTCACTGCTTCTGTAAAGCTTGTTGCTCTTTAATTACAAAACTGCTGCACTGTGTGACGCAGGCAGAGATCAAAAGGCTGCGTCTCCTTCAGATGGTCTTAATAATGTTCAGGTTTGATATAGTGGATTGTTTCTGAATCTCTGCACGAGTCCATGAACCTGCACCAGGTCAGTGCTCTGCAGCTCACAGAAGGAAACAAGCAGTGTTGGTCAAGTTACTTGAAAAAAGTAATCAGTAACTAATTACTGATTACTTCCCCAAAAAAGTAATCCCGTTACTTTACTGATTACTTATTTTCAAAAGTAATTAATTACTTAGTTACTTTTTAAAAACACGATTTACAACCTGAATAGGTGATAAAGTGATAGATCTTTCAGCCCAATTCTACTTTTTCTGCATAATCATCATACAAAATGTAATCAAATGGAAAAGTCTCTTTTTAAAACTTGTTTTATTAGTTTTAATCTTTTAACTTTATGCATCAAGCAAACATTTAATTATCTGCAACATTCTCTGACTGGAAGAAATTTATTTAACATTTAAACCTATTTTCTGCACATTCCAGCACATAAAATAAAATATTTTGTGTGTTTACACTCAGTCTTTCAAATAGATGCAAGTAAAACACAGCAGAAAATAAATAAAGTCAAAGACTAGCGGTCCTGTTGCTCTATTTTCACCTGTAAAGCAGGAGTGGGGTAGGCGGAGGGTTACCCTGGTGCAGGTGTGCAGCGGTCAGTGGAAGAATCCGCGAGTTTCTCTGTGAGTTTCCCATTACGTCGTAGCTACTCGGTGCTTGCTCGGAAGTTTAGGGTTTTCTTTCGGTGTAAAAAGAAGTTTTCTTCCCACGCACAACGGACACTAATGTTTTTGTCACTTTTTATGGAATCAAACTCAAAGTAAGGTCAGTACTTCCACGCTTTAAACGCTGCACGCTCATACTCTCTCTGCACTCGATATCAGTTTAAATTCTCTCATTTTCTACCAGCAGTGACGCGAGGATGTGTTTATAATACGTGTAACACACAAAGAGAAGAAGTGGAACATTTAAAGGTGACAGAGATACAAACCAGAGTAAAGGATGGAGGACGACGCAGAACTGCTCTGTAAAAACACCTAAATGTCAAATATTAAAGAAAATTATAGCCTCAAACATTTTGCTCATTTCCAAGTTGAAAGTTTTCTGTTGTAAAACGAACAGTTTAGATTCTGCTCGTGTCCACAGGGACGTTCTTCAGGATTCATCATCTCTACATAAGGTGTGATTTTAAGAGTGTGGATCATTAGAAATATGGGTTACACCTTCACATCACCTGTGACCTTATTCTATGTACACAGAGACACCTGCATCCTGCCGTGATGTAGTTCTCAGGTGGAACAGACTCGAGAAACGTCCTGGATCACCTGGAACAGCTGATGTGGTGACGCTTGTTTCTTATTGGTCCAGGAGCAGTCAGTACGCCGCTCACTGTTTACATTTTACTAACTGAAATAAAATTCTCAACAACAGAAACGATGACAAACATATTTTTGATCGATAATTTATTATCAATAAATCATTTGCTTCAGAAACTTCAATCTAAAAATGAAAAAGTGTGGAAATGATAGAAAATGATGTAAAATTACAGGTAATAAAATCTTTGTCGCTGATGTAAGACGGCGCCGTTCCCACCACCCAAAACAAACTCGTGCTGACTCGATCGTCTGCGTTCAGGATTCGTTCTTTCAGCTGTTCGTTACTCAGGGACAGTTTGAATCACACGCAGTTAGATTCAAACTGCTTCTTACAGGCAGCTCACTCCTGGTGCTCCTGCAGCTCGTCACATTTATACACAGACGACGCTCATGTTTCTGCCACGTGGAGACAAAGTTTTGTTGTTGTGGTTAAAAAAGATATTTAGTGTCTTAAACTTGGTATAAAGGTGAAAAGCAAAAAGCAGCGAGCAGGATTCACTTCATCACTGAGCTCCTGCAGCGACGCTCGTCTCCTGACTCTCAGACTCTTGTGCTGCTGGAGCAGGTGGCAGGAGTAAAACCTCCTCCTGCGTGGATGACGGCTGCTCTTCTGCCACAGCCCGACTTCCCTCTCCCTCTCCAGCAGACTCCATCGCCTCTTTCTGCTGCTCCTCGGGTTCGTTGTCGTCTTCTGGCTTTTCTGTGGAGGCTTTGAGACTTGCAAACCCATTCTGGTCACACAAAGGTTTGTTTTCAGAGTTCTCCCCCCCAGCTCCATGCTCTTTCTGCCCCTCTCCATCTTCCTCTGGTATGTCCTCAACACCAGGCCCCTCCAGGCATGACTCGCCAGGCAGCACAGTGGTGCCTTCCATCTGGATCAAGGACACCACCTGCTTCGCTCTGTTCTTCTTCCGGGACGTCACACTTTCCACCTCACCATCGTCCTCTGCCCCATCCACCTCCTCCTGCTCGCCTCCGTACTGTCCCGCCCAGTCGATGGAGGGGTTATCTCCCAGCAGATGCAGGTTGGGGTCACTGTTGCTCAGAACAATACTGTCCCTGTACAGATTGTGTCTCCTTTGGACCGCCGCCTCCTTCACAGCTGCAGACAGAGAGAAAAGGGTTCAAATGTGGATTTATGTGCACAGAGTACAGCAGGGACCAACATGAATGATGCTGATCTCACAGGTTAAATGGATCCAAGACGCCACTTTTATATCATATTTAATCTGAATATCTTATTGTGAAAGCAGCTGTGACACTGAGACATGTTTAAACACTAAATGCTTCTTTAGAATTTGACACCAGAATCTGTGTTGCATCACTTTGATCTGTTGCACAATTCAAGGCCTATTCTTCATCTTCTTTTCATAATGTACCAAATGTAGGAATTAGATGAATTAGTGGACGACCCGTCTGGACTCGAGGAGTGCTGCTGAGCATCTGGACCTTTCTGGGGAACTGTGTGGTTTGAATACTTGCAGAATGTGTTTTGGCTTTCTCTGGATGGCAGGATATTTACTTTGAAACCTTTTAGTCTTCAACATTCATCATGTCTTTGTGAGTCCATGCAGGCTTTCATGACCTCTTAATGGTTCCCATTGCACTGCCTGCAATGTTGCCTCCTGGTAGTATAATAACTAGAGGTGGGAATCACCAAACATCCCACGATACGATATTATTGCAATACTTAACGCACGATACAGTCTAGTCCAACTTAACTGAACAACCATCTGGTACAATTATAGCTATTCTGAACTATGCAGTTTATGAAAACTATGCAGCCCCTTCAGCAACTGAAGAATTTGAAAGTCAATTAAAACAAAATATAATTTTACATTAAATAAAAAAGTTTTAAACTTAATTAAAATAAAACATGTCTTAAATTAAAATAAGTAAACTGTCATGTTTATTAAACACATTTGGACAGTGAAGGAATGTCAGGATTCTTGCTCAGAAAAAGGATCAACATGCTCTGAAGTCAGAGCACAAAAACCTTTTTGTAACAAAGTATCGATTTCTGCTGTCCCTGTATCCATACATTATTAGCAAACAAAATATCACCATGCTACACAGTATCCATTTTCCCCCACCCCATTAGACAATATGCCACATATTTTGTTGATGACATACGGTTCACATCAAAGCATTAAAACACTGGTTTTAAGTGAGCCGCAGCACTCTTCACTATGAGAATGCCTGGTCTAGATGCATTTCAGCATGACTTGCTTCTTGATTTCAATCTAATATTATGATTCTTGCTAAAGTCCAATTTAATGATTTGAAAGCTTTATACTGACCAGGAGCTGAAGAATAGCCATCGTGGCTCATCAAATATCAGCTTATAAACTGTATCATTTGTTCAGCTGAATAAAGAAGTAAAGCTCAGAACAGCAGCAGCAGGTCAGCTAACCTGTGACTTATTAGTAGTTGAGGCATTTCCCCATGTTGCCCACAACACCAGTATACAGGTATACAGGGTTCTCCACCTCCCATGCTTGAAAACCACCAAATTACAATCAGTTATTACCAAGATTTTAGCTTCATCTGCCAAAATGAAAAATTTATGTAAACTTTTTCATGAAAACTAAAAATACAGTTACTGGCTTCAGAGTGAGAAGCTGGAGAAACCAGTGAACTTGTGCATTGTAAAATTTCTCTGTTTATTTCAGTACAGAGATGGTTATAGCTCAGTCAGTTAGCTTTTTGCTGAGGTTGTAAATGACTATAATATTATATATATATATTAATATTATAAATGACTATTTTCCTGTTTTAATAATAACTTAATAATAAATAATAACGCCCTCAGTTCTGACTACTTCATCGATATAGATACACCACCAAAGAAGACTGACCCATTATAATGTCCTTCATGACTGACTGCAGCACAACCTCTTCAAAGATGTTTTCTACCAGGATGAAGTGGGAAAAGTCCTCGAAGATGAGCTCCTCAAAGCGTGGCAACTCCTGGTGTTTCAAAGAAGAATGAAAGCAAGAACAAATACACACAATAAACCATCACAATGCTTTTCTTTGTTAAAGAAACAAGAAGCTAACTGTGCATTATTAATTTTCCAGGTTCTTGGGAGGAGAAAAGCTGATGTACTCACAGATACAAAGCAAGGGTTGAGCTGCTTCAGCATGTAGGGGATGAAGATCTGCAAGAGAGCCTCGCGGAAGAAACACTTCCTCACTGTGCTGCTGTCATAGTCAAATTTCTGACCCACAGGAAGGAAGGAAAAGGACAGCTTTACTGTGTGTGTGTGTGTGTGTGTGTGTGTGTGCGTCAGATGGCAACTATAAGTTGTAACTTCATTTTGAACAAATGCAGTATATGTGGAAAGTATTCCCGACGCTATGAAGCCTGACAGGAGCGTCCATGTGGTACAGACGAAGGTTTTTGGCCCTTTCTTGGATGTCTGCCACTGTGATGGTTACTGGTCCCAGTTCAGAGGTTGCTGTGGTCTGCTCTTAGACCCAATAGGCACCGAGCACTGCCGTTATGTGTTGCGTCCTCCTCCCATCTCCAGTCTTCCTCCCCCTTGCTGAAGCATTTTTGCAGCAGAAATAGTCCTTCTGGATGGTTCTTCTCTCTCCACGGGGCAGCGACGGAGCTCAGAGAGACCATCAGGTTCGTGGTGACCTCCCTGAATAAGGCCCTGATGGCTCAACAGGCCACGAGTTCCTGCCCCAAAGTGGAGGAGTTCAAGTATCTTGGAGTCTTGAAGGGAGCAGGAGATCGACAGATGGATCGGTGCTGCGGCTGCACTGATGTGGATGCTGTACCGGTCTGTGCAGAGAGAGCTGAGCATAAAAGCAAAGCTCTCAATTTACCGGTCGATCTACGTCCCTGCCCTCACCTGTGGTCACGAGCTGTGGGTAGTGACCGAAAGAACGAGATCGCGGAAAGAAATGGCGGAAATGGGCTTCCTCTGAAGGGTGGCTGGCCTCTCCCTTAGAGATAGGGTGAGAAGTTCAGCCATCCGGGAGGGGCTCAGAGTAGAGCCGCTGCTCCACATCGAAAGGAGGCAGCTGAGGTGGTTCAGGTGTCTGACAAGGATGGATGCTGGGAGCCTCCTGGGTGAGGTGTTCTGGGCCGGCCCAGGATGAGCAGAAGAAGGTGGATTAATATGCTCACACTCTGTATGGATGGTGTAAAGTGGAGCGAATCCAACCACCAACCTTCAAATCTACCACCCCATCCTCCTCTTCCCATGTTTCTGTTTAGGATAAAATGGTGATTAACAGGTTTACTGATCATGTTTTACCTTGATAACTCTGTCCTGGCAGCGCTGGATCGTCTTACAGAGATCCTCACCGCCCTGAGACTCCAGACTCTGGTGAAGGATCTGCTCAAACGTATAAACAGCATTGTCCATTTGCTGTAAACAGACAGAGATGGGGACACCATCACATTCAAATGCATCAGTATATTTTATAATATCTTGACTTTGATAATTATCACATAAATATGAAAGAAGATCTATTAACTGATCCTAAACTTGATGCTCCATGACGTGCCTCCACCTAGTCATACTTCTCCTGAGCAAATACACTTTCATTCAGAAGTGCTGCCCTCCTGCAGTGCTGTTGTGTTCATGGTGCTCAATTCCTCTGCAGACTGAGCAGCAACTATTCACGTTTAATTTGTTCTTACAACGCAGAGAGCAGAGAGATGCTCACACAGACATAAGCAGTGTAATGTTGACTTCAGGAAAGGAGGCAGGAAATGTTTCGAGTTCAAACACGGACAGTGAGACTAACAAACCACAAAGTATTTCATGATACTTTGGGGGCGATTGTGGCTCAAGAGTTGGGAGTTCGCCTTGTAATCGGAAGGTTGCCGGTTCGAGCCCCGGCTTGGACAGTCTCGGTCGTTGTGTCCTTGGGCAAGACACTTCACCTACCGCCTACTGGTGATGGTCAGAAGGGCCGATGGTGCGATATGGCAGCCTCGCCTCTGTCAGTCTGCCCCAGGGCAGCTGTGGCTACAACTGTAGCTGCCTCCACCAGTGTGTGAATGGGTGGATGACTGGGTGTGTATAGCGCTATACATAGTAAAAGCGCTATACAAATACAGGCCATTTACCATTTACCATAATTCAATAATAACTAAACTATTCTCTTTAGAAATAAAACTTTCTGATCTCATTCAATCCCTGACAAATTTACAGCAATCAGTGAACATCTCAATTCTAAGAGATGAAGGCGACAACATGATGTACTTTGTATGTGATTTAATACACAGGAATGGAGCATATTTACATAAGAGATGCTCAGTGCATCACACAAAGAAGCTGCTCAGTTTAAATCCAGACTGCAGCATCTCTTTGTGGTGTTTTATGTTTTAGCCGCGTCTGCTAGTGTTCTGTCTGAGCTTCTTCCTACAGAGCACACATCAGTGTTTCTAATACAGTGGGAAGTTTGTTTTTCAAAGCATGTGATGTTTATTTACCAGTAAGTGTTGATTGTAACTAGGGATGCACCGGTATCGGGCCGATACTGTAAAATGTGTGTGTACTCATACTCGTAAAAGTTAACCGATACCAATTTATTTCATTAATCAGAGGGTGGCTTGTCATTTTTGTTGTAGTTTTTTAGATTGGCCACTAGGGGGCCAATTATTATTTTATTTATTATTTATTTTATAATAATTATTTTGTTTGTTTGTTTACAATATGGACACTCTGCAATAATTTAAAAGTTTATTTTATTCACAAACCTAATTTGTATTTATTTTATTCCAAACAGAAGTGTTTATTTATTATTCTGAAAGCTCGAGACAGTGCCAATAGTTCAGTGATATTTTGTTAAATTACAATGTGGAGACTCTGCAATAATTTAACAGAAGTGCTTATTTTTCACTTGAAAGTTTTTTGTGGTCATTTTTATTACGATTTTATTTTTTTATCGGCAGAGAATAAATAAAACCTGTCTTCCAATTCATTGCATTTGTGTGTGTGTGTGTGTGTGTGTGTGGTAGAAGTATCATTTTTTGTACTCTGTATCGGCAAGTACTCAGATCAAAGTATCGGTTTGAAAAAATTGGTATCGTTGCATCCCTAATTGTAACCTCCTCACTCCGTTTATATCGTTTGTAACGTGTTGTTTCATAAGAAAATGTAAGAAAATGAAATTTTCAACAAATAAAATGCAGATTTTTAAAAATACATTTGATCAGAAAACCATTCGTACAGTAAATTACGATTGTAGTTAATACATCATTTAGACCTCCAGCTACATGTTAAAGCTGCCAGTACGTGATGATCACCTCTCTCATGAGGATCTGGACCCTCTGGATGAACACTGAGGGGCTCGAGATGTCAAATCTCTGATCCAGACCTTCCAGACTCAGCTGCATCACCTTTTCATAGCAGCTGTGCATCTTCACTGGATGGAAGGCAAGCATGGAGATCTTCTCCATGTGCTGAGGAAGAGGAAAAGATTACAAACACTGAACGTCACTAAATGTTTCTGAGTTCACTGCAGGCAGAGGGAGTATCTCCTTGACTGAATCCCCCTCTCTAGGAGGACCTCTTCTCACCTGTGCCACCATCTCCTTGGTGCCCTCGTTCAGGACGTTTTTGCTCATGTCCACCAGCTCTCGGAAGAAAACCTCGCGGACCTCGAAGAACCCTCGGCTGGTGGGCTCCAGCAGGGCCTCCAGGATGGAGCTGATGTAGGGCTGGATGCTCACCTTCAGCAGCTTCTCTGCTTTAGGAAGAACCACGGCTGCAAAACAAGAGGAAAAGCAGGTTTGCAGTTTCAGGCAAACGTCTGGGATCGTTGTGTCAGATTAGAAATGTGACGACCTGTAAATGAAGCAGATGTAGAAACATGTTGACATAAACATTTATCTGATTTAGTTCTGAGCTCAGATAAAATAATTATTGTGGCTGATTCTAACATCCATGAAGCATCAGGGCTGTTCCTGTTCTTCATGTTTTATTGTTACTGTCTTATTTTATCTTTACCTGTTTTTTTCCAGTTAATTAGTTGTTATATGAATTATAACGACTACAGTATGTTTATCAAACTGTAGTTTTATAAGGATATTTAAAACAGGTTGCTGCTCAAAATGAGACTTTATGTCTCAATGAGGTTTATCTACATAAATAAAGGTGAAATAAAATAAATTAATTAAAAAAAGTTAATCCAAAATGCTGCAGCAAGAGTCCTGACAGGGACTAGAAAGAGAGAGCAGATTTCTCCTGTTTTGGCTTCCTGTTAAATCCAGAATTCAAAATCCTGCTCCTCACATACAAGGTCTTAAATAATCAGGCCCCATCTTATCTTAATGACCTTGTAGTACCATATCACCCTATTAGAGCACTTCGCTCTCGCTCTGCAGGCCTACTTGTTGTTCCTAGAGTATTTAAAAGTAGAATGGGAGGCAGAGCCTTCAGTTTTCAGGCCCCTCTTCTGTGGAACCAGCTTCCAGTTTGGATTCAGGAGACAGACACTATCTCTACTTTTAAGATTAGGCTTCAAACTTTCCTTTTTGCTAAAGCATATAGTTAGGGCTGGACCAGGTGACCCTGAATCCTCCCTTAGTTATGCTGCAATAGACGTAGACTGCCGGGGGATTCCCATGATGCATTGAGTTTTTCCTTTCCAGTCACCTTTCTCACTCACTATGTGTTAACAGACCTCTCTGTATTGAATCATATCTGTTATTAATCTCTGTCTCTCTTCCACAGCATGTCTTTATCCTGTCTTCCTTCTCTCACCCAAACCAATCACAGCAGATGGCCCCGCCCCTCCCTGAGCCTGGTTCTGCTGGAGGTTTCTTCCTGTTAAAAGGGAGTTTTTCCTTCCCACTGTCGCCAAAGTGCTTGTTCATAGGTTTTGTCTGATTGTTGAGGTGAATGTTGTGATTTGGAGATATTAAAAATAAAACTGAATTAAACTGAGTTAATTGGCTGGAAACAAGTAGAAGCACACTTAGATTAGATATCACACAATTTAAAAAGTTACCCTTCAGTAACTTTGTTTGGTTTAATGTCTCCTGTCTGCAGCTGAAACCTTCTGAAACTGTCTCCCTGCTTTCTACTGATCGACAGTGATGTTAAAATATCCAACTGTAAGATATTGATATATTTTTCTTATCTTTTTTTTTTTTAAACCAAGACAATGTAACATCTCCACACACACAGTATTTTTACAAATATGTAACAGTAAGTTGGTTGCTGATTTGGCCTTTTTGTTAGTTTGTCTGGTTTCCTTGTGCTTGCTTGACTTCTCTCTGGCTAGTCTCTCTCTCACAACTACATTTAGAACCAATCGTCTAACTGCATGGATGCGTCTTCAGCTTGATGTCATGGATGCATCATCATTCCTTTGTTCCAAAAGCAGGTAAAATATAGGTTTCATAGGTTTATATACAAGCATCTCACTGATATTCTTGCCATGGTGCAGTTTTAAAAACAAGCAATAAACGTTCCTATTAAGATATGAATCCACATTTACAGCTGAAACTGAGCCCACAGTAAGAATTTTAAGCCCTGTAGATATTTAGAACAACACTGCTTTAACATTTACAGTTATTATCACGACTTCTGCTTCCACGAGTATCTATCGATGATTATAACTAACCAAAGATGAGAAATGTGCTGCTAGTATCTGAATGAGGAGAAGTGTTGCTCTTATCCAACCTCTGATCTTGTTGGTCACGTGTTCCTTGGACGTGATGATCTGGTCCATGTCTGTTCGTATGGAGGCCTCTAAAGACGAGCGGTTAGCCTCACACTTCTGCAGCACTGCTTCATACTGCGTCTGGCACTGCGCCTGCACCAGGCTGTGCACAGCATCACTGATCTGCAAACACGAAACACACAGCTGATGGTGCCAAACTCACACCTGTGCAGCACATCGTCTGTTTAAGTGTCACATAGTAGCCTAAAGGGTTTGGAATATGCATGTAGTGAATATATTTGTTTATCTGCATAACACAGACTGTTGAGTTTACAGGTGTACATGTACCTGCTGGAGAGGTGCTGTGGAGCTACAGACCTTTACACTACCAGTCACAGGTTAGAACACCCTAATCTTTCCAGTTATTTACTGCAATTCAACTCATTCAGTCCAATGAACAGCTTGAAATGGTACAAAGGTGAGGGTGAACTGCCAGGTAAAAAAAAGATTTCAGAGTTATACAAGAAGCCTTTTTCAGGGACAACATGGGTTAACAGGTTAAATCTGTCCTGCAGCAGGTTGATGAAGCCTTGAAAGCTGCTGCTACTAATTCCTGCAGGTTATACTTCCCCCTCTGTCTGCAGAAAAGCAGTGCTGAACACACTGTGGTGCCAGACGCTCGTCAGCTGCAGCAAGAAAGCCATTGATAAGATGTCAGAATAAGACGAACAGGTTTGTCTGGGCCATGAAACATCGACACTGGACTACTGAAGACTGGACGAAGGTGAGATGGACTAATGAATCAAAGCTTGAAATCTTCGGTTCATCACGCAGGATCTTTGCTGTCGAGTAGGTGAAAGGACGGATCCACAGTGTGTCAAACATGGAGCAGGAAGTGTGATGGTCTGGGGCTGTTTGCTGGATCCAGGGTCGGTGACTCGTACAGAGTGAGAGGCTCCCTGAACCAAAACAGCTACCACAGCACCATGCAGGAGCCTCTGGTATGCAGTTGGTCAGGGGTTCATCCTACAGCAGGATAATGACCCAAACAGTCCAAGCTGTGCCAGAACTACAAGAACAAGATGGTGAGCTTGGAAACATGGAGTGTGCAGCACAGTCTGCAGACTGAAACCCCATCAGCTGGTTTGAACTGGACAGAAGAGTGAAAGCAAAGCAGCTACAAGGTCATTTATGGGGGAACATTTGATTTCTGTTGTAGGATGAATGACGCGGGTTTGTTCAGCTGCTAGCTGCCAGTGCAATCAGACAATCAACTGCATAACTGGACAAATTGGAGTGTTCTAAAACTTGACTGGTAGTGTATATCTGAATAAATCACACAACACCTTTGTCATTAAAGTTCCTGTTATTTTGGCAAAATAAAACAATGTTTGAAACAAAAGTGCTGAAAAGACCCTGAAAAGTCCCCCAATCATTGGTGCAGAATCCACCAAACTTGCAGGTTAACACTTGTTTTGCTAAAGACTGAGTCTGATAATCAGAGTAGTTTCTCACCAGTATCCAGTTCCTTTGCCTCTCGTGGAGTTTGCCTTTGAGGCGGGGGGCGATGAGGTCTCTCAGCTCCGAGAGGAGGCCCTCCATCACCAGGTTAGACAAGATCTACGAGGAAAACAATTCCCACATACAAATAAGAGGACCACGAGCACAACTCTGCATGTTTACAGTCGCTCATGTGATCGTCATGGTAACCTCTCTGTACGTTTTACCACATGTGAGGAAGCAGAACATAACAGACTCACACAGGCCGTGTGAGATGAACTACAGCGTGTGAGACAGCAGAAGACAACGTGAGGTGGTTATGCTGTTATCACATAATTAATAATAACACATTTTATTTGCCTTTTTAAAATCAGACAAACAGTAAAGAATGATTTAAAAACACAGCATTAGACTATAACTTAATTTAAATGACATAAATGTGATTTGGGTTTGAAGAAGCATCTAGAAAAACCTGTTCAGCACTGAAGCATGGACAGCAGGGCCTGATATGATGCAACATGTGCATAATTAATAATTAATCATCCTTCTGACCATCAGAGGTGTTTGATGAAACCTCGTGTTGCAATTCAATGAAAAATCAGGTTGAGGGAGGACATCAAGCTTGTATGCACCACGTTACATTTCATGACACAGCACCTGATTCATCCCAGCTTCACACCCCCCCAAAAAAGTCCGATTGAGGCCCCAGAAGAGCATTTCTGCCAAAGCTACCTGTGATGGTGCACCACTCATCATTTCCCAGGTGCCATACTGGCCTTGAGCTTGCCGGTAGAGTCGCACTGCATTAGTGAAGGCTGGCGTCTGAACCTTTTTCTCATCGGACAAACCTGGAATTGAAGAATTAGCCGTCAGTGAACTTTGAACTGATAACTGCAGGTCTTCTATCAGAGAAATGAAAACAGGAGGAAAAGCAGGGCTGATGACAGAGCGCAGCATCGTGAGATTAAGACCCTTTCAAATAATCTAGTTTCCTCTCCTTCAGATGGTATCAGGGGATTTCAACAAGAACAAAAGTGTAACAGTTTTACCAAAATTGGACTTCTTTTATACTTTGATCATCAATCACACAACTCCAATGATCCACGCTTCATTTGAATGTAAATATAAACTCATGGATGGATAAATTACAGTTAACTGTTTTTACGCCTCCACCAACCAATCAAGTTTCAGTTTAAACACATAACAAACAGTGTCATCATTTTATCCTGCTGAAGAAAACACTGCGACCTGCTGGATGAACAGAGGACTTATTAAACTGGGGGTTGGTCAGGTGCAGGAGCCCAGATGACTTTTTACAATGAATGAATTTTGTTGGCTTCATATTCAGTGTTTTACACGAGAAATGTAAGATTTCATAACTCTGAACAATATTTAGGATAAATCTGCAAGTTAGTTTTAATTATGTAATAAACAAATGTATGTAGCTTGGTAAGGTGATTGTTTTGCCATGTGATTATAGGTTAGTTGTGTAAGGACACCGCTCAGCTTTTAATTTGTATCAGAGGGATTCATTTTTAATTTTAAGATAACAGAGTTTTTGGCCATGCAATCCATAAAGAGGAAAACGTGAGAGAGGACTTGTATGACACGCGGCAGAGGTCATCAAGAGGTCAAGCTACCTCGGCGTACACTCGTCAGGCAGATGGATCGCCAAATCTGACCGGAACAAAAGTCGGGTTGCTCAAAAGACTCCAGGGCAGGTTTTTTACACTGTGCACGTCTGTGCTGCACCTCGATCACGCAGCGAAGCCAGTTGTAAAATGCACTTTATTAGAGTGAGGGGACCAAGCATCCAGATGATGTCACAGAGGATGCTGCTGTTTGGCTCCACGTATGTGTGAACAGACAAAGCAGCGCCCACAGATCCCAGCTGAGTGATGAACACCTCAGATCTGTTCTTGCCACAACAAAACTAACTAAAAAGTGTGATCTTAATATGTTTGATATGTATGCATCTGTGCTGGCCCGTCAGATTTTAAAAGTCAGTGTGGCCTCTGAGCCACCCCTGCTCTACACTCAGATAAAACACAGGTTCTTGTACTCGGCCTTCAAAACCGTAGAAACGCAGCATCTATCCAGATTCTGACTCTGCAGGGTCTTACTTTGGCCTCCATGTTTGCCCTTCAGTCTGCATATCTGTCTCTAAAGTTAGAAATATCCTGTCTCAGAGTGACGCTGAAAAACTAGTTCATGCATTTATTACTTCCAGGCTGGACGACTGTAATTCATTATTATCAGGAAGTCCTAAAAACTCCCTGAAAAGCCTTCAGCTGATCCAAAATGCTGCAGCAAGAGTCCTGACAGGGACTAGAAAGAGAGAGCAGGTTATGCTCATTCTGAAAAGATAAAACAACCTTATCATAGAAGTGTGTTATCCCAGCAGAGCACGGTACTGTCAGGCTGCTGGTTTACTTGTAGCACCTATGGTGTCTAAAAGTGCAGTGAGAGGCAGAGCCTTCAGCTCCCTCAGACTCAGGAGACAGACGCTGTGATTCCTGTTAAAACTTCCCAGAGTGCAGATCCAATCGTTGGGGTTTCCTCCGTCTCCTCTGTGCTGTTGTATTCTAGTCTTTACCTCACAATATAAGCTGCCTTCAGGTAACTGTTGTAGTGATTTGGCAGTGTTATTTATTTATTTATTTATTTATTTATTTATAAATAAAATGTCAAAAAATTACGGACAAAAGCAAAAATGTTCTGAATCACATTTAGTGTTAAATTTAAATTATCTCAGTATGTTTGTTTTAGTTTCACTTCTGATGGTTGTAAGCACGACGTCAATTAGATGTGTGTGTGTGTGTGTGTGTGTGTGTGTGTGTGTGTGTGTGTGTGTGTGTGTGTGTGAGAGAGACAGTACGAGGACTAAACTATTTCACAGGGTATTTAATGAAAACAACTTTATTTTGTTCACTCAGACTATCTGGGACTTTATGGCCCGTATTACTGTTATCAGCTAAGCTCCAGCTCCAGTCAGGGCTGACATCTTCATTGGCACGTCTCAATCACAGTAACTTAACAGTCAGTAAAGCAGAGAAGGAAAAGAGAGCAGGAGCGCAGAAGAAAAGCAACGTGCAGATCTAGTCTTTGTTTACAGCACAGAGAAGAAGCAGAGCTCTGACAAACATGAATAAAACTGTTGAGGACTGAAAGTAGCAGCTCTGTTTGCAGCCTGTCTAACGTCTGCCTCCCTCCTGCTTTGCATAGATTCCTCTAGTTTGTTATTTATTCTCTGTCCTACTATTACAGTTTTACACCACGCACAGTTGGTGTGGAGCAGCCACCACTTCGTTGCACACGCACAATGACAATAAAGGGTTAATCTATCATTACAGTAGCACGACTCACCATTGTTGGAGTGTCTGACGCAGTCTTGGAGTACCATATACCACTTCTGCTGCTCTTTCTCTGTCGTCACACAGAAATAGTAGTGGCGGGCGTAAGGGTGCCACATTATCAGAGGGTGCGGAGTGGCACACTTTAGAAAGGGGGAACTTCCCACTTTGGCTTTAACACCTAAAAATAAAATCACTGCATTAATAACACAATGAAACACTCGAAGTTTCTCTGTAGAGTTCAACTGTAACAAAGACTTCATCATGTCGTCCGTGCTCACTGATAGTGTGCAAACATTTCTGATTTCCTTTTCTTGAACACAGCAACATTCAGAAACACCGTGGTTGCCAGTGCGACCCCCCTCCAAGAAGACACATGTGCAGTCTCAGTGTTAAACTCCTGCATCCTCGCTCTGCAGTTACCGCATTAACAACTTTGCGTGTGCTTTACCCCATCAGCCTGTTACAGCTAAAAAATGTTTATATAGTATTTAGACAACGGCAGCTCTCAGCTAACAGTTAAGAGAAATGTTGGTCTGCTTCACCACAGAGAGCTCAGCACCTTCAGCAACAACATTCAACCAGTGAGGCTGAAGTCCTGGAGCCTGTTGTGACAAATGAACAGTTTGGATGCTCACTGTCCACTGTCACATTCACACGTTTACAGTGACCAGTTAAGCTAACTGGTCACTGTTAATGAAACCAGTTTGAGTGACTGATTTTATGTTCATTATGTATTTCTATGCTTGAGGGAAGCTTCAGGTGCCATTATGTGAGAGTGTAACCCCAATACAACCCACTAGAGGGTGCTATAGCTCTAATTAAGGGAATTTTCCCCTCCTTTTTTTCTACAATTTTTACTTGTATAGGCCCTTTTATGGCCATCCCATTATAAACTCCTGGCCCTGAAGCCTTCCCTAACCTTAACCTCTTTTAATCCCATGCAGGGATTTCATTCCGGCCCTAAACCTAACCTCTGGGTTCCCTAAGCCCACTTTCAAACCCCTTTATTTGGGATGAGAGAGGACACTTCCCTCCTGGAGAGCAATCCGTGAGTGACGTGGGGGCCCGGGATGGGAACAGGTATGGACTGTGCATGGCCAACCTTCGGTGGCCAACCTCCCAACTTGACCTCCACTGACTGCACGTCTTAAGTTGCCACAATAAATCATTGCATTTGATGAACTGAGTTTCCTGTTGATTCGAGTTTCCCCTTCCTACTGTAATAAAACAGTTATTACCAATTTACCAACCATAAAGTGCACCCTCCTTATCTCCTTACCTACCCGCTCCTCACCTGGCAAGCTGTTGCTGATCAGATTCAGGTATTGCTCCATAGATGTCAGGACTTTATAGCCGGCACAGCTGATAGTTCCTTTGGGATGGAGGAGTCTGTCGTGGGCCTGCGGTGAAGCCAAAGAACAGAGTTGATGTCTTAGACGGTGAGTAAAACTTGCTCATGTACAGCGAACACTGCAGCCGTCTCACCGCCTTGCTGTCGTAGTACTTGATGTCATGGGAGTCTGGGATGAAAAGGAAGTGGTTCCTCCATTTCTTGTTTTCCTCCAAGTACTGGAAGAGGGAGCCTGAAAAAATGGCCTTGTTCTCCAGAGGAATCTGTGACACATTTCACAACCGAAGAGAAACTTTGAGTTATTGAAGTCTCTCTCTGTCCATTCAGAGCCGAGAGGACTCACTGTGGTCATCATCCAAACGATTAACAAAGACTTTGGAGCACAGCTCACTGTGAGCAGCATCGGTGTGACACTCACAACAAAGAGCCATGTGAGACATCCTGGTGTTTGGAATAAAAGCTTTCAGAGAGGATTTCGTACCTTGCGGTGAAGCAGCTGAGGTTGCGGGGTTCCTCCTCCCTCTACGTCAAAGCGAACTTTGTTGAACAGAGCTACTGCGTGCTGCTGCTCGTACAAACGCCCAAACTCAGCGATCACCTTTCCAGTCCGAGCTGCAAACACAAACACACGATCAGAGATGGGCAGTAACGCGTAATCCGATTACTTTTTTCAAGTAACGAGTAAAGTAAGGGATTACTATTGCAAAAACTTACCGTTACTTTCCCGTAGGAACGCTGCGTTACTGCGTTACTAAAACCGTGATTTTTTGCGAGAATGTCTCATGACAGTGACGTAAGCGAGTGCGACGTTCGTGACAACAGCTGTGTGCAGATCAACAATGGATCATATATCGAGTGCAGAGAGAGTATGAGCGTGCAGCGTTTAAAGCGTGGAAGTACTGACCTTACTTTGAGTTTGATTCCATAAAAAGTGACAAAAACATTAGTGTCCGTTGTGCGTGGGAAGAAAACTTCTTTTTACAGCGAAAAACACCCTAAACTTCCAAACAAGCACCGAGTAGCTACGACGTAATGGGAAACTCACAGAGAAACTCGCGGATTCTTCCACTGACCGCTGCACACCTGCACCAGGGTAACCCTCCGCCTACCCCACTCCTGCTTTACAGGTGAAAATAGAGCAACAGGACCGCTAGTCTTTGACTTTATTTATTTTCTGCTGTGTTTTACTTGCATCTATTTGAAAGTCTGAGTGTAAACACAAAAAATATTTTATTTTATGTGCTGGAATGTGCAGAAAATAGGTTTAAATGTTAAACTAATTTCTTCGAGTCAGAGAATGTTGCAGATAATTAAATTTTTGCTTGATGCATAAAGTTAAAAGATTAAAACTAATAAAACAAGTTTTAAAAAGAGACTTTTCCATTTGATTACATTTTGTATGATGATTATGCAGAAAAAGTAGAATTGGGCTGAAAGATCTATCACTTTATCACCTATTCAGGTTGTAAATCGTGTTTTTAAAAAGTAACTAAGTAACTAATTACTTTTGAAAATAAGTAATCAGTAAAGTAACTGGATTACTTTTTTGGGGGAAGTAATCAGTAATTAGTTACTGATTACTTTTTTCAAGTAACTTGACCAACACTGCACACGATACAATTAAATCTGCGCAAATGTTTCATGATGAAAGAAAAAAAAAAATCAGTAATCAGAATTTTGTACCCGAGTTTGGTTACAAAACTAATTATGAGGTTCTGTCTTTCTTTACAAGCACTACTGTTAACAACGACACTTATTTCTCTTTGGTTATTATTTACAACAAAGCAGTTTAACAAATTATCATAATCTAACCAGAAGCTCAGGATTAAAATTACATTTTCTTTTAAAAATGACAACATCTAAAGAAAATGAAATGACAAATGTGCCCGTCTCATCGCACACAGCCTGGATCTCACTGCTCAGTCTGTCTCGGCCCACACACAGTGGAACCATTCCTGTCTTCCTTCTGGACCTCGTTAGTTTCTTCAGGCCGAGTTGCTCCTGCGTTCTCGCCTTACTGGTGCTGCGTTCTTTAACAACAGTCACAGCTTTCTCTCCACCACAGTTTGGACCCAAGCAGCTCCATCTACAACTCAGCCTGTGGTGTCCTTATATAACCAATCTTTAAAAATAAGGGATAAAAAAATCGGATCGTGGCATCACTGTCACATTTTACAGAAATATAACTTACTTAGTTTTAAGAGTTTTAATCATTGGTGTTTTCTTAAATTAGTTTTTAAATGTATAAATAGGATGGCCCCAGAGTGTCTCAATAGACACATTCAGAGACAAGACAGTAATCATGTTACTAGTAAGGTGAACGGCAACTGCAAGATATCATATCGCAGATCTACATTCGGTCAGTCAGCTTTTTCTATAAAGGCCTGACGTCTGTGGAGCTTCCAACCGACATCAAACTGATCACAGACATTAGATCCTTTACATTGAAGGTTAAAGTTTGGTTAAAGGGAAACCAAAGTTGTAGTCGTTTTATCTGATGATTTTAAAATTTAAATTATTGTCTCTCAATTGTAATTGTATTTATGATGTAATTTGGTTTTATGAAAATGTTTTATTGTAATATGTATTTATTTAGATTGTAGCCCAACAAGGGACAATTGTTGAAAATGAGCAGTAGCTATAAACCTGTGCGGTACATCAGTCTCATGTCTTGCACTTGAACTATGTTTAACTGCACTGTCCCTTTTAAATAAATAAATTCAAAACTCACCTCCAGCTAACCTGGTTTCCTTATATAGAGAAATTGGGGCGTGGCGTATGCAGATAGTAAGACTACAAGATGTGAGCACAAGCCTGTGGATGTGGAGGTAAACTGACTGACATGTGCACAGTGGGAAGAACAAACTGGCCGACGTGCTCGTGTCATGAGTCTAACGGAGAAATGGATTTTTTTTTTGCACATTTCCACACACAGGTAAATGAAGCCACTCCTCTGTTGTATGATCAGTCTCACAGATGGTCTCACTGTCAGGTTCAAACAAAGCTGCCTGAGGCTGAATAAACTCATCCTCTGGCCTTTATCACTGGAGCAGGAGTTCACGCCGCTGACAGCAACTCCTTTTATACTCGACCTGCCTCAGGTGAGCGTCTGGATCAGCTGAAACTAAATGTCTGAAGAAAGCACCAAACCAAAGAAGAAACTTTCACATGTATACAAACTCTTTCAGATAATAAATAATTACTATATGTATTCATTCACCTCTCATTCTGTCATCCTCCGTCCCCAACTCCCACCCAGACGCCTGAATCATCGTCCCCACCTGGGTGGGGGCAGATAAACTGGGCTGGACCCGTGTGAATGGCTAAACATCCGAATTTTGGGGTGTTCAACTCATTTTACACACAGATTCCAGTCTCACGTTAAAGCTGTGCAGCGTCTTCACTGCTGCTGTCTGTGGGGGCTTAATGCTGTCAGGTCTGTTTTCAGTGGAGGAAACACTCACTAACATATCGGCGCGCTGCATTAAAGGAAGCATAGAAGTAAACACTGCGTCAAGACTTTTTTTATTATTGAATTATTCAAAATTCTCAATGTATTGCAGTAGAAGGGTTAACAAACCATTTATACCCACCTGGAAGGGTTAAGAGTCACAGCAAATGTCACAATGCAGAGCAGCCAAGAGGCTTTGACTGTTGGCGTTATATGAACAACACTGAATTTAAGTAACATATTAAAGTTGTAGCTGCAGTCAAAACTGCAACGGTTGCTGTGAACATTTGTGTCACTGTTTTTCACATCAACTATGAATATCAATGACTGCGGTTGGACACAGATGCTGCAGAGTTACAGATGACAGGGCTTCAGTTTGAACATTTAACTGGTTTTTCCAAAAGCACATTAACCATGAAAATGCCCTGAATCAGTCCAACGAACCACCAGAACCAACGTCATGCAAGAGATGACGATCCTGTAACGATTGAAGAGAGCACCTCTGACAAGACAGGAAAGATTATTTACTGCCTGTAAATAATGAGAGCACTGCTTTACACTGGTGTGCATAAATAAGCTACACACTGTATCTGACAGTGATGAGCACGCAGGACGCCAGCGATGACCAAACCTCTACAGCACACAAAGCTACTAATATCCTTATCTTAATGACCTTGTAGTACCATATCACCCTATTAGAGCACTTCGCTCTCGCTCTGCAGGCCTACTTGTTGTTCCTAGAGTATTTAAAAGTAGAATGGGAGGCAGAGCCTTCAGTTTTCAGGCCCCTCTTCTGTGGAACCAGCTTCCAGTTTGGATTCAGGAGACAGACACTATCTCTACTTTCAAGATTAGGCTTAAAACTTTCCTTTTTGCTAAAGCATATAGTTAGGGCTGGACCAGGTGACCCTGAATCCTCCCTTAGTTATGCTGCAATAGACGTAGGCTGCCGGGGGATTCCCATGATGCATTGAGTTTTTCCTTTCCAGTCACCTTTCTCACTCACTATGTGTTAACAGACCTCTCTGTATTGAATCATATCTGTTATTAACCTCTGTCTCTCTTCCACAGCATGTCTTTATCCTGTCTTCCTTCTCTCACCCCAACCAATCACAGCAGATGGCCCCGCCCCTCCCTGAGCCTGGTTCTGCTGGAGGTTTCTTCCTGTTAAAAGGGAGTTTTTCCTTCCCACTGTCGCCAAAGTGCTTGTTCATAGGTTTTGTCTGATTGTTGAGGTGAATGTTGTGATTTGGAGATATTAAAAATAAAACTGAATTAAACTGAGTTAATTGGCTGGAAACAAGTAGAAGCACACTTAGATTAGATATCATACAATTTAAAAAGTTACCCTTCAGTAACTTTTTGTTACTGAAGGGTAACTTTTTGAATTGAATTGAATTGAATCTTAACTGCATTTACAAAGTCATTCGTTGTTTGTTTCTCTAACACAAAGCTGGATTTGTGTATTTTTCTGTCTTCATTGTGTGATAAATACAAAGAAATTAACCGTTGGCCACCTTTTCTGGTCCTGCTCTCAGGAGTTTCTGGGAAGAAATATTTAATATATAAAACCTGATTCATGTCGGCATACTTGCAGTTCTGGGCACATTCAGATAGCGTTCATGTTCTGACTCAGTGAAATCATTAATGACTTGGAGATCTGCAGAGAGGACAAAATCCACCCTGAGATGTGTGCAAAACTACAAGACGAGTCTGACCTCTGGCACTGGCAAAACCTTTTTTTTGCACGTTTTCAAAGGGGTCAAATACTTATTTCCTTCATTAAAATGCAAATTAATGTGTAAACTGAAGTGCATCTTTGTTATGGTTCTGTCTCTCACGGCTCAAACCCACCATTGAAATTATGAACTGAACATTTCTCTGTTATTGAGCAAACGTACAGAATCAGCAGGGCTCAAGGAATCTGAACCGTATAACTTTCCTCAAGGTTTAGAAGTGCGAATACGGGAATTCTGATTAAACTTTCACGAGGCGCATTTGTAAAGTTGGACACTCTTGTTTGATGAGAACGCCTGGTTGGCAATCTCTGACCCAATTTATTCCAAAGGGTTTCTGCTGGGTTAAGAACAGGACTCCACTTCCACACCAAAGTCCCCCCCTCATGTCGTCATGGAGTTTGTGCACCAGCGCACAGCCATGCTGGAACAGAAAGAGCTCATCATCAAATAGCTCCACAAATTTGGGAGCATGAAATTGTTTAAAATGTTTTGCTATGCTGAAGCGTCACAAGTTCCTTTCAATGAAACTAAGTAGCAACTCCTCACAAACAACCCCCCCTCCAAACGTTACGCTTGGCACAGTGCAGTTAGACAAGCGCTGTTCCCCCGGCAACCGCTAGACCTAGACTCGTCCATCAAGTTGCCAGACGGAGAAGTTAGACTGCTCACTCCAGAGAAATGTCGCCGCTGCTCCAGAGTCCAGTGGAAGAGTGCTTTACAATCTGGATGAAGGTCATAGGTCAAAGTTGGCGACCTCGACGCAGCAGATTTAGAGGTAAAGACCCTTAAATGTTACGCAGAAAGCCCCAGAAAACACAAGAAGCACTTGGAGACCGATTAACACTTAATGATCATCTCGCTCCCCCATTAAAAAAACAAAAACAAACAAACAGTTTTACATTTCATTGTTTTCTATGTTCTTTATAGATTTACAGAAGTTTCTGTTCTGGGTATCACAGAGATCATTTTCTGCAGTCACATGAGTCACATGATCTGAGGAAGGCCCCATCATCGTCACTAAAGGATCAGGTTCATCTGATCGAGCCAAAACTACGTTACCAGTAACTAGAAAACAAACATAAACCCAGAGATGTCCTCCTGGAGGGAGAGCGTAGGCCTATTTAAACCATCCCGAAGCCTCTACCCCGGTGTAAGCCAATCAAATTAACTACCCTCTCCATCACTGCACCTCTGCAGGGGGTAACCCTACTGAGTATGCAAAAAGGGGAGTGGCCATAACAAAATGACGTGCTCTACTCCCTGAGCTACAGCCGTCCCAGACACAGTGAGTCTGTTTGCTGCTTCCACCTTTAAACGGCCCAGGAACCACAATTAACACGTAGTCTGAGAACCAAGGTACTGGAGCAGTCTTTGAAATCAGACGGGGCTTCTTGCTGCAGTATGCTGGAGGCTTTTCAGGCAGATTTTAGAACAGCTGGTTGAATGAAGAAAATATCCTGGCTAAGCTGGAAACCAGAGGCGGAGCCAGACATTTGAAATTAAGCTGCAAGGCAGAACAAAATCAGAGCTGCATCAAGACACAAGGACTAAACCCCAATTCAACCAGACCCAGAACTGATCCGGAATTAAAACAGGACAACAGTTCAAAATCAGGACGACTGAGGACTTAACCAAGACAGAACCAGAATCAGAACTAGATGATAGCAGCACTAAAAATCATCATAGACCTGCACGACACTTATTTTTTAATTCTACCAAAGAACACTGTTTAGATTCAGAAAGGTTTAGATAATTATTCAGCCTTGTTGTGCAAACAAGCTGCAAAACTTAATAAATGTAGAATTTGAAAAATAACAAACCTAAAAAGAAACACTAGGTACGAGATACATGAGGACCTATGATACGGTGATACTTTTGGTAAACAAGCATTTGACTAACAGGTGTGTCTCACCTGCTCTTGTTCATCTCTGTTCATCTCTCTCTCTCTGTGCTGACAATCATCAAATATAAAGTTGAAACCAGATATTTACAAACTCTTCAGATAAAAACACTTTTTTAATTGTAACATCAAATCAGACTAAATGTTTATTTTTTAGTTTGATAAATATAAAAACATATTTGTTAAATTTAAGAGTAAAGAGAGAAAATCTGTATTTCTTAACTGTAAATGGCACTAAATTGTATTCAAACTGAGCCACACTGATGGAGCTCCACAGTTCTGTTCCTGGTGTTTTGGTTGACATCTCTTGATGTTCCCATGTCACAGAAACAGCCTCTGTGTTTTGCCTTATATGCATCCACAGCTGTGTCACCAGTTTACTCACATGTACTCTACGAACCAATCAGAAGCTTCTTCAGCTCAGAATGGAATCGTCAATAAACTTAGTGTACATGTGCTCCTAAATTTGATGAAAGTGATAAAAATAGAAGCTCTGTCTCTCTTTATTCTGACATTTAACTAATTCAAAAGATATTTCAATATTTATTTATCCAAAACAAAACAAGTTTACTCTAAATTGATGTTGTACAGTAAAAAAAATGTTCTTGTGTTTTCCATAAAGTGTACATATCTGGTTTAAACTGTGAATATACTGCTGTGTATTGAAATTCCTCTTGTTTTGCATAGAAATATATTGAACAACATACAAAGCATAATATATAAAATACTACCAGAGTTTTTTTCTTTGAAAGAAGCTCCTTATGTCCATTCTTGTGTATCAGTACATTACTGAAACCGATTTATTTAGCCGTGGAGGGAAACAACTGAAAATATGAAATAAACACATGTAAGCTGAGACTCTCTAAACAGCATTGTTGTTGTTCGGCTTTTCATTTCGCCATTTGTTGATTCACTCGAAGAGCAAGTAACGTAATATGGGTCAAGTGATCAGTTTGATATCAATCTTTCGTGATTCACCGTCATATTCACATTATTTGTACAGTACCAATGATTTGCTTTGGTACCTGCTCAAACTTCTATTCTCCTCTGTCTGCCTAGCTCCCAGTGTTGCCAACTCCTCAGTAAGGAAAATCGCTATTGGCTGTCCTAAAAGTCGCTAGAAGTCGCTAAATGACGTCATTGCCTAATTTGCATAATTGGTCATGCTAATATAATTGCAACCTACGTTGTTGGAGAGAGAAATAACATCGTGGAAGAGACATAAAGTGAGTAAAAAATGTCCTAAATGCATTTAGAGTTTATTTAGAACTACAAATTAAATTTATTTTAGCAATTATTGTTTTTTTTAATGTCACAATTCCAACCCTGCTCCTTTATCCGGGCTTGGACCGGCAAAAGTGACCCGAAATAGGCACTCTGGTGGAGTTACTTTGTGTGTGTGTGTTTATAAGTAGTTTTAAAAGAAGAACTGACTGCGTTACAGTCAGTGCGGGAGCAGCGGCTTCGCTCATGCGCGATTCATTTGCAGTTGTGACGCACAGGTGTGAACGTCTCCTGCCCTGATAGCAGCTGGGGGAGGACTACCCTCCGCCCGTGAGCGCCTTGGAACGGGCGAGGTGCCCACGGCAGCACCGCTGCTTGTTGAGAGTAAAAGCGATACGCGCTTTCACGTCAAAAAGTCGTCATAAATAAGTCTCCAATAACACCAGAAAAAGTCGCCAGATTTGTCGCTAGTCGCTTTTTAGAAAAAAAAGTCGCTAAGGGGTCTGAAAACTCGCTAAATATAGCGACAAAGTCGCTAAGTTGGCAACACTGCTAGCTCCGTTTCTCCAACAGCGCGCTCGAAGGCAGCAGCTGCCCCGCCCCCTCGCTTAGTGCCTGAGCTCGGATCATACCAATATTAGGGGGGGTTTACCCACAGTCGTAAATTCCCACAGTGTGCGCTACGTGCTTCGAATATTGTGTGTAGTTTTTTGTTTTATACAGTTGTCAGACAGGCATCCAACTATGAAAAAATTACACTCCAAAAGACCCCGGCTTCTGAAAAAACAACCCGGGCTTAAGCCCAGTAAGACACCCCGCCCCCCCGCTCCGCCCCTGCTGGAAATCTGGAAAACATTTTTTTAACTACGAAAATATCGAAATACTCTCATATACAGTGAAAGGTCAAAGTCAAATAAAAGAAGATGTGCGATCTAAACTAAAGGTACAGAAAATACCTTTACTCTGTTCTTGGAAGGTTTCTGACATTAACAGGAGACAAAAAGCGTTCATGCAGTGTTTTGGTTTGGTGTGTGTTCATGTGTGTTTGTGCATGTTTGTGTGTGAGAGTGAACGAGTGAGGAGTTTGTGTCTGTAAGCCTGCGATGAAGAAAAGCGACAATATCAGCATTTTAAAGTTTGGCCTGAGCTGCGATGAAACATTTTTGTACTGCTGAAAACAGGTAATTATGATGGTTCATAATAATCCAGTGTGTTACCTAACAAGCCTCAGGTCACTGGCTCATGTTTGTTGTTATCAACTCATGAAAAGCTTTTATTTTTATATTTTTAAATATTAACGACTTTAATTAACACGATATTTTATATTATTTCACTTTCAATTTGAAAAATGTTATGAAAGCTTTTGGCAGAAGCTCTACCTGAGCTCAGCCTGTCAGACTGTAACACATGACTGCTGAATACGTTTGCACTGCAGGTCTAGTTTAGTCACAAACGTGGGTGAATCGCTCGCATTTCCATGGTGACAATGGCGCACTATAGACCGCTGGACACAAAGCGTCCAAGCAAAGAATGTGTGTCAATTAAATTAGTTGAATAGTTGCATCCGTAACACATTTATTGTCCAATTTGAACCAAAAGCGTGATAGGGTGCATCCCTGAACACATTAACTGCAGTATTTGACATCACAGTAGCACCTGATGGGAACAGCAAAGTCTTAAAAGGTGTCCAAAGGGCGCAACACGGGCAGAATGGCGATTTATTGGCGTGCTTACTGGAGAAACTTTGCCAGTAAGCACGAAACATGTAACTCAAAGACACATTGTCCGATTCTCCCAACATGCTCCGGTGTGATGGGAATCCGGCCATGAACAGATGAAGCACCACATGGTGACAACAGGAAGCTGTCACCGACTGCTCCTCCCAGGTTGAGCACGTCCACCTCAGAAGCAGTCTGAATACACATCAGAACTTGATGATGCTGGCGTGCTCTGGTGGCTGGGGATTCGCCATGAAACAGGAAGCAGTTTTTGAGGGGTCTGGGAAGCTTGAAAAGTCATTGCAGCGTGTTAAAGGCTCTCAGGTTTCATGTTTCTGGTCATTGAATATTACAAAATGGCTCTACGTTTCAACTGTGAAGTCTTGCAGCTTCATGTAATGTCTCAAGATGTACAAATATCTCTTGGAGCTAAACGCCAAACCCAGAAGAAAGGCAGCTATTTTGAATTTAAAGTGTAATTTTGGCAGACTCCCAGGGATTTCATCAGATCAACATGATCTTTGATGAGTACGGTCTAAAGACCTTGGTGATGTTAAATTGTGAAGCTTTTGAATTTTCGTGAAATAATTCGCCACAGGAGAAGATATCGCACATCTCACCTGAACATTGTTCAATCTGCCCCAGTGGCTGAATCATCCAGTTAACCTCAAAAAAGTTAAGTCTGGATGTAGCATTTTCATGGGGAGAAACTTTTCATCACTCATCCAAGAAGTCCCTTGTATATGTCAACTGAGAAAATGTTACGTCCAGATTCAATTTTTGGGAATCCCAGACTCCCAAATTCCTGATGGAAGACAGAAGACATCATGTCCAAATTCATGGGCTGCTTCCTCCTGAGGCCGCATTTGTAGACCGATTACGTCACAGTGACGCGCCGAAGGCTGTCCAAATTCGTAGACTCCTCCGAATGCAGCCGACAAATGCGTCCTCCTTTTCCCCGAATTTGAAGGATGGGTCGGGTGTGTCCTTCGTGGCCTACCATATCCCAGAATTCATAGCGCGGCCCAGCCAAACTCCAGTTTAGCGGCCGCTACTAAGTTTTAAAATTACTCTTACTAATCTTTCTGGGTCACAAAATAAACTTTTAACATATTTTCAGGTGAGAAAGTAGCTGTGTGAACATCAAATATCTGCTCGGTTTATCAAGATATCGCATATTTGCAAAAGTGCTTCGACGTTTTCGGAGACGTCTGTTACCCACCAGCTCGATAGCTCGCCGGGAGCTTGAGGGTTACTGATGCCGCCGAGAACGGCACAACTCCCGTCACATCATTTTCAGATCACCGCGGAGTTTCGCTGCTCGGGTTAAACGTAATATATAAGTCACTTAGACAACCTAAAATGTTATTGTTGGGCTTTTTTCAGTGTTTTATTTGTTCGTGAGTAAATCGGTTTGGCTGAGATTAAAGTTATTAGATTAGATAAAATAAAACTTTATTAATCCCCCGGGTGGGTTCCTCCTTGGTTTTCACACAGCTGACTAAACGTCAAACAGAAAACTGATTAAACAGAAGTGTGAGACAGTCGAGAGTTTACTCCAGTGTCCTGTTATATTTTAGATAGCAAGGAGCAGACGGCCGAGTTTATTAAACTCCACCGAGACAGCGGTGACGCTAATCAGAAGGCTCGACCGTCCAATTTCACAACTGTTTACTTCCGGCCTACCCGACCTTCTGAGGACCCGGCCCACGTAGACTGAAGGCCGGGTCCTCAGGAGGATGCAGCCCATGAATTTGGACACGACCAGAGAGACTGGAGATATCTATGTGCCAATATTAGGTTGTGTTTATAGTTCCACCTACTGTCAAAAAGAAACAGTAGGTTATAATCATGATCCAGTCTATGCAACATTTTAATTGATGGTTCCACTCGATATGTATCAATATGTCATATAGTTAGTGGGGGTTCTATATTGCCACCTAGTGGGCACAGAAGGTAAATGGTCAGTTGTAAACAGACTGTTAGCGCTTTTCTGCTCCAAGCACTCAAAGAGACGTTAGTGAGGAAGTGATGTGACACTGAATCAGCCATGTGACTGTGACTCACCCTGCAGCACACTGGCTGTTCCCAGGCTGCGAGGGCCCTTTCATTGCTGCTGTAAATGTCATCATTTTGTTGGCGTCTGTCAAAACATGGATAGAGTTCTGTCGACTTCTTACTGGCCCTGTCATATATTTCTATTGAGGAGAAGTTAACTTTGAAATAAGTGTTTCTCATTTTATCAAACCTGTTTAAACGATCACCTGTGCGATCAGTTGGGTGTATGCTGAAGGTGAGAGGACCACATGTCACCAGGCAACAGGAAGATACAGGTCAAAGGTTAGAGAGTTCACAGAGCCAAGGACAAGGGGAGGGGGGGATTTCCTGTTTCACTCACTCATAGACCGAGCTAAGCTCTACAAAAACAAAGTCTTCATTAAGCAAAACACTGAAACTCTGACTGTGACAACTGGAGCAAATAAACCCAACCAACAGTGTCCATCCTTCTTCTTCTTGGTTTTAAACAAGAAGCTCGTTTTATCTTCAGTGAAGATTCTGACCGGTTCAGTTAGAGAGTTGAACGTTTGAGCTCTCTCTCAAACCCACGTTGACATATATGTGTAAATATTAAAAAATGTCCCCTTCTCGTCCTGCGGGCGGTCTATCCTTCAAGCTCGGGTCTTCTACCAGTGCCTGCACAGTATCTCAGCTGTTCCCAGGACTGCGCTCTCCTAGACAGAGATCTCCGATGTTGTTCCCGGGATCTGCTGGAGCCACTCGCCGAGCTTGGGAGTCACCGCACCGAGTGCTCCGATTACCACGGGGACCACCGTCACCTTCACCCTCCACATCCTCTCTGAGCCCTTGGTATTTCTCCAGCCTCTCGTGTTCCTTCTTCCTGATGTTGTTGTCATTCAGTATCGCTACATCAATCACTACAGCTGTTTTCCTCTGCTTGTCCAACACTACAATGTCAGGTTGGTTAGCCACCTGTATCTGGAAGTCCCACAGGTCGGCCATTCTCCACCAGCCTAGGCTAGGGCTGCTCAATTAATGGAATCTTAATCACGATTACGATCTGGGCTTTCAACGATCATTAAAAATGACTGAGCTGATTATTAGCCCCTCCCTCGTGCTTTACTCTCGCGCTGCTCCGTGTGGCGAATCGAGCGCACCTCTCTGCATTTCAAACACGCGTCACAACAATTAAGAGCAGCGGTCTCCAACCTTTTTTGTGCCACGGACCGGTTTATGCCCGACGATATTTTCACGGACCGGCCTTTAAGGTGTCGCGGATAAATACAACAAAATAAAACTAGTACCGGTACCGAAAAAAAGAAGATTTATTCATAACACACGTGAAAAGACCCAGGAAAACCGAGTAAACGATAAAAACGATAACAAAATAACGCTGAAAACTGATAAAAACCCTGAAAACTATACATTTCACACCTGAGCCTCAACTCTCGCGGCCCGGTACCAAACGACTCACGGACCGGTACCGGTCCGAGGCCCGGGGGTTGGGGACCGCTGATTAAGAGGACCCGAGGGAAGCTCGGAAAGCTCAGCAGAAGTTATTTGGAGAGGAGAGTGACTGCTGTTGGTTGAAAAGAGGTAAAAAACTTGAGTGGTGTGGAAACATTATGGGTTCGAGTCAGACGTGGATCAAGTAGACACAGTGTGTAAACTTTGCTACAGTGTCGTAGCTGCACCACAGAGCAACACTGCAAAGTTCACTAAACATAGATGTTTACATTTTTCATTTATTTCTTATATTGCAAACATTTGCACTGTTATCAGTATTTGCACTATTTTATATTATTTTGACAATCTTTAAAGTCATTATTCAACACATTGTTATTGTTAAATAAATATCGTCAAATAATCGTGATGATCATTTTTGCCATAATCGAGCAGCCCTAGCCTCGGGGGCTTCTCCCATTTTCCCCTCGGGACTTCCAGATTAAGGTTCGCCCATGCAGAAGTAGGTTGGAAGGCAATAACAGAAAAGCCCAGGACTGGGTTTAGTCAATGAACCGAGGTGCAGGATAATCCATAATCTGGAGACTCTGCTCAGTGAAACTATGATTGTCCTGCTGCCTGGTTCTTCATGTGTCCATAACCCACCCAGACAACCCACTCAGTCAACAATAGTTCTGTTAGCAGCTGTGTCATTCTCATTTCCACATGTCATAACACCAATTAAGTGCTGACAACTCAATGCCCAATAATAACAGTCAGTATCTTCATGCATCCTGACTAAATGTTAAAACAAAGAAGCAACCAGGACACTAACTGATGACTTTAATTTCTCTAATTGTTACAGTTTCAGTGTTTTGCTCACAAAAACCCAAAACACATAAGTAACTGGCCATATTCACACAGACTTTCTTTTACATGCATGCTCACTCCAAAACATAAATGTAAATAATCTGTTACTAATCCAGTCTTGCTTTTACACCGTGTGGTATCAGAGGCCACTCCTCAGTTTCAATAACAGGACTCAGCGCCTCAGTGTGCTAAGGTTTCCATCCAGCCACAGAAACATGTTTTTTCATGCATTCCTCAAATTCCACATCTGATACGTGTACGTGCTACTCTGAGTTGTAATGACAGTGAAGGAAAAATTATCTTTAGCCTCAATCACGGCATTCACTACGTTTCCTGAGCTTTAGGTTCCATCTAAACGTTAAGCAGAAATCAAGCGTGGAAGTCAGAGGAAAATAGAAAGGTCACTGAACGTTTGTAGGTCTATACCACTGAGGTTTGTCCCACATTTCAACTTCCTCCATTCTATTTGTATTATAGCTAAATCCAAGTTTTCTTTGGTCTTTCTGGGAATCTGTGGCCAAAACTTGCAATTAATTCTTCAGACGAGTCATCAAACCTCAAATCATTTTAGTAAAAAGAAAAGACTTTAAAACAAAAACAAACCTGTGGAAGCATCGTCAGCTTCACACACACAAACACTGTGAAGCTGGATTTTACAGTGCTTCAAGTTAAAATGTATTAAATCTGTTCATCTTCTTTCAGTACACAGTGTTACATCACTGGGTTGGTTGGTTTCATTTTACCAGTTAGGTAACATAAACTAATGTAACCGACCCAATAGCTCAGGGGAAGTAGATTAAAGATTCGTGTACTTTGCTGCAACATTTTCATATTGAGACCAAGGACATACTGTCCACTTTCACTCTCTCTTAACCAGTAAGTGTTGTTGTTGTGTGGCTAGGTGCACTGATACGGGAAAATCCACCTGTTGGCTGTAACGTTCAGGCTTGTAAAGCACTTTAGAAATGAGAGAAGTGTGGAGAAGGGTCAGTTTGAGTGAGCTGACAAGTGCTTCACCCACATGCTGGAGTCAGAAACTCCACGTTTTCCTGTCTGTGATGCTGTAAACAGTTTACCGATCAGGAATCCCATCAGTACGTCTGCAGGGAAAATAGGTCGTGTGTGCACAACGGGGAGGAAACAAAAACCCCGAAGACAGTCCAAGGAAGAGACGCCACACTTGTGTCAAGAAGACGTCAATGTTTAAAAGTTTAACTTTAAACTGTCAGAAAAACAAAAACAACTCGTTCCTTTGGATTTATGTCAAACTGAAATTCAATGTTTTTAAAGTAAAGATCTCAAGTACAGTCAAAGGTCAAACTCAGCTAAATAAGATGTATATTGACTCTGTCTTCTATATTTTTAAATATTAAAGCAATTTAATTAAGACTTTATATTATTTCTCCTTCAATCTGAAAAATGTTACGACACCCTTGAAATAAATATGGTCTCGTACACCCCATGCCCCCCTTTAGTTGCCCCCCTGTTTGCTGCAGGTATGTGCTTTGATGTAAAATCTTCAGCAAACGATATAATTGAAACATGTATCAGACTAAGTTAACAGTTCATCTGCATATTTGAACACTTCTGGAGGCTTGCTGGTTGGAGCAGCTACAAAGTTTCTTTTTCTTCATGTCAGAGTTCGTTGGTGCTTTGATGAAAGACTCCCACGAGCTTTTTCCCAGTAAAGGTTTTAATCGTGGTGACAGGAACAGACGCGACTGTTCTGAACTCTAGAAACAGTTTCTTTCGCTCTCCCTGAGCTCACCAGAGACTGAACGTGAACAGTGCATCCTTCATTTGAACATAAATGTCGCTGTTGCAGCCAAAGTTAGTATAAAGTGAAACCCTTTAATGGATTTTTAGTTTAAGTCTCATTATATTGGTTCAGTTATTAATTAGTTTATGTCAACTAATTAAAGTCTATCAGCAGCAACCAACCAGCCAACCAAACGTTACTTGGATGTAATGTTCTGTACTGACAGGAGATGGCGCTAAACACGTTTCTAAAACTTTAAGCAGCTTCACAGACAGTTACGTCTATGTGAGGGCGCCATGACGTCAATCAGTCATTATACATGATGTGTTTCATGTCTATTTTAATCCAGTGCTAGAAAACTGAGCGCAAACATCTACCTTCATGTGCGGTCTTCTTTATTTTATGTACGTTGCTTCATTTTCTAAATGGAAAAAAAGATAAAGAGCCTACTAGAAACCCAAACCCGTACAGGTCACTGGTCTATCAGGTCAGGACTGGTCAGGACTGACCCTACAAAAATGTGTGTCAGTTGTTTTGAAAATTAAACATCCCAACAACTCAGCAATGCAACAGTAACATGAACACTTTGTGAGTGTAATAAAAGTCACTGAAGTTCCTGAAATCTGGCCCAGTTAGGAGAAACACCCCACCCACCAAAGGTTACAACATACTTGTGGATTCTTCTGTCAGCTGTTATCCTCACAAATACAGAGAACTGAGGTGAAACAAGCCAAAAATAAGGAATTACTAAACCTGAACTTTCCACCCCGAACACACAAACTGCAAAGAGTCCAACGGTTCCGTCCAGTCTCGGGCAGAAGATGAGTGGACCATCAGGAGACCATCAGTGATGCCTTTTATATGAGACACATCTGTGTGGAGCAGGCACGAGTACTGTGACACTTAAGTCCAATAGATACTGTACACCAAGCTTATCTGCTTCAGACTCGACAGCAAAGATTCCACATTAGAGAAAACCTGATAGGCTGTGACATGTCCGAGGCAGGGCCACGATCAGCACTTTATCTGCTGCACTCCGCATTTGTAACTAACTTTAACCGGTCACATCATTTCCTATTACGTTTCCACAGTTTTCCTTCTCTTTTGGTGTCGTGGGAGTGCTTCAGTACGACAAAGAACAAACACTAAAGACAGAGCTTTTTGGTCCAGCTAAGGGAAGACAGCGGCGCGGTGCCCAACGCGCTACGTGGATATTTGTGGTTCATTAACGACGCAGATAAAAAGCGCGTTTAGTTAGTAAACAAAGAGGTGCTGGACCCACGCTGACACTGTGGCAAAATGGAAAACACGCCAAACCAGCACTCATCGCTCCTTACCTGTGATCATCTCCCGCTTGCTTTCATCCAGGTGACTAGAAATCACATCCCCCATGATCAGTGGAGCGTCCCACGCGAACGCTGCGTCAGACCGACAACTACTTTTTAAGACAAACAATAAAATCTACAGAGACGTGTCTCCTGCCACAGCAGCGCGGTCCACTCATGAAATGACTGCAGTCAGTAATAACGGCTGGTACCAAACACTCAAGTCGAAGCTGTCGAAAGGAAGTTCAAGCTGTGGAAGAACTGTGCGTTTTTTCTCGGGCAGACACACCCTCCTCTGAAGTAGGAGGAGAACTTCTGCCGTGCGGCCACGTTACGTTAACGTCTCGTTGGGAAACAGCAGAGCTGTGGGACAGAGAAGGTTATTATAGAGCAGCTGGACAGTGGAGAAGAAGTCAAAGGAGTAAAAAAGAAGAAGATACAACGGCGAGAGTGAGAGAGAGAGTTGGTCATACAGGTTTAAATAAAGAAGATGAATAAGCACGAGACAGGAAATTATGCATTTTGTGGACAAGAGGAGACATTTGGACGTGTGATGTTAGAATAAATACAGGCAAACACATTACAGAAAAACAGAGTTCAGTTAAGAGTGCAAGAAGTATTACAAAGGTTTTTAAGAGCAAGTGGTATTTATATGAGAATATAGACGCACTCCAGTCCAGAAGGTGGCGCTAATGCACCTGGTTCGCCAACCGCAGCAAATAGCGACCACAGGGCTGTAGCCATGATACAATCCTGAGGCCAACACATTCACCATTATTTTCCTTTTCCTGACCTCGATGGAAAACATCACAAGATCAAGAAAAGCTTTGAAGGATAATTGTTTCTGTAATTTTACTGTTTTTGTTGATGAACAAATGTTTCCATTAATGTTTGATGGAAGAAGAAGGAAAACAGTAAAATGTTACAGTTTTATTACAATGAGTTTGAAGAATACACGTTACTGCCTCTAAAACTATATTAAAATTACTGTTGTTAAATATCATTTCGGCCCACAGGATCTTAGCTCGGTCGCTCTTCACCACGCTGGAGGGCGTCTCCTATTCTGACCTCAGGACTCCCATATTCCCATATCCCCTCCATATTCGGCACAGATGTTTCTGTATATGCTGGACACTTGGTTATGGCGTTCCAGTTCCTGTGCTGCCATGATTAGTGCCTCTGTGCTGTCTTTCAGTGCAGCTTTGTCCAGCCTGGTAGCATTTCTGGATATCAGCCACCTCCTCTATCTGCCGATGGTACATAGCGTGCAGGGGCCTGTCCTTCATGATGGTTCCTCGTCTTCCTCCTCATTCCTGGGCTTCTGCTGCCTGAGGTATTCACTGAGCACGCGGTCGGTTGGGCTCATCTTCCTGATGTATTCGTGGATGTTCGTTGTCCCGTCCTGGACTGTGGTGCTGACACTCACGTCCTTCCTTTCACTTAGCATCCAGCCTCAGGCTGCTGGAGTCGGGGTGACCCGTGACACATTACGCACATGGACATAAATATGTGTTTCTTACTTGTGCGCTGTCGGTGTTGCGTACTACACAATAACATTCAATATTTAGTATTTACTGTTAGTTACAGTTATCTAGGTTAGTGCTGTGGTGTCATGTTTATTGTGTTTATTGTGTTTATTGTGTTGCTCTCTTTTTGCTTGTTTTCCTTTTTATTTGTTTTTTTAGTGTCTTCTCTTACGGTCCTTCTTCCCCTCTGTTTTTCCTTCTCTCTCCCTTTCTTATCCCCCAGTCATGTCTGTCCCGTCTGTAACAACTTGAAATAAAATAAAATAAATAATAATAATAACAAAGGTCAACCAAATGGACCAGTATGGCAAGGCTGTGATGATCCACTTGGTAAAGTAAATCAGTTGGGCATCTTTCTTGGCCTTCAGACAATAATTCTGATGGCTAAAGACGGGACAGGCAAAAAAAACCCAAATTGATAAAACGTGTAAAAGTCCAGCGATGAAACAGACAGGCTATCCTTCTTTCCTTCTTACACAGGAAATATCTTGTAACTCACCAATCTCATGGACTCACACTCTCAAAGAAACCACACAAACTTCGCCGAAGCATAACTTCTGCTCCCATAAACACCAAGTTTCATCCCCCAAGAAAATCACACACAAAACGCCCCCCCCCCCCCCCCCCCCCCAAAAAAAAAATAAAATTATGAATTATCTTGAATAAGTTGGCTGCTGATTTTCTTTACTCATTTCTGGTATTACAAGTATCTAGTCATCTTGGAATTTACCCAGATTTATTTATTTATTTAGACAGCGATCTTGACCCCCTCCCCCCCCCCAATATTCAGCACAAAGTTACGCCAATGCACAAACTAATGTGTACACTTATGTCTGCATTAATATTTTGTTAAATACGAACAAAATGATGCAGAAGCGCTGCCAAGTGTCTGCACAGACAGAGAGGCTTCATTTGAGAGGGAAGAATCTGTGTTCACGTTTAATATTTGAATTTTAAAAAACAAACAAAACATTTTCAGAAATATTTGTGGATGTTTGTTTGTTTGTGTTACTTGAACACTAAAGTGGCCCTCCAATGAGACGACAGTGCCAGCAGCGCCCCACAGCTCATTTGAGACCCTGATTTAGACTTTTCACTACACCAACAATTGATAAATATCTTATATAAACACGTTTCGAAAAATCTGAAACAACATCACAGCAATAGTGGAATAGCTACATTACTGAAGGTGAGTGAAACATTTGGTTAAGGTTGGTTAGCACAGTAGAAAATTGCATTTTTACAAATAAAAATAAAACAAATAAACAATAAACAGTGTCGTAAAATGATTTGTTTTTCAAAATAAAACATTTTACTCTGCTTTGTCCTTCTGGCTCACATTTGTGGATATTTGAACTCACAAGTTAAATGTATATTCTGCAGCATCTCTATTCCGCGTAACTCTGCACTGAGCACGCGTGGGAGTGTTGACTTGTCTTCTACTGCCCTCGCGTGGACACCAAACTGAAAAGTCAACGTTTTCTAGAAGCGTCTAAGTGCGCCATCATAATCATCTCAGTAACTCTTGATGTACATTAGATATAAACTCACATTATATATACCTAATACTGATTTATTATCCCCGATCCATTATTTCATTTTCAAGTAAGGGCTCATAACGGCGCGGACGAGGCTTTGCAGAGTTTCAAAATAAAAGTACTTAAATTTCAGTCAATTTAGGGACAAAACTTGACCTGATAATCTAGATTTTTTTAAATCCACAAGTAAAACACCTACTTTACATTTTTCATAATAATAATAATAATAATAATAATAATAATAATAATAATATATTGCCTGGTGTGCAATATAACCCCTTTAAGTCAAAAGCGTCCAAACAGATTACAGTTATGTTGCAGTTCAGTGCAGCGAACTTCAGCGTTTTCTGCTCATCACATTTGACTCTTTCCATGCTAGTTTCACTCCTGTAAACTATTTGGTGGCGCAAACTAGAGTTTACAGGATATCACATTTTCAGTTTACTTTATTCTACTTATTCCAAAATCTAGAATGAAGGAGGAGTTGTCGATATGTATTAGTTGAATTACTTTAGAGCACTCGCTATTCAGTATTTTGTTAAAGGGAAACCAGGAAACCAGCTCGCCTGCATGATTTGAACCCTCAGGAGAGGTTCTCTCTCTCTCCCTGTCTCCCGTTTAGCCTGCTTTGCTATGCTCGCCTAACTGGAGGCTTTTATTTTGAATTTAACTGGAACGACTGGGTGTTACTTACTATGATGAGCTTTACGGTGGTAATAGCTCCACTCGGTTTGCTTTGGAGAGCAGGACGCGCACTGACGGGATCATCATGGCACCGCTGGGACTAAAAGCCATCGTTGGGGAAAGTAAGATTTTTTATTCTTATTTAATTCTTATTTTTATTCTGATTGTTGTTGTAACGCTGGGCCGAGCTGCTCCTTACTTTTTATTAATGAAATGTTGGTGCGCTAAGACGCACGGGACCACTGGAGCAAAGCATCTGAAGTGTCGCAGGCAGTGAATTAATTGCACTATTCGCCGGTGTTCTGCTAAATTCTGCCGTTGTTGCCCGTTATTGTGTTGTCAGTGTAAAAGCATGGAGCCCAGGTCCGATGTAAATCCGGTCGCGCTAATCTTTGTGCGGATTAAATGCTTTGACATAATTCTCTGGGGAAGACCAGAGGTGGAGGAGGACAGATCCGACTCTGGCTGCCTCAATAACCGAAGAAGCCTTAGTTTATGCTGCCTTTACTATCCCAGACCTGTTTTTCCCCTCGCGCATTGATTCCACGGTAGTTGTGAGCGCAGTTTGCGACGGACACAACGGATTTTCGATTTGTGTTATTTGCGCTTAATAAATCGCACCAGCGCATCTTTAGATTTGCAAAAACAGCACGTAAACAAACGGCTAAAGGGAGGTTCAGTGAACTTGGCAGTGATTTTTACTAACTGATTGATTAACCATATTAATTAAACTAGTTACAACCTATCAAGCCTTTGGATCGTGACTGTGCAAGTTATTGAAATAGTGTCACAATTTAAATACACGTT
The DNA here is from genome assembly GCF_963576455.1 of Neolamprologus multifasciatus. Lineage (NCBI taxonomy): Eukaryota > Metazoa > Chordata > Actinopteri > Cichliformes > Cichlidae > Neolamprologus > Neolamprologus multifasciatus. The sequence goes on along the minus strand of NC_140450.1, from coordinate 36,149,678 downwards.
AGCAGTGACAGTACACGGTCTGATATTTACTCTGGACCAGTATAACAGCTCTCTGCAGATCATATTTCCATTTAAAGGCAGAGATTTGGGCCATTTAAAGGACGTTGAAGAAATTCATCAAACAAAATCAAAAAACAAACCTGACAGTTGCTGTCAAACAGTCGTGTTGTTTAGATTGTGATGGAAGTGAGACAGCTATGCTGGAAAACAACCGAATATCAAGTGTTATTTAAAAACAAAATCACAAGGTAACAATCACTGCAAGAAGTGCTCAGAAAAATACTAATGCAATACTGTAAAGCACTTAATTGCTAAGAAAAGTCGTAGGATGAAAGCACCGGTGTAGGCGTCCCTGCTCTCATGAGCATCTCCTGAAAATCGTCTATGTCCAGTTTCATTGGGTGCAAATTTCATGTTTTAAACCTTGAAATCTATGCAGAGAATCAGACAACTGTAACTGTAACGCTCACAGCTGCCTTGGTTGAGGATCCTCAGAGAAAATAATGGTAACATTGAGCTGCATAAATATTGTTGATTTCAGTTGATGGTTAATGCACAACATTGATGCTTCAACAGAAGGAAACAAAGTATTCACATTACAGTGCATTCATGCTCTCATCTGAGAATGCATCGTGATCACAGAGGCTGTCTGGGAGTCCAGAAACTTCCAGGTGAATCTGAGCAGTGAAGGGTCACATCAGGATGAGTGAGACTGTGATGTCAGAGGGACAACAGGTCATCTGTCTTATTCTGTCTCTTGTCTCTCATGAACTCATTGTACAACATGATGACAGTGTTTGTCAGGAAACAGGAGGTTAAAATCCAGCGAATCCATGTGGATGGGAGAGCGAGAACTGAAGCAACAGCCGACTGTGCTGCTCGTCAGGCGGTGCTCCGTTCTTCAGGCACTTACAGCTAATCCAGCGACTAATTGGATAAACAGGACTATTCACTGACTTCACTGTAGTGTGTCTCTGACAATAGCTTTCCTCGTCATGTAGCTTGGTCCACCTGACAAAGGTGTATCGGCTCATTGAGGTGTTGTGTAACAAATAATGTGCCTAAATCGATCATTTACAGCCTCACTGTGTGTCTGTCACTGCAATGTGCTCATGTCAGCTGAACAGCAGCTCTTCAAGCTTAATGACACCTTTGGGAGGATGATATGTAGACTTATTCTGGAGAGCAAGTGTTTGTGTTTATCAGTGTGTGTGTGTGTGTGTGTGTGTGTGCGCGCGCGCACTGATGCAGCCATGTATGCTGCTTTCCTGTGATGTCACGTCCGCTGACACAGAACCTAGAAATAGCTGTGGGCAGTAGGGAGTAGTGGATGGTAAGAGGATTGGGAGCAGATTAGAGGCAACAATTGCAGTGGGCCTGTCTGTCTGTGCTCATTCTCACATCCTGCACATGTGCTTAAATCCCCAATAAGGGAAACCTTCACACATTGTAACAGAATATTGGGAAATACTAGATTTGCTCTGCTTAAAAAAACAAGAAAAGAAAAAAGAATGAACTGATATCTTTTAGAAATGTCTCTTTGTGTTACTCTGTCTCTGTGAAAACAGTATTTTTCCCTTCCTAGTTCTCTAGTTTTTCTTCATAACGAAATGTTTTAAATTGTCAAACATTAGATTTTAATATCAGACAAAAACAAACTGGGCAAAGACGAAAACTAAACTTTAACAGAACCTGAATCCAAAAATTAACAAACATACAAAACTAGAAAGACTCTTGAACTCAAACCCGGGGACAGCTGAGCCAGAAGCTCGGACACACATGATTCACCAAACGTAACCAGTCGTTCTTCAGCTGTTGAACCGCCCGTATCATTGGTCTGCAAATATGGAAATAACTTTGAAGTCTAATCAGTGTACTGTTCATACATGTTGCAGTTATTATTTTCTATTTTATGGTTAAATTGTTATAATTTTAGACACAAGCTCTGAAAAGGATTTATGTTAGAAATCTGACATCCACACAGCCAAACACGTAAAATCACTGACGTCAGTTCAGCGCTCACATTTCTGTCTCCTGAGCTGTGACCATGTTGAAAGTTCAAACCTGATTCAAACAGATTCACTGTCATGCATCTATCAGCGTACGTGTTTGCATCATAATCAAAATGCTGTTTTATGGCTTAGAGCAAAACGTGCTTTCACTGCTCAGAGTTGAAAAGTCCAATAAAAGTATCCAAAGTACATTAACCAATCAGGTGAGGGGACAGGTGGCTGCACACACGTCAGCAGCATCCTCGTAGTGAATGCAGTGAAATAATAAGTCTGATGTCAAATGAATAGTTTCTGATTTATACCTGATACAAGAGTATTAAAAATCTTCTGACGAGAGCAAAATAAAAGCATCTGTGATGCCTGAATGTAACTAAAGTTCAGCACTGAATGGCTCCTCGCACGTCTGTGACCATGTTTGTGTGTTTCTCAAAGATGAGATTAGAGTGGAAAATTACCCCCAACTGATTTTACATGTACACATAAAAGACCTGTAGAGGACTTGATGCCCGATGTAGCTTTTCTGACCCAATAATAACAGTTTTTGTTTCATCTTAGTTTAACTTCAGGACATTTGCACACATCTGTTAGACAGTGTATAAAGTGGGAAAGGTTAGCTCAATCAGTGGCTCTCACTGGATGCAGAGCTGCCACCAGTACAGCAGTCTTATTCAATTCAATTTCAATTTTATTTATATAGCGCCAAATCACAACAAAAGTCGCCTCAAGGCGCTTCATAGATACAGAGAAAAGCCCAACAATCATATGACCCCCTATGAGCAGCACTTTGGCGACAGTGGGAAGGAAAAACTCCCTTTTAACAGGAAGAAACCTCCAGCAGAACCAGGCTCAGGGAGGGGCGGGGCCATCTGCTGTGATTGGTTGGGGTGAGAGAAGGAAGACAGGATAAAGACATGCTGTGGAAGAGAGACAGAGATTAATAACAGATATGATTCAATACAGAGAGGTCTGTTAATACATAGTGAGTGAGAAAGGTGACTGGAAAGGAAAAACTCAATGCATCATGGGAATCCCCCAGCAGCCTACATCTATTGCAGCATAACTAAGGGAGGATTCAGGGTCACCTGGTCCAGCCCTAACTATATGCTTTAGCAAAAAGGAAGGTTTTAAGCCTAATCTTAAAAGTAGAGATAGTGTCTGTCTCCAGAATCCAAACTGGAAGCTGGTTCCACAGAAGAGGGGCCTGAAAACTGAAGGCTCTGCCTCCCATTCTACTTTAAATACTCTAGGAACATATTAAATGTCATATGCCAGTATAATGTGACCTATGGTAGCATATACAGTGTAGACCTTTGGGGGACTCCGCTGCAGAATATGGAAAAACATACAAAATATGATTTAAACGACTGCAGAGCTGTCGTAGATATACCGACCCAGTGCTCCAGCCTCTCTATGAAACTGTAATGATCCACTATATTAAATGCTACACTTGGGTCACACAGTACAGAACGTTCATCAGTATTGCTCCAACACAGCGAGCTATGATATCACCCTAACAAACAGTCTCAGGACTGTCCAAACCCTGACTGAGACGTTGTTCTGACTGCATGTTTCAGAAGGCTGAAGACAGCTATAAGATAAGATAAGATAAGATAAGATAAGATAAGATCACCTTTATTAGTCCCACACGTGGGAAATTTGTTTTGTCACAGCAGGAAGTGGACAGTGCAAAAGTTATATAGCAAACATTAGAATACAATACGAATAAATACAGTACACAACGGTACAGAAGAGAATAGAATAAAATACTATATACAGTAGAATAAAATAGAATAAAATATACAATAGGATAAAACTAGAATACAAATTCTATATACAACTGAGTAAAAACACAACGTTGTCAGAAAAGAGGTCACTTTTATAGCAATGTGGACTGTCATCGTAATTGTAGCAGTTAGAAGAATCTGAGAATCAAGCATGAAAACATCACAGAGAAGTTGTGGGAAAATATTATCAATAAAACAATCAAGAGTTAGAACTTTTGATTTGATTCATTTTATTCTTTAAAAAAGTTTAGAAACTTGAATCTTAATGTGATCATCAAAGCTTTCATCTCTTGGTGATGTATGTGATGATGATTCATCTTCATCCATCTAGTCTGCAGGATTGTCTTTTAATAATGTGAATGTCTTTATTGATCCAGGCCACCAACAAGCAGCACATGTCTGCTTTACCTTAAAAGCTGCAGGAACCTGGAGTGGACGTGCAAAGAAGGTTAAAATTATTCTCTAGTCTTTCCTGAGATAGAAGTAGACTTGTAGTCAAGACCGCCTAATCCGAGACCAAGACAAGACCAAGACCAAGACCGAGACGAAGACAAGACCAAGACCAAGACCAAGACGAGACGAGACCAAGACCAAGACCAAGACCGAGACAAAAAAAGTCTTTAAACTGCAGCCAGATGCTGCTTCGTTTACGGGTCTCGGGCATATTTATGTGTTTTTGCTTTCGCACAGCCCTCCTCACCGCTGTCTACTGTCTCACTCACTCACTGAAAGGACTGACGCATGCTCCACTTGACTGTTGCGTCTCTCACCCTCTCTGTTTTTCACATAATGATATTATCCTATATCCTCGCATGTGATTGGCCACAATATGGAGGGATTGGAGCGTAGCTGAGCCACTGTGTGAGAGCTGAGCAGCCAAAGGAAATTAAGTGGGGGTAGAAATGACTGAAAGATTATTAGGCTCTGTTTTGAGCTTTGTTCAAAAAAGAATGACTTCATATATATATATATATATATATATATATATATATATATATATATATATATATATATATATATATATATATATATATATATATATAAACTAAACCCCTAATTCAACCAGACCCAGAACTGATCCAGAATTAAAACAGGACTACAACAGTAACCAAGACAGAACCAGAATCAGAACTAGATGATAGCAGCACTAAAAATCATCTTAGACCTGCACTACACTTATTTTTTAATTCTACCAAAGTACACTATTTAGATTCTGAAAAGTTTATATAATTATTCAGCCTTGTTGAGCAAACAAGCCTGCATAACTTAATAAATATAGAATTTTAAAAGTAACAAACGCTATCTAAAAAGATACAATAGGTACGAGATACATGTTCTGATGAGTTTTTGGCAAACAACCATTTGACTAACTTGTGTGTCTCACCTGCTCTTGTTCCATCTCTGTTCTTTCGTCATTTTCGTCGTCTCTCTCCCTCTCTGTTCCTCTCTCTCCCTCGTTGTGCTGACAATCAAGCCAAACACAAATATACAGTGGAAACCAGATATTTACATACTCTTCAGATAAAAACACAAACACTTTTTAATTGTAACATCAAATCAGACTAAATGTTTCTTTTTTTAGATTGATAAATATAAAAAACATATTTGTTAACTTTAAGAGTAAAGAGAGAAACTGTCTGTATTTCTTAAGTGTAAATGGCACCAAATTGTATTCAAAATTGAGCCACACTTATGGAGCTCCACAATTCTTTTCCAGAATTCTTTTCCAGGTGTTTTGGTTGACAGCTCTTGATTTTTCAAAGAAACTTTCCCATTTCAAAGAAACAGGCTCTGTGTTTTGCCTTATATGCATCCACAGCTGTGCCACCAATTTACCCACATGGACTCTACTAACCAATCAGAAGCTTCTTAAGCTCAGAATGGAATCATCTGGAGTTTTCTTAATTAATTTTAATTAACAATAAACTTAGTGTATATGTACTCCTACATTTGATGAAAGTGATTAAAATAGACAGCTCCCTCTTTTTATTCTGACATTTAACTAATTCAAAAGACATTTCAACATTTATTTATCTAAAACAAAAGTTTACTCTAAATTGATGTTTAACAGTAAAAATAAGGTTTTATGTTTTCTCCCTAAAGTGTAAATATCTGGTTTCAACTGTGAATATACTGCTGTGTATTGAAATTCCTCTTGTTTTGCATAGATATACTGAACATACAACAACAACATACAAAGCATAATATATAAAATAACATCTACCTGAGTTTTTTCTTTGAAAGAAGCTCCTTATGTCCATTGTTGTGTTCATCAGTACACAACTGAAACCGATTTAGAGAGTTTGTTTAGCCGTGGAGGGTAACAACTGAAAATATGAGATGTAAGCTAAGACTCTCTAAAAAAATCAGCATTGTCGTTCGGCTTTTTATTTATCCATTTGTTGATTCACTTGAAGAGTAAGTAACGCAACCAAGTGATCAGTTTGATATCAATCTTTTGTGATACACCGTCATATTTACATTATTAGTTCAGTACGAATGATTTCCGTTGGTACCTGGTCAAACTTAAGCTCTCCTCTGCAGCAAACTCGCAGGCAGCAGCTTCTCCCCCCTCGCTCACATGGGTGCTGTGCTCAGTCGCCTAGTGCCAAAGCTCGGATCATACCAAAATCAGGGGGAATTTACGACGGTGCGCTCTGTGCTTCGTGTGTTGTTTTTGTTTTATACAGTTGTCAGTCAGGCATCTAACAAACAAATTACACTCCAAAAAACCCCATGCTTCAAAAAAAATGACCCGGGCTTAAGCCCAGTAAGACACCCCCCGCTCCGCTGATGGTTGACTCCAAATCTCCCGAACACTATGTCGATTTGAGAGCGCAAGACCGAGACAGCGAGACCAAGACCGAGACCAAGACAAAAGTCCGTCGAGACCAAGACCGAGACCAAGACAAAAGTCCGTCGAGACCAAGACCGAGACCAAGACAAAAGTCCGTCGAGACCAAGACGAGACCAAGACCACGTAAAAGTGGTCTCGAGACCGGTCTCGAGACCAAGACCGGTCTCGAGACATCCAACTCTAGATAGAAGCAACATTTCTGAAAATGTTTCTCACTGAGAAAGCTCCTGCTTGTTTACTTGGAGACATGATATCAAATATAATTGTTCTGATACAAATAAATAGATTTAATATGAGCTCATTAACACTGAAGGTCAAAGGAGCTTGCAAAGAAAAGCGTCTGGACTTCTTTAAGTTACTTGAAGACGTTTCACCTCTCATCCGAGAAGCTTCTTCAGTTCTAAGGTCAAATGGTGGAGAGTCCCAGATATAACCCTAGTGGGAGTGTCCCCCCACAGAGGGACAAAAGGACCCCCTGATGATCCTCTAATCGCCTGAGCCAAGGTGTGGAACTGGGTGTGGGTCCCAATCAGCCAGAGTTTCGGGTGATTTCATTGTGAAACCTGGCCCCACCTTATCATGCGAATTCCTGAGGTCAGATGGCCCAGGGTGTGAGTGGGCCTTAAGGCGTCTGGGAAGGGATCTCAAAACTGGATTATAGATGGCAGAGAGTTGGTGTCGTAAACCACCGCCTCTGTTCAAAGATGGTCGCTCACAGTGGACATAGATGCTTCTTTCACTCCTCTTTCAAACCATCTGTCCTCTCTGTCCAAAATGTGAACATTGGCATCCTCGAAAGAGTGTCCTTTATCCTTAAGATGCAGATGGACAGCTGAATCTTGTCCTGTGGAGGTCGCTCTTCTGTGTTGTGCCATGCGCTTGTGAAGTGGCTGTTTGGTCTCTCCAATGTAGAGGTCTGGGCATTCCTCGCTGCACTGTACGGCATACACCACATTGTTAAGTCTGTGTTTTGGCGTTTTGTCTTTCGGGTGAACCAGTTTTTGTCTGAGTGTGTTGCTGGGTCTGAAGTACACCGGGATGTCATGCTTGGAGAAAACCCTCCTGAGTTTCTCTGATACACCGGCTACATAGGGGATGACAATGTTGTTGCGCCTGTCCTTCTTATCCTCCCTCGCTGGTGTCTGATCTTCTTTTCTGTGCCTCTTTGCTGACTTTAAAAACGCCCATTTAGGATAGCCGCACGTTTTGAGTGCTTCCTTTACATGTGTGTGTTCCTTCTTTTTCCCTTCAGGCTTAGAGGGAACATGTTCTGCCCGGTGGTGTAGGGTCCTAATTACTCCAAGTTTGTGTTCCAGAGGGTGATGGGAGTCAAACAGGAGGTACTGGTCCGTGTGTGTGGGCTTCCGGTAAACTTCGATGTTGAGGTTGCCATTCTCTTCAATGTGCACAGCGCAGTCCAGGAAAGGCAAACAGTCATCCTTCGTGTCTTCCCTGGTGAACTTGATGTTTTTATCCACAGCGTTGATGTGCGCAGTGAAGGATTCCACTTCTTGTGTCTTGATTTTGACCCAGGTGTCGTCTACATATCTGTACCAGTGGCTGGGTACTCTTCCTTTGAAAGAGCCAAGAGCCTTCCTTTCCACTTCCTCCATGTAAAGGTTGGCTACAATAGGTGACACGGGGGAGCCCATAGCACAGCCATGTTTTTGTCTGTAATAGCCTTCGTTGTATTTGAAATATGTAGTGGTGAGGCAGAGGTCTAACAGTGTGCAAATCTGATCGGGTGTGAAGTTGGTCCTGTCCTCCAAGGAGCTGTCTTCTTGTAGTCGTTTTCTGACAGTCTCCACTGCCTCCGTGGTGGGTATGCACGTGAAGAGAGAGACTACATCAAAGGACACCATGGTTTCATCTGGATCCAGGGTAAGTTTCTGGACCTTGTCAGTGAAGTCGGTGGAGTTCTTGATGTGGTGTGGGGTGTTCCCCACGAGAGGAGCAAGGATGGTAGCAAGGTGTTTTGCAATGTTATAAGTGGCTGAGTTTATGCTACTGACTATGGGTCTGAGTGGGACAGCTTCCTTGTGCATTTTTGGAAGTCCGTAAATGCAGGGTATGGCATCCCCTGGGTAAAGGCGGTGATAAGTAAGGCGGTCAATGATTTTGTCCTTTTCCAAGTCTTGAAGGCAAGCTATAACTTTCTTTTTGTAGCTGCTTGTGGGGTCTCGCTTTAAGGCTTCGTAGGTATTGTTGTCACTGAGGAGAGTAGTGATCTTTGTATGGTAATCTGTAGTGTTAAGGACCACGGTGCATCTTCCCTTATCCGCTGGTAAAACAGTGATGTTGTGGTCTTTGCTCAGGGAAGCGACGGCCTTCTTTTCCTGTATTGTGAGGTTGGACGGAGGGACTTTGGCACTGGAGAGGGTGGCTGAGACTTTCATCCTGATTTGCTCTGCTTCTGTCTGTGATAATTTATTAATCCGAATGGCAGATTCTGTGGCTGTGATGAGGGCAACTGTTGTGGAGAAATGGCAAAATTGAGACCTTTGGCTAATACTCTCTTTTCAGGTTCAGTGAGATTCCTGTCTGAAAAGTTCTTAACCCATTTCTCCTGACTGTCTTCAGGTGTGTTTTCTTCTATGGGTCGTGTAGGTTCAGATTCAGAATGAGGAGTGTGTGTTTTTGAATGCAAGGTGTGAAATTTCCTGCGTTGTCTTTCTTTTCCTTTCGAGTGTTGGGCCCGCTGAGCCTTGTCCACAAACTTGTAAACCTCTTCTAAGATTGGAGAGGGTAGAAGTGTTTCCAGTTCCTGCAGAGTCTGGCTGATCTTGATTTGGAGGGCATCTATAGTGAAATGGACCTGTCTTATCCTTTCACTTAAAAGGTGATTTTGCGCTCTCTGTAGAATCAAGTCTGCTCTGTATCCCCTGACAGTGGATCCAAGGCGCAGGCTCTTGGGAACAACTCTGGTTTGTCTGCATCTTAGGTTGAAACGGAGATGGTTCCTATAATCCGCTAGTTTCCTTGATTCCCTTTCATACTCCCGCACCAGTTGAAGGGTGTTCCTCCCAAAATGTACGGCAATATGTCTGTGAAGGTTCTCAGTCATCCAGGTCATCGTAGTCAAAGGAGCTTGCAAAGAAAAGCGTCTGGACTTCTTTAAGTTACTTGAAGACGTTTCACCTCTCATCCGAGAGGCTTCTTCAGTTCTAAGGTCAATTGGTGGAGAGTCCCAGATATAACCCTAGTGGGAGTTTCCCCCCACAGAGGGACAAAAGGACCCCCTGATGATCCTCTAATCGCCTGAGCCAAGGTGTGGAACTGGGTGTGGGTCCCAATCAGCCAGAGTTTCGGGTGATTTCATTGTGAAACCTGGCCCCACCTTATCATGCGAATTCCTGAGGTCAGATGGCCCAGGATGTGAGTGGGCCTTAAGGCGTCTGGGAAGGGATCTCAAAACTGGATTATAGATGGCAGAGAGTTGGTGTCGTAAACCACCGCCTCTGTTCAAAGATGGTCGCTCACAGTGGACATAGATGGCTTCTTTCACTCCTCTTTCAAACCATCTGTCCTCTCTGTCCAAAATGTGAACATTGGCATCCTCGAAAGAGTGTCCTTTATCCTTAAGATGCAGATGGATGCTGAATCTTGTCCTGTGGAGGTCGCTCTTCTGTGTTGTGCCATGCGCTTGTGAAGTGGCTGTTTGGTCTCTCCAATGTAGAGGTCTGGGCATTCCTCGCTGCACTGTACGGCATACACCACATTGTTAAGTCTGTGTTTTGGCGTTTTGTCTTTCGGGTGAACCAGTTTTTGTCTGAGTGTGTTGCTGGGTCTGAAGTACACCGGGATGTCATGCTTGGAGAAAACCCTCCTGAGTTTCTCTGATACACCGGCTACATAGGGGATGACAATGTTGTTGCGCCTGTCCTTCTTATCCTCCCTCGCTGGTGTCTGATCTTCTTTTCTGTGCCTCTTTGCTGACTTTAAAAACGCCCATTTAGGATAGCCGCACGTTTTGAGTGCTTCCTTTACATGTGTGTGTTCCTTCTTTTTCCCTTCAGGCTTAGAGGGAACATGTTCTGCCCGGTGGTGTAGGGTCCTAATTACTCCAAGTTTGTGTTCCAGAGGGTGATGGGAGTCAAACAGGAGGTACTGGTCCGTGTGTGTGGGCTTCCGGTAAACTTCGATGTTGAGGTTGCCATTCTCTTCAATGTGCACAGCGCAGTCCAGGAAAGGCAAACAGTCATCCTTCGTGTCTTCCCTGGTGAACTTGATGTTTTTATCCACAGCGTTGATGTGCGCAGTGAAGGATTCCACTTCTTGTGTCTTGATTTTGACCCAGGTGTCGTCTACATATCTGTACCAGTGGCTGGGTACTCTTCCTTTGAAAGAGCCAAGAGCCTTCCTTTCCACTTCCTCCATGTAAAGGTTGGCTACAATAGGTGACACGGGGGAGCCCATGGCACAGCCATGTTTTTGTCTGTAATAGCCTTCGTTGTATTTGAAGTATGTAGTGGTGAGGCAGAGGTCTAACAGTGTGCAAATCTGATCGGGTGTGAAGTTGGTCCTGTCCTCCAAGGAGCTGTCTTCTTGTAGTCGTTTTCTGACAGTCTCCACTGCCTCCGTGGTGGGTATGCAAGTGAAGAGAGAGACTACATCAAAGGACACTATGGTTTCATCTGGATCCAGGGTAAGTTTCTGGACCTTGTCAGTGAAGTCGGTGGAGTTCTTGATGTGGTGTGGGGTGTTCCCCACGAGAGGAGCAAGGATGGTAGCAAGGTGTTTTGCAATGTTATAAGTGGCTGAGTTTATGCTACTGGCTATGGGTCTGAGTGGGACAGCTTCCTTGTGCATTTTTGGAAGTCCGTAAATGCAGGGTATGGCATCCTCTGGGTAAAGGCGGTGATAAGTAAGGCGGTCAATGATTTTGTCCTTTTCCAACTCTCTGCCATCTATAATCCAGTTTTGAGATCCCTTCCCAGACGCCTTAACGCCCACTCACATCCTGGGCCATCTGACCTCAGGAAATCACATGATAAGGTGGGGCCAGGTTTCACAATGAACTCACCCGAAACTCTGGCTGATTGTGACCCACACCCAGTTTCACACCTTGGCTCAGGCGATTAGAGGATCATCAGGGGGTCCTTTTGTCCCTCTGTGGGGGGACACTCCCACTAGGGTTATATCTGGGACTCTCCACCAATTGACCTTAGAACTGAAGAAGCCTCTCGGATGAGAGGTGAAACGTCTTCAAGTAACTTAAAGAAGTCCAGACGCTTTTCTTTGCAAGCTCCTTTGACTACGATGACCTGGATGACTGAGAACCTTCACAGACATATTAACACTGAAGAATGTCCACAGTTATGTGTGAGCCCAGTAACATGCTTTATAAAATCATGTTAGTTTATTATACCGAGGAGCTGTGAGACAAATCATTCTGAGTGTCAACATTAAGATTAAAATCCTGATCAATCACGCTGACAGCTGCTAAAATAAAACCAATTCTGCCACAGCAGCTTTGAGACAGTGACCCAGGCCTTTGTTAGCACTCAGCTGGATTACTGTGCTTCATAAAGGGGTCAGTGCTTCACAGGTTACTCGTCTACAGAGGAGGCAAAACGCTGCAGCTCGTCTTTTAACTGGAACTCGAAAGTTTGAGCACATTTCTCCTATTTCATTTATTTGCTTTTAAAGCTCTCCGTGGCCTCGCCCCGTGTTGTCTCTCTGAGCTGCTACAGCCTCATACACCCGCTCTGTCAGGTCAGCTGATCAGCTGCTCCTGCATGGACTGGGCGTAAGCTTAGAGGAGATCCTGCTTTTGCTGTAGCAGCTCCAAAACTGTGGAACGAGCTTCCTTTAGAGATCAGACGGCTTCTTCTCTGCCTGTTTTTAAATCACTCCGGAAAACCCAGCTCTTCACCCTGACCTTTGACACCACGTCAGATGTTGGTGTTTAGTTTAGTTGATTCTATGTTGGTCTGTTTTAATTTTAATTCATTATGTGTTTTATTTTATTCTATTGTCTTATTTACTGTACAGCACTTTGTACTTTGTACTGGCTATTTTAAAGCACTTTATAAAGTGCTTGGATTACTTAATAGAAACAAAGAAGGTAAGAAAACAACAGACAGATGGTGTCAGTAACAGCGGTGTCTCTGCTGTGACACCAGCAATGCTTTTGTTTTGCCAACATGCAGAGATAGATTATTGTCCTTGCACCAAAGTGCCAGCTGTTGCATCTCCTCTCTGTAAGCAGCAGCATCATCGTCCCAGCGCTCTGGTGTCATCTGCAAACTTGATAATGTCGTTTTTGTTGGAGCTGGAGGTGCATTTGTGGGGCAGCAGTGTGAAGAGTAGCGGTCTCAGCACACGTGCCTGCAGGGTGGGAGGGGGCTGTGCTCTCTGGGGTCGGTGAGAAGGTCCAGGATCCAGTTGCAGTGGATGTGTCGAGCAGGTCAGGCTTGCTGATCAGCTGTTGGTGAATGATGGTGTTGAATGCTGAGCTACGTCGGCGTTACGTTGATCCAGGTGTGACGGGGCCAGGTGCAGTGCCAGTGAGATCGCATCATCTGTTGATTTGCTTTGACTGGTGTGCAAACTGTAGCTGGTTCTTGATGTAAGTCAGGACTAGTCGCTCGAAGCGCTTCATGATGATTGGAGGAAGTGTTAGTGGGCGGCAGCCTTTGAGCTCCGAGGCTGCAGCTGTCTGTGACACAACAGCTCGGCTCAGGGCAGTGGTTCTTAACGAGTTCTGACAGGTGGGGCGCAAGTTATCCGGTCGTTAAGTCTGACGTCACTAGCCGTGTCTGGGCCTAAACTCCGCTGCAGGTCCATATATCAAACGATCACTGTGGCATTACTGAGAGTTGAAAAACTGTCTAAAGTCTTTCATCTTTAATAAAATTGAAATTCTGCTCTACCAGGTGTAACAATTGAGTTTAACATCCAGGCATCCATGAAAACGGAATTTATGACATTTAACAGGGTTAGAAGTTAGCAGGAAGTTAGCTCGCTAGCTTCCATCTAAATACAATATAGCATGTCCTGACTGTGGGGTTTTGGAAACAAATTCAAACGTACAGCTCTGTTATCACTTCCAACATAAATGAAGACAGAAAACTAAACAGCAGTGACGTTTGTAGGGTTACTGAAGTTTGGCTAGCTGCTATATAATGATGTGCTACGTGACCGCTAGCAACACAGCTATGTTAGCATAGCATAAACAAGCTAACTTTTTTTCCACTCGATAAAAGTTAACGTGAGTGTTCTCGGTGGTCAGGAACAAATGTAATCGCATGGCAGGATGCTGTAAAAGTACCAAACTTCAGCCAGGAGAACAACTGAGATAATCCATCCACAATACGAGGTTAGTCATTCATATACTGCTGCATGGGCTGGGCTGTAGTTACATCCTAAGGTTTTAAAAACTGAGCTTAAATAAATGATTAGCGGTAATAAAAGCCGAGGGAGGTCAACAGTGATCACTGACTGTTTTAGGAGCTTTTTGAGATTAAATAGAAGAAAATACAAAACATTAAACATGTTAACAACACAAAAGCATATTAAACGCAGACTACTTTAGGCCCGGAAGTAGGATTCGTCACGTCATCACTTAACGACCGGATAGTGAGGATTGGGAGGAGTTATTCGGAGAGTTTACCAATAGAAAATGGAAACGCCACAAGGAAGCATAGTTAGCCCGTTTTCACTGCCGATAAATGATGTGTTTAAGAACACAGACGGTGGGGTTTTCACTTTCTGCAGACGATGGGGCGATGTGGGCAAGAGGACGACGGTTAGACTTTTTGGTAAAGAAAGTGCAGGCGGCAATCACAGATCATATAAATGGGGTTTAAATTCTCAGCTGATAAGATTAAATAATGGTTCCTACAAGAAAAAGAGTTGGTGTTGACATCAGGGTCGGATTATATGGACAAGCATTAGAAAGGGTGAAATAATTTATGTGTTTGGGGTTGTGGTTTGATGAAAGGGTGACATGGACTGAAAATATTCAGAAAATAATAGACAGATGCAAGAAAGTGTTGAATATGATGAGGTGCTTAGTGGGAACTGACTGTGGGGCTGATAGGAAATCTTTAAAAGCTTTATATACTGGGCTGATTAGGTCAGTATTGGATTATGGGTGTGTAGTATATAATTCTGCTGCCAGAACAAGTCTTCGTAAGTTGGTTAGTATCCAATATCAATCGCTAAGACTTTGCTCAGGTGCATTCAAAACAACATCTGCAGCAGCTGTACAGGTAGAAATGGGGGAAATGCCATTACAAATAAGAACAGAGCAACTGACATTGAATTACTGGGCAAGTTTACAAGGACGTGGTCAAGATCATCCGACAAAAACTGTTTTCCAACTGTGCTGGGAAAAAGAGAAACGTGAATTGAAGAGCTTTGGGTGGACAGTGGGACAGGAAGCAGCTGAACTTAATCTGGACAAGATCAACATGTCAAACAGCACCGCTGCCTACAATACCACCATGGATGCTCGCTGATGCAGGTGCAGATTTCATATTGTTAAACAAAAAGAACAAGGAGAGGGGATTTATCTTATCTTCACATACAGCGCAGGACTATATTAATCAGTATTATAGTCAAAATCTACACAGATACATCAAAGAATACAGCCAACCAAAGCGGGATAGCATTTATAGTTCCTGAGTTTAATATCAAGGTGGGGAAAAGGATCAGTGACGATTTATCAGTGTACACAGGAGAAATGGTTTCAGTATTGTTAGCAGTCCAGTGGACTGAAGAAACAAAACCACTAAGACCTGTGATATGTTCAGACTCGAGCTCATCACCGGCCTGTCTGCAAGACAGTCACTCCGACTGCAGACTGACATTCTGATAGAGATCCAGCAAACATTGTTCAGACTTGTTATGATGGGATTATGGTCACGTTCTTATGGGTACCAGCGCATCATGGAGCAAAGGTCACAACGAGGAGACCGATGGTAGATATGGATATTAGTGTGAGTAGGGCGGAGCTCAAGAGTAGAATACGATACAAAATGAAGGAAAGGTAGTGAAAGCAATGGGAGGAGGAGAGGAAAGGGCGATGGTTTTATAAAATCCAAAGGAAGGTGGGGGAAATGAGAAGTACAGGACGAAACAGGAGAGAGGAGACGATTATACCTCGACTGAGATTCGGACACACTGGTTTAAATAGCACATTGTTTTTAACAGGTAAACACTGTACCTGTGTGACTGCAGCAGGGAACAGGAAACAATACAACATGTTTCCTTGACTTGTTTGATATTGAAAGGAGACAACTGATCAAAAAGCTGGACGATATGGACGTGAAGTTGGACTTGATTGATTTGTTTCGCACGACCTCTGTAAGTGAAAGTTATCGGGCTGTATTTTGGTTTTTAAGGCAGACCCACTGCAGCCACTAACAGTGAGTAGTATTAAACTCTCACTAAATTATATATTTTTCATCTCTGCTCACCGGTTTCTGGATCTTTTGTTTTTATTAGACTAAGACTGAACTTTATTTTTCCATGTTTGGCGATGTTCACATTCTGTTTAACTTGTTGTTTTTGTGAAGAAGTGCTGCAGACGAATGAAGCAGTCGAGTGACAAAAGTTACAAATAGTTGCTTGAAGTGAAAGTTGTTTGGAAGGATTCATTGAATCCTTCGGGGGGATAATATTTCTGCCATGTGAGGAATGATGTAAAAAGACTGAGAACCACTGGTTCAGGGAGATGTTGAAGACGTCAGTCAGCTGATCAGCACAGGCTGTGAGGACAGTATATTGTCTGATGCAGCAGCTTGTGGGGTGACTTTAGCGAGTCCCTGTCTCACATCGTGGACAGGGACAGCACTCGTTTGTCTGGCGAGGGGTGGTTTTCTGTGCTGGCTCCTTGTTTTGAGTCTCAAACCTGGCGTAGAATTATTGAAGCGCTTCTGGCAGAGAGGTGGGGCCTTGTAATGATGGCTTGGATGTCTTGCCACATTCGCTGAGAATCTCTTGAGCAGGCGAAGTAATCACTGACTTTCTTTCAGCACTCAGGCTTTGTTCGCTTGATGCCCCGGCACAGATCGGGTCTTGTCAGTCTGAGCGCTGCCTCGTCGTTGGCCTTGAAGGCACCAACCTGTGTTTTCAGCAGTTCTTGAACGCCTGCAGTAAAGCATGGCTTCTGGTTAGCGCATGTTGTGACAGTTTTGATGATCTCCAATGCATATGTCACTGTTTCAGCATACACATTTATGTCTATGTAATGTTCAGTGGGCGCCGCTTCTCTGAAGACGCTCAAAACTGTAACTACACTGCACTCTCCAGATTTTATTTTACATTTCTGTTATAAGACCAAACTTAGCCAAGGTGGACAGAAGTCACAATTAGAGCAGGGCGATATGGCCAAAATATTTATCACGACATAGATTTGAAAATTTGCGAAAACTATATAACTGACGATATAATTGATGCGAGACAAAATGCAACTCCACAACTTTGCTAGCGCAAAAAACCCATCCATTTATTTTCACTTAAACAAGCAGCTGTTTTATGTGCATTAAACCTATATAAAAATGTAACAGTGCAAATGCAAAATCCTTGCTGAAAGTTTAACCAAAAGGCATTTCCAGTAGAAATGTGCTGACATATCCTGAGCATAACCATGTATAATATCCACTGAAGTTAAAAAGAGGAGCTTTGCAATATTAAACTGCAGTGTGTCAAATAAAAAAGTCAAATATGTATTTTTCAGACCATAAGCTGCTCGGGATTATAAAACACATTAAGTGAAACAAAGCAGTCAGATAAATCAAACTTTATTCAACTCATTCTTCGTGCTTCCTCCACTTCTGTACCATTGATTCATTAATGCTGAATTCTCTCACAGCTGCTCTATTCCCGTGTTGTTGCAGTATATTAATGACTAGGGTTGCCAACCGTCCCTTAAAAAACGGAATCGTCCCGTATTTAGAAACAAAAGTACACGTCCCGTATTGAGCTGAAAAGGGACGCACTTTGTCCCGTAATACAGTGAGAATCAAAAGTAGTCTATAAGTTTTAATGTAATTAACGCTTTGTTTGAAAACATAATTCCCAGCCCCGCCCCTGCTTTGTGACCAATGAGCTGACAGCACACTTATGACAATTCGAGTATGACAATTCAGATTACCGCTCATCTCATTGGTTGAGGAAAGGTCGCTTGCGGAGAAAATACCGGAAGACAACAGATGACCACAACAAAAAGCATGGCCAACAGGGAAACAAACGCCGACACTGCGGTGCAAGTCTCAGACGACAGTACACCTGAAGCTGGGCAAACACTGCGATTTTCAAACTGCACGATTGGCTCGCATGGGTTATAAGTTCGTAGGTCACGATGCAGGTCTCACACTATACCGCCCGATGCTCTGATGCGACCTGAGTCACACTGTGCCTCCATAAAATGAAGGTTATAACAGAAAATCTGTCGCTCGCTCTCCCTCTCTGTCTTTCACTCACACAGACACACACCACCATCAACTTTGCTAAATTACTAATGACAAACATGATCAGGCAGCTGTGATTGAGCAGCAATGTAAATCCAACTATTTTCACGGTTGTTGTGGTCGTGATAATTTGGTGATGCCACATCAAAAAGGCTCGGATGAGCTTTCCAAAGTTCTACAAGTTGTGCCTCCATCGCTTGAGTCCAGATCACACGCTGCACAGCCGTGCTGCTCCGTCTTTTTCACCGACGTTTACGTGTTTGCGCGTGAGCAGTGTGAGCGGCTGCGGTGACACCCTCACGAGCGATTGATGATCGGGAGCTGGTCGTGAGGTGTTAATCGCTTCTCGTTACCCCACGTATACTACACGATGCACGATGAAGGCCAAAATCGGGCCGATCACCAAATTGGTCGCACGACTCAAAAATCGGCTCAAAATGGGCCAAAAATCGCACAGTGTGAGCCAGGCATTAGACCAGCAATGTTTGTTCCTCTCAGAGAAAGAAAAAAAAGGCTGCAAAAGTACAGGGAAGAATGGGAAAAGGAAAACACCTGGCTGGAAAAGTGCACGATAACATCTATAAAGCGCACTGCACTGTGTGCCGGCGCACTTTTTCCATAGGCGTGCTTCTAATGGTGGGCACATGAAGAACATGAGGGGCGTGAAAGCTCGGGGAACCCTTAACCAATTTTTGTCTACCAGGCCACGGCAGAACCAGATATGGTAAACACTGGTTTGTTTGTTTTTAAACCCTCTGGTTAAGGTTAAAATGGGCATGTGCAGTGAATATCAGCGCTATGTGGCCAGAAGTGTGATAATATAATTTATTTTGTGTAATAAACAACTGCAAGGATAGATGATTACAACAAATAGATGAGTAATACATAAAAGTAATACATAGATGAATAATGATGATGAGTTATGACGCGTAATCATGGGAACAAGTGGGTTTACAAACGGGAGCAAAAGCTGAAATAATGCCTCTGCTGAAGCCAATTGCACTAAATGCACTAAATGTGCACTGTTACAAGAATATTTTTCTTTCTATTGTTTTCTATTAATTTATATAATTTTAAGTTAAGCAGGACAGAGTTCTTTTAAAGAAAGATTTACTTTTATTATCAAAAGTTAAGCATGACAGGCTTCTGTTTAAGAAAGAGACCTGTTTTATTGTGTTAATGTTGTCATTTTGAGCTAAAAATAAATGGCTAAATGATTTTTGTTTCCCATGTGTTGATATCACAAAGAATACGCATCTACTTAAATCAAATTCAAGTCAAATGGTTAAAAAAAATAATTTCACACACAAAAAAAGAGCTAAAAAATTCACCACACTGGGAAGGGTGAAGACAACTGGGTCGCCCGGCCCTGGCCACGAGGTGTCCCTTATTTATTTTTCAGGGAGTTGGCAACCCTATTAATGACTAACCTCATATTGTGGATGGATTATCTCAGTTGTTCTCTTGACTGAAGTTTGGTCCGTTTACAGCATCCTGCCATGCGACTGTATTTGTCTCTAACCATCAGGAACCTTCACGTTAGCTTTTATCGAGTGGAAAAGTGTTAGCTTAAATC
Organism: Neolamprologus multifasciatus; assembly: GCF_963576455.1. Taxonomy (NCBI): domain Eukaryota; kingdom Metazoa; phylum Chordata; class Actinopteri; order Cichliformes; family Cichlidae; genus Neolamprologus; species Neolamprologus multifasciatus. The sequence goes on along the minus strand of NC_140450.1, from coordinate 36,130,029 downwards.
CTGCAGCTTCACTGTTTATGTTATGCTAACATAGCGGTGTCGCTAGCGATCACGTAGCACATCATTATATATCAGCTAGCCCAACTTCAGTAACTTTACAAACGTCACTGCTGTTAAGTTTTCTGTCTTCATTTATGTTGGAAGTGATAGCAGAGCTGTACGTTTGAATTTTTTCAGAAATCTCTCAGTCAGAACATGCTACATCATGCTTAGGTAACTAGCGAAACTAGCAAGCTAACTTCCGTTAACCTCCTGCTAACTTCTAACTCCGTTAAATGTAATAAATTCTGTTTTCATGGATGCCTGGATGTTAAACTTCATAGTTACACCTGGTAAAGCAGCAACGCTGATCGTTTTATTAAAGATGAAAGAATTTAGACAGTTTTTAACTCTCAGTGACGCTGCAGTGTTCGTTTGACTTTGGGACCTGAACGATCTGACGGACAAACACCAAACCAGTTCCACATCACTGAAGTGGCACCATTTTTACAAACCTATTCTGGTTCATCCGTTTCACTCAACGATCCGCTTTCTCCATTCTCATTCTCCGTTGCCGCCATGCTTTTTCAGCCATGTGCGTATGAAAACAAAGGCGCTGCACATGCGCGTTTTACCCATATTCTATCGCGATATTTCATTTTCTTATCGTTGCCTAACACTGTACCGGTATTACCGTGAACGCTATGATATGGCCCAGCCCCAGTCACAATGGAACTGTAGGTTGGAAATTTTCAATTTCAGTTCAGCTGTTTGTTTTTTTATTTAGCAACAACAGCCGAACAGTTAATAAACTGGATGAGGCAGCAGATTTTCTAGGTTTGCACAAACTAGTCTGTTAGTTATTAAGACTGGAATATCAAAAATGGGCAACTGGCAGATTTATGACCTGATGTGTGAAAATGCTCCAACTCTTGATTGAACTTTACAATATACACAAAATATTTTGTTTACAGAGGTAATGAACGACGTCATCAAGAAGGCAAGAGAAAAAGGAAAATGGAAGGTAATTGTCATTAACATCATTATTCATACGAAGTTGGATATCTGTGATTCAAAGATAAACAAAGACATTCATTAAATGTCAGATATAGTATTTTTCTTTGCTATGTGTGATTTTATTATAGGTTTTGGTGGTGGACAAGCTGAGCATGAGGATGGTGTCCTCCTGCTGTAAGATGACAGACATCATGTCTGAGGGAATCACTAGTAAGTACTACCAACCCAGCCACGCCCAGCTCACTTGACCTGTAGCTGTGTAGTTAGTTTAATCTGCTTTAAATAAATCAAATTTAACTCTAATTTCTAATTAAGTTAAATGTATCCAACAGTGTTTACAGTGTGAAAATATTTATATATTTATTTATTTTTTTGGATAAGGATAAGATAAGATCAGCTGTGTGGTTCCTCGGTCATTGATCCAGTGTTTAGTTTATTTTCCTCTGTTCTCAGTTTAAAGTTTCTTATTGATTTCCAGTGTTCTTGTAATTATGTTGTGAATTACATGCTGGAGTTCAATGTTCGTAGTTGTGATCTAATCCCAGAGTTTGACTTCATGTTTATTTTTCTTTTAGCAGTCTGTTGAATACCGGCTGTTTAGTCTTCCCTAAGTGTCCCATGCCCCGTGTACGTGTTCACGTGTTTTGTTGTTTCCTGTCTTACTTTCCAATCCATCAGTCATGTGCCAGTTTTACTTCCCCCTTTGTCTTTCGTTAGATTCTGTTCACCTGTTCATTGTCCTCATGTGTGTATTTAAGCCTGTTTTCTTCAGTTCCTTGTTGCATTCTACCAACAGGTGTGTTCCAGTATTGTTTTTTACTTTTGCAAGTTCCAATAAAAAAAGCTGTCTTTTATGAGTTCACCATTTTGAATAAAAATGTCAGATTAAAGACAGGCTTTGGTATCCGTTCCCACCAGAACATTGCTGACTAAATAGTACTTTGACTGTGAGAAACATGGCACCAGGTAGTGACGGTGTGATGAAATCCCTTGAATGTGTCGACTTGTTCCAGCCAATTGCTTTGCCAAAAGGCAGATCACACGAAGCTCCGTCCAACAGCTCATTTGGGAGTACTGCTGTGATGATGCATGTGGGCTAAATACCAAACGTAATGATTAGGGATGTTACTGGCCATTTATTTCTTAGTTGACTAACTGTGGAAAAAAATTCCACTAACAACTAGTCTAAAATTAAGAAAAACTCAGATGTTAAGTTAAATTTAAGAACCATCCATTTAATGGAAAACGTCAAAACTAATATCAGAGGTGTTTTGGAGAAAGCTCATTTCCGCCACTTGTATCCGCAATTTCACTCTAACAGTGTTAACAATAAGATTAGACTAACGAGCTTGGAAAGAAAAGCGTCTGCACTTCTTTAAGTTTCTTGAAGACGTTTCAAGCTTCGTCAGTTCTAATGTCGAGTGGTGGAGAGTCCCAGATTTAAGTCCTGGGGGAGTGTCCCCGAGAGGGGATCCTTTAATCACACGAGTCAGCAGTGTTGGGCAAGTTACTTTGAAAAAGTAATTAATTATAGTTACTAGTTACTTCTTTAAAAAAGTAACTGAGTTAGCAACTGAGTTACAAGATTCTAAAAGTAATTAATTATAGTTACTAGTTACCTCTTTAAAAAAGTAACTGAGTTAGTAACTGAGTTACAAGATTCTAAAAGTAATTAATTACTTGAAAAGTAACTATTGTGTTACTTTAAAAAAAAAAGTTTAACCCTCTGGGGTCCAGGGTATAATTGGCCATTTTTAACTACTTTTGATTTTAACCACATTTCGCCTTTAAAAACTGTTTATTTGCCTTGTTTGGTCTCATCCTTTTCAGCACAACCTCACGTGTCTGAATTTACAGTTTTCATTTTGACAGATTGTATTAACACAATTGATATAAAATCAGACAAAACACATAAAGTCAGAGTAGAAAAAGTTATATCTTTTACTGTAACAACCACAAACATGTTTAATGAATCATATTTCATAACTTTAAATGCAAAAATAAATTGACAATTTTAAAATTATATGTACAACATCACAGCCTGATACCTGCAGGTCTGACAGCAGCAGGTGTGTCACTCCTGTTTCTACCTGGAGACAGCAGTCGCCTCATTGTTCTGACACACAACACAAAACTATCCACAACACTACACACTAACTACACAAGACAACACACTAACTACACAGGACAACACGTCACTCCTAAATCTTCCCCCTCTTCCTAAACAACCAAATGTCATGTTGCCAAATCATTTTTTGATTTGTGATTATATATCGTTGTTGGGATGATAAATGTCTTATATTAGGATATGAGACTTTAACCAGCCCGATGAACGCACTGACCTTGCTCTTTATCCACTTCAGTTGTCGAAGATATAACAAAGCGGCGTGAACCTCTGCCCAGCATGGAGGCCATCTACCTGATCACACCCTCAGACGAGGTAAATAAAGCAGTTCCTCTACAGCAGCGGCGTCCAGCTGCTGTCCTGCAGCTTTTAGACGCATCCTTGCTCCGACACCTGAATCAAATGGGCGGCTTGTTACCAGGCCTTTGTCAAACTTGATAGCTGAAGAGGGAATCCAACCATTGATTCAGCTGGTTGGAGCAGCGATGCATCTAAAAGCTGCAGGACGGCAGCTCTCGAGGACTGCAGCTGGACGCCTCTGCAGCCTCATTATGTGATTTTCTTCATTGCAAATGTTTGTCCATCAAATTAGAAACGACACTTTCCTTTGATTTGAATCCTTTACTGCAATACATTTAGTTTGATGTTTGCTTTCAGTGATATGTAACTCACTCAACAATGAATTATTATTCTGTCCGTCTTTGCTATTTCAGTCTGTCGAGGGTGTGATTGAGGACTTCAGAGACCCTCGGACTCCGAGGTACAAAGCCGCCCACGTCTTCTTCACTGACAGTGAGTAGACCAAAATCACACCCACAACATACACGATTTAGTTTGATTTATATAATTCCAACACATGTGGTCTCAGGACACTTTATATAACGAGGTTAAGACCATATCAGGATATCCAACACTACTCTCTTTAACTCGAAGCACGTTTACTGTATTTAAAAACCTTCACAGGTGTCTTTGGTTTCTGTATTTTTTCATCTGTCAGTAAAGTTTTGCAGCTGTTACTGGCTGGATGATGCTGTGTTGTCTTTCTTTTTACCATTGGGAGATAAATACAACTGAATAAATGTAACTGAAAGTAAAATATCCTAAAATTTGAAGTTTTACAAAATGTAAAATAATTAGCAGCTTTTAATAGTGCAAAATCTTTGAGGAGTCACTAAGACTAATAAACACCTCTGTTAGTCCAAAATAGTAGATCATACAATACTGAAAACACATTTTAATAAAGTCCAACACTGCAGCTGTGCTTTTACACAAGTCACAGTCATTTAACTCGTGCAAATCCACGTGAATTTAGTACGCCTACATTTCCTTTTCAAAAAAGGAATTTAATTTGAAAACAACAGGAAAAGAGTCTTTATCCAAACTGCATGCTTGGTCAGAGTGAGACGACAACAACAGGGGCCCTGAACACTAGGGGTGGGGGAAAAATGGATACTGTGTAGTGTGGTGATATTTTGTTTGCTAATAATGTATGGATACAGGGACAGCAGAAATGGATACTTTGTTACAAAAAAGGTTTTTGTGCTCTGACTTCAGAGCATGTTGATCCTTTTTCTGAGCAAGAATCCTGACATTCCTTCACTGTCCAAATGTGTTTAACTTGTTTATGGGTGGCTGTAGCTCAGGTGGTAGAGCAGGTCATCTACTGGCCGGAAGGTTGGTGGTTCGATTCCTGGCTTCCCCTAGTCTGCATGCCAAATATCCTTGGGCAAGATACTAACCCCAAATTGCTCTCCGATGCATTCATCGGAGTATGAATGTGTGTGAATGTTAGTTATAAAGCACTTAGAAAAATGTGCTTGTGCGAATGGGTGTGAATGGGTGAAGGCACAAGTTGTGTAAAGCGCTTTGAGTGCTCAGATGAGTAGAAAAGCGCTATATAAGAACCAGTCCATTTACCATTTACCATTATGGCAGCAATAAACATGACAGTTTACTTATTTTAATTTAAGACATGTTTTATTTTAATTAAGTTTAAAACTTTTTTATTTAATGTAAAATTATATTTTGTTTTAATTTACTTTCAAATTCTTCAGTTGCTGAAGGGGCTGCATAGTTTTCATAAACTGCATAGTTCAGAATAGCTATAATTGTACCAGATGGTTGTTCAGTTAAGTTGGACTAGACTGTAATACAAACCGTTCAGTTTGTCAACAATCAAACTGAAATGAGAGAAAGACTGAGTGTGAGACTTTGATATTAGAGAAAATGAATATTGATAAAGTTTACCTTTATGTACAGAATCTGAATATCGCAAAATATTTTTAAAAATTGCAATAATATTGTATCGTGGGATGTACGGTGATTCCCAGCTCTACTGAACACATCCTGGTCCCCAAACAGCTACAGATGCTTCACATATTTTCAGTCATGCATGTCTCTATCACAGTATTTCACTATGTTAAATGTGCAGGAATGTCTTTTTTTCCATTTCTTTGGAGTGTTTTAGTTTTTGTGCATGTGTAATGTCTGCCCAGCTTCCACAGCAGCATGTTGTTTTTCTCCCCTGTGAAAGCTGAAGGAATAAAACACCTCCACAGCAGTGCAGGCTTCTCTTCCCTTTATCTGCTTCAGTGCGATTTTACTAAGTGAATGATGTTTTTAAAGGCCGACACATTCTCCAAACTTCATGACAGTTTGCACACACAGACACAGGTCTGGTGGAAATGTGTGTTTTATTAAACTCAGACATGGTCATTGCAACATGGCTCTATAGCAACAATTAATGAAGCAGGTCTTTAGCATCATTTATGGTGAATGACACATTTTACATTTCAAATATGGAAAAAAAGTCTTTTGGCTCGATCATCCAAAGTTGAACTGAATTAAATTGACAATTTTATGGGGCTGATTTGACCATTTCCAGGCATTAGACCGTTCCAAACTCCTCCTCGGGATTTTATTGGAATCATTGTTTGGAACTTAAGAGCTGGTCAGTCTGAACTACTGACAGTTTCCATTAAATCTGTCTGTGGTGTCAAGCAAATTGTAATAATTTGCCATGGACCAAACGTGTCTTTGTGACTCACCGCATCCATTGGTAATGTTTCATATTAGTCACAGCACCAGTTAGTGAGAACGGGGAGCAGACGGGTACCAGTCCCATCTGACTGCACAGAGCCATCTACAACGTGGTCATGAAAGTGTTTCTTTTTATTGCCACTTTATTAAGGACGTGACCCTGACAGCAGGGTGAACTTTGTTTACTGTAACTCAAACACACACGAGCTCCAAACATGTTTGACAGAAGTCAAGCCCCGAAACCAAAAAGTATTCAAAGTATTCACTCGTCTGAACGTGAGAGACGTCTCTTTCCTAATCCATATTAATATGTTTATTAATATATAATATATTTTTAATAATTTCTATATTTGTATTCCTCTGTTTGACTTTGATAAGCTGCCCATTGTTACTGTAAATATGGACAGAAAAACTACATGTGCTTAATTATACTTTCACCTGAGACTGATTGAAAGCAGCTGAAGTTATTTACAATTTTCACTCAAAAAAAAAATCACTCCTTTGTTCAAATGTGTATTTTGGACAGAAAAGGAAACAGATTCAGAACCATAAACACCATGTTGAGCCAAGCAGATAACATAAATGAAACATTTAATTCTTAGTTTGTAAAACCTACAGTTTCTCTAAGTAAACCAAAATGTTTGTCTTCATTTGCCTGCAGCGATCCCAGACTCTTTGTTTGGACTCTTGACCAAATCTCGCGCTTCTAAAGCGATGAAGGCCTTGACTGAGATCCACATAGCCTTCCTGCCCTATGAGTCTCAGGTAAGATCAGTCATGACTGATGGGAACAATATTCTTATTGAGTGTTCTGAGATCTTTGTGTTTGTATAATTTGAATACAGATGAATGAACAGTCAGTAAAATCTCAGCTGTCTTTCCACGATTTACTGAACTGAACTACAAGTCGACCTTTCATGTTGCAAGAAAGTGAAGAGAAAACTGATTGTGCTGAAACCATGTAACACATTTATGACCAGATTTAAGAACGTTGCATTATTAGAGTAGAAGAAGATGAATCAGCTTCTCACACAAGGTTCACAAGGTACCAGTTTGATTTCAGGATGATATAAGAGCACCAGTAACCACCCAGACTCAGGCCTGCATTAAACTGGGAAACACTGTGCACATGGGAGGTGTTGGGGATATATCCTGTAGTTTTGCCTCTGGATACCACTATACAATATTAAATATTAAATCAAATAGTCAGCCCAGTTATTGTGCAGTTATTTCTGAGCCTGTGTGTTGTGGTGCAGATGGGAAACGATACAACTGTGTGTCGTCTTTGTACCGTTTTCTGTCGTCAGGTCTTCTCCCTGGATAAAGTGGATGCTTTCCAGGACTTCTACAGCCCCTTCAAGGCTGACGTGAAGAACAACATGTTGGAGCGTTGTGCTGAACAGATCGCCACCCTCTGTGCCACGCTGAAAGAGTATCCAGGAATTCGATACAGAGGGTGAGCTCCTTTTGAATTGGCTCTATTTAAAAAGTGGTGATCTCTGATCCTGTGGGTCTGCAGGGTTTGGATGGAGCCTCTCCTCCGGGTGTCTACCCTGTCTCCTCTGATTAAAAACCCCGGCCCTGAGCAGGCTCAGTGCTGATCTGACGTTCCCTCAGTGCTGTTGGAGACAACTGGAGAATGTCAACAATGCAGACTTTGAATGTAGCAGACTGTAGCTTTAGCAGCAGCAAAGCACTTGCATTATACTGATCAGCCTGCTACAAGCTGATGCTGACTTAGTTCTGATCTTTGTGAAAATGCTTGGAGAGGACGAGCACAACCAGATCTAAAGATTCACTTATCTAGCAGCATTCCTGGGAAATTCAATCCCCCAAGAATACAGTGGAAATCCAAAGTCTCTTGAATCTGTAACACGGCACAAATGAGCAGAGAAAACCATCAAAACCAATTTGCAGCGTCACAGTTTGTGGCTGATCCCTCTGGTGTGGTCTGTGCTTCACATTCCAGCTGTGAACTTCTTATTTCCAATCTTCTGACCTGACTTATATTGTGGAAAAGAATGGGAAGAACGACTCATCTCCTCTGCACAGCACCTTTGTCCTTGTGAACGTTACATCATTCGAGATGGCCTCAGTCCCTCTGTGACAGCCGTTCACCGTTGTTGACACATAATGACCTGATGTCCTGATGTCCAGCAGCTCCTGAGCTCCTCTCTGACTTTTCAACAAACATGATTTGAAACAAAGTTTAAAATCTAAACTTTAATATCACTTCATTTCATTTTCTGCCTTTGTATGATGCACTTTACAAGATTTTTCTGTTTGTGTGTGTGTGACACTTGTGCTTTGATTACATCTCTGATGAAGAATGAAGATGTTTCATTATTAGCAAAAGCACATTCAGACTTTTACTATAACAGGCTGGATGTTGAGGCCTTTTATCGGAGGTGAACCATCGGACTTGCCTCTGCTTTCTGGACAGGGTGGTGTGCACATCTTTCCCAAAGCAAACTCTACCAGGAGACAAAGCGGCCTGAGGGCTTTGTGTTGTTCTGAGGTTCAGCAGTTTAGCAGAAGAGCACTGACACTGTTCTCTTCTGGACACAGGTCTAATTTTGTTCCTGGAAAATGCTGGAGCTACTCTTCCAGTTTGGATGCATGCAGCACAAATGTTCTCGTAGTCCACTTGCTTGATCCAAGTGCTGACTCAGCTCGCATCGTCCCGTCCTGCTGTCATGTAGCAGGCTGCAGCCTGCAGGTCGGGTCTGTGATAGACTGCTGTCTCTACCTGGATCAGAGCTTCTGTGTTGTCCTTTAGGCTGCTCGTAAAGCCACGTGATGCTGTAATTTTGGGTGGAACCCTCCATGCATTGTGGAGGAAGTGACATCATCTGTTGTCAGCCTATTATTTCAGCTGAGTATCTGCTGACTGGGTTGATATTCCTGTCAAGGATATCCTTATTCCAACCCACTGAGCTGTCCTACCTCCTGGAGGAGTCACACTGGGTTTTTGTGTATTTCTTGTGGTTCCTGTCTGAGAAGCTCCGCCCCCTCCTCTATCTTTCTTTCTAACAGCTTGAATTGGATGACGTCTTCTTGCCAACACTGTTTTATTAGAATCTGATTTCTGGATGATTTCTCTTATTTAAAATAAGCCAAATGTTTTCTTCCTGGCTGTCGCGTCCATGCTGTTTGATTTTTAAAATGTGCATGAACCAACACCTGGATAAACGAATACCTGTGTGTTTGCATCAGGGACTACAAAGACTGTGCAGTTCTGGCTCAGATGCTTCAGGAGAAGTTGGATGGCTACAAAGCGGATGACCCCACCTTGGGAGAGGTAATGCAGTGAAATGACTCGATAATGAATGGAGGAAGCAGGTTAAGGTAAATATGTGGACATTTCTGAAACGAGAGAAAAACAGAGGAAATTACACACAATGCAGTTTGTAATAAATCAGCTCTGATCTGCCAGAACATCCAGCTTGCTTTTATTGATCATTAGTTCTTTTAGCTGCATTAAAACTGTACAGCTATTACACGTGTTAATTAGAGTTAAGAAAAGAATAAACTCACATAGTAAATAGATTTTCACTCAGTGTAGTTTTAGTTTTCTGTGTTGGGGGAGATCAGGGGTTCTTCCAAAGGTTAAGCTGATTGCTGTTGGAAAAACGACGTGTTACATGTTAAAGCAGTGTTTTGTATTTGCTCTGGTGCCTCCAGGGTCCCGACAAGTCTCGTACTCAGCTGCTCATTCTGGACCGAGGCTTCGACCCCGTGTCACCTCTCCTGCATGAGCTCACACTGCAAGCCATGGCCTACGACTTGCTGGGTGTCGAGGACGATGTTTACAGGTAGAGATGCTACTGAAGGAGGTCTGACACCTGACATTAGGGATGCACCGATACCACTTTTTTGGAAACGAGTACGAGTACTTGCATTTCAGTACTCGCCGATACCGAGTACTTAATAAAAACATGATTTAAATTAGCAGGTAACAGCTTTAGTCCTGTAATTTAACAAAAAACAAACAAACAAGGGACTAGTTTGGAATTAAGAACATTTATTTAAAATGAAAAGCATGTTGTATGCAACATATTACAGAATAAATAATTATAAAAAACAAATTTAATTTTAAATTTGTTCGTCTGTTTCTCTGTTTAGAAGTCTCACTAGCACAGTCACAGCTGGGATGACATCAGAGGCTAGTGCGTCGTAGCTGCTCACTTTTTTAGTTAGTTCCTCAAAGGGGGCGTGGCAACAGTCAATTCAATTCAATTTTATTTATATAGCGCCAAATCACAACAAAAGTCTCCTCAAGGCGCTTCATAGATACAGAGAAAAACCCAACAATCATATGACCCCCTATGAGCAGCACTTTGGCGACAGTGGGAAGGAAAAACTCCCTTTTAACAGGAAGAAACCTCCAGCAGAACCAGGCTCAGGGAGGGGCGGGGCCATCTGCTGTGATTGGTTGGGGTGAGAGAAGGAAGACAGGATAAAGACATGCTGTGGAAGAGAGACAGAGATTAATAACAGATATGATTCAACACAGAGAGGTCTGTTAATACATAGTGAGTGAGAAAGGTGACTGGAAAGGAAACACCCAATGCATCATGGGAATCCCCGGCAGCCTACGTCTATTGCAGCATAACTAAGGGAGGATTCAGGGTCACCTGGTCCAGCCCTAACTATATGCTTTAGCAAAAAGGAAAGTTTGAAGCCTAATCTTAAAAGTAGAGATAGTGTCTGTCTCCTGAATCCAAACTGGAAGCTGGTTCCACAGAAGAGGGGCCTGAAAACTGAAGGCTCTCCCTCCCATTCTACTTTTAAATACTCTAGGAACAACAAGTAGGCCTGCAGAGCGAGAGCGAAGTGCTCTAATAGGGTGATATGGTACTACAAGGTCATTAAGATAAGATGGGGCCTGATTATTTAAGACCTTGTATGTGAGGAGCAGGATTTTGAATTCTGGATTTAACAGGAAGCCAAAACAGGAGAAATATGCTCTCTCTTTCTAGTCCCTGTCAGGACTCTTGCTGCAGCATTTTGGATTAGCTGAAGGCTTTTCAGTGAGTTTTTAGGACTTCCTGATAATAATGAATTACAGTCGTCCAGCCTGGAAGTAATAAATGCATGAACTAGTTTTTCAGCGTCACTCTGAGACAGGATATTTCTAATTTTAGAGATGTTGCACAAATGGAAGAACGCAGTCTTACATATTTGTTTAATATGTGCATTGAAGGACATATCCTGGTCTCCATAAGAGCCCATCGGTGAGCGGTGAGAGAGTCAGGGAGTTCGTGCTCGGACACGCCCAGCACTCGCTTTTGCTCACTGAGGGACTGGAGCATGTAATACGAGCTGTTCCAGCGCGTCTGTACGTCCTGCTGCAGTCTCTTTATTGGCTGGTTGAGCTGTCCCTGAATGTCCTCGAGGCGGGAGTAGGCTAAGGCGGAGTGTTTAAAATGCCCAACTATTGTCCGTCCCACTGCTGTAGCATCAGCTATGCTCCTCTGTGCTAATAAGCGTGGGTAAACTCTTTGTACTCGTTGTCGTGTTTTTGGTGCTTGATTAAATTACTTGTGTTAAATGTGCTACCTTTAGAGCCTCTGGACAATTTCGCTGAGCACAATTTGCAGTCCGCCTTTGTTTTTGCGTCTTCGTTCACTTTGAAATAGTTCCACACGGCTGACTTGTCACGCCTGCCCTTCTCCCCGCTCTGAGCTGCAGCCGGGCAGTGTTGCCAACTCCTCAGTAAGGAAAATCGCTATTGGTTGTCCTAAAAGTCGCTAGAAGTCGCTAAATGACGTCATCGCCTAATTTGCATAATTGGTCATGCTAATGTAATTGTAATCTATGTTGTTGGAGAGAGAAATAACATCGTGGACGAGACATAAAGTGAGTAAAAAACGTCATAAATGCATTTAGTGTTTATTTAGAACTACAAATTAAATTTATTTTAGCAATTATTGTTTTTTTTAATGTCACAATTCCAACCCTGCTCCTTAATCCGGGCTTGGACCGGCAAAAGTGACCCGAAATAGGCACTCTGGTGGAGTTACTTTGTGTGTGTGTGTGTGTGTTTATAAGTAGTTTTAAACCTTGAGATCCACAAAACAGCATAAGAGTAAAAGAAGAACTGACTGCGTTACAGCACCCGCTGCTTGTTGAGAGTAAAAGCGATATGCGCTTTCACGTCTTTTTTTAGAAAAAAAGTCGCTAGGGGGTCTGAAAACTCGCTAAATATAGCGACAAAGTCGCTAAGTTGGCAACACTGCAGCCGGGGCCTGGGGGCGGGCACTCGGCGCCTGGGGGCGGGCACTCGGCGCCTGGGGGCGGGCACTCGGGGCCTGGGGGCGGGCACTCGGGGCCTGGGGGCGGGCACTCGGCGCCTGGGGGCGGGCACTTGGCACCTGTGATTAACCCCTTACATGCCACTCAAACATAGACAGGTCTCAGACCGTGGTATCGGTCCTCGGTATCGGGGGACTTTTAACGAGTACGAGTACTTTAGAAAATGTGGTATCGAGGCCGATACCCGATACCGGTATCGTATCGGTGCATCCCTACCTGCCATATGTATTTTTTAATGTTATGACTGAAAGTTTGGGTCACACAAATAGAAATAATAGCGACAATGTGAAAATCAAGCAGTCTGTTAACACGTGTCTGTTAACACGTGTCTGTTAGGTTTGAGACCAGCGGGATGGGAGAAACCAGGATGAAGGAGGTGGTGCTGGACGAGGATGACGACCTGTGGCTGAGTCTGAGACATAAACACATCGCTGAGGTGTCGACGTGAGTGGCTTTCACCTCCTGCTCACAAATGCAGTCAAACAAAGGACGAGTCCCTGCTGTCACTAAAGTGTTGCTCAGGATACTGAGAGCTTTTTCTTTCTCTTGTCCTCTTTGTGTCTCACTACGCACAGAGCTGTGACTCGCTCACTCAAGGAATTCTCTGCCAGCAAAAAGATGAACACTGGAGAAAAGGTAAAGGTGTCTCTGTGCTCTGGATCCTCTGTTTGTCACATAGTTACAGTGACAACAACATGACCTTACATTTGTTCACTCATCTCAGTCTCTTCCTACCACCAATCACTAAATTCTCAAAGCTTCTCAGACAGTTCATACGTCGAGTTATCGAGCTGGTCATCAAAAATCAGCATTATTAATGTGACTAATAACCTTTCATTCACACTAGTGAGTCTCTTGTCTTTGTAGATGAAAGCTATTTGTTCTGTGTCTCTGTAAGAAGCTAAGAAGCCACTGTCAATGTGCACAAAATCTTCATTTTTTATCCATAATTGGAAACTTTTGTTCTTTGAAATCAGCATTAAAGCCACTTCTGCTTTATTCTGCCTCCTCTCAGTCCTGCAGCTCCTGCCTTCTGCTTCAAACAGGATTTTCAGTTACTGGAAAAATATTCACAAACATATAAATCGATGTGTACGCAATAAACTGAGCTGTAAACTTGTACTTTACTCACAACTATTACTCTACTAAGGAGTATTAGACACATTCAGAAAAAAAGTTCTGGTTTATTTTGCAAATAAACTCAAAATTTTGTTGATCAAACTTGAAATAATATTTATAAAAGGAGATAAAAGGAGTTGTTATTGCAATTCAGCTCTGATGGCTGCCTTGTGTCAGTTAGTTGGTGAAATTGTACTTCTACTACTACTAAACACGAGTGTGGTGTAAAGGTTAGGGTTGTGTGGTATAAGGATGTTGCAGAAACATGCATTCAATCAGAAGGCAGTGGGTGTCGTCATGGCGATGGCTAAGATGCATGTTACATCCAAAGACACAATAAGACAGGTGATCGAGCTGCCTCACTGACCCAACAACACGAGGCATTTGCAGAGTGTGTGGCTGCAGTGGGAGTTCAGCTTTATCCTCAAAATGAACAATGTTTCCTAATCCATGGTGGATTTACACCTGCTTGATTGCAACGTCTCTACTGACAAATTCATGAATTTGCATGCTTTGGCTTTTGCAGCACTTCTTGTGCAGATACCTGAAACCCGTCATTCCTCATTAGGTCCAGTAGCAAAAATGAGGGTGAACAAGCATTTTGGCTATCAGCAATAATGTTAGCTAACTAGCTCTCCAGCATAAACAACACTGATCAGTGTGGTGCTGTGACATTAGTGTCACATCAGTGTGTTCTCGTGCAGTTTGGCTCACTGTTAGCAGCTAAAGAGGGCAGTCAGCTGAGCCCTCGCTCTCAACCACAGGACTCAGGGACATCAGTCTTCCTCAGCACGTTCTTGCTTCATGCACCCATGGTGCCAGTGCGCTCTTCCAGCCGGCATGTCGGCTATATCAACAAAGAAAACAAAAATGACCCACAAGCTCTTCTGCACTGTGTCCCAGATTACCAGTCCAGCCCTGTTGTTACCAAAATGATCGTTCACTCTCAGTTGTGTAGCAAGGAATGAGGGATTTCCAGTGTCTGCATTGATTCCAGTAGGAATAATGGCAGGAACCAGAAAGAGACTGTATGTTTCTCCCATATCAGCTCCTCTTCATCGGCTCCCTGTCAAATCCAGAATCAAACTTCAGATCCTTCTCATCACATAAAAGCTACCACGCCCCACCTTATCTTGGTGACCTTATAGCACTGCGTCACCTTCACGTGATGCACTGGTGGCCCCCCCTCCCGTGGCCTGGTTCTGGTGGAGGTTTTTCCTCACTGTTGCCCAAATGCTCGCTCAGAGGGGGTCATGTGATTGTTGCGGTTTTCTCTGTTTGCTTTGCATTGTTGTGGGCTCTTTATCTTACAGTATAAATCACCTTGAGGTGCTTGATTTGGTCTATAAAAATAAAATTGAATAGCCTGTCTTGCCTGTAGCCTCTTGCCAACAAAATCATACAATTGACTGTCCCAAAAATCAGAACAGAATTGGGGGGAAAGGCTTTTAAATACGCTGCCCCTGCTTCCTGGAATAATCTGCAGAAGGAACTGAAATGATCAGAATTGGGAGAGTTTAAGTCTGTTTTAAAGGAACGAGAGAACAGCTCTTTTACTCAGTGTGATTGTTTTTAATGTTCTCTTAATTTGATCTGTTATTGTATATTTTACACATGTTTGTATGGGATATTGTATTTGTTTTAAATGTTATATACCTATGTGGTATGTGACTTTTGTTGCCATGATGCCAGGTCTTTCTTGGAAATGAGATTTTTAATCTCAATGAGATTTTTTACCTGGATAAATAAAGGATTAATAAATGTAGTGGGATATTGCCTGTTTTGGCTGATACTACTGTACAAATCTTTGGTGTTTCAATCACTGGCTGCCTTAAAAAATGTTTTTTCTCTTTTTAAATATACAGAAATCTACAGACGACTCCTTTAAACATCTGCTCAGCCTACAGGACATACAAAACCTCAAAAACTCATCAAATTGAAGTTCTTCAAAATTATTCTATTAATGTAACATTACAGTAAATATGATAAAATTATATATTAATATTACAATCAATTAAATATTGATATTTGGGATATGAAAGGCTTTGTACTCCTTTATGGAAGACATTTAAATGAAGGAGCAGATAATAAGTCATATAAGAGAATAAAAACTTGATCCTGATCTTTATGAGGGTAAAAAGCAGCTAAATGTTCAGAACATTGTTCAGTCAGTGGAGAATAAAATAGTAAAATCAGTTTATTGTTTTAGTTGTGCAGCATCATGTGTAGCTGATGTTGTTGTTGAAAGACTCTTTCAATGAGCCGATGAATGAAGACATTTTATTGACTGCAGGTGTCTCGTTGTGTTTCAGACCACCATGAAGGAACTCTCGCAGATGCTGAAGAAAATGCCTCAGTATCAGAAAGAGCTCAGCAAGGTCGGAGCTAAAGTCACAACAGCGTTCATGGAATCTGCGTATATGTTTACCTCGTTATTCACAATTGTGGTCACATTTAATGCGAATCATGATGTTGTAGAATTATACTGCAGACATGACAGAAACCAAAAGAAAACACAGTAACAGCTTCTTCTGCTACTATGAAGTACATACAAAGTGCTGCTTTCCCCTCAGCATAAGCATAAATTATTATAAAGTTTTTGTCTTTTTATTCTCAGTCCACATGAGAATTTGTTTATAGCTGTGAACTATATAGATGTAGAGATGTTTGGATAATCTGACACTTCATGACAAACAGCACGAGGAAACAAGCTCATTTAGAAGCGTCATGTAGAAAATATTAAGATTATTATTCAAATGTAATAAAGTTTAGATCTGATGGTCACTTTGTCAGCCTGACTGGCAGCGTCTCTCTCTCTGCTCAGTATTCAACCCACCTCCACCTGGCTGAGGACTGTATGAACCGCTACCAGGGCACCGTGGACAAACTTTGCCGTGTGGAACAGGTAAATCATCAAAACTTAAACTTCTCTGTTGGATCTGTCAACACTGAGGGAACAGACTATTTCAGTGTCAGTGACCGCTGGGAGCATTCAGAGTTTGCATATTTCTCACACTTAAATGTATTACATCATCAAACAAATTCTAATGTTAGACAAAATGTTAACTAAAAAGAAAGTGTGGTTTGTCGCTATTATTGGACATGAGGGTTGATAAAAAGGGTTTTCAGCTTTAACAGCTCTGTGATACTCAAGTATGCTTACTTCTGAAACTTGGAGGCGATCTTTCGCCCATCGTCTCTCTGGGCATTGCCAAGTAAGCCAGGAGTTTAAACCATCCAAGGTGGCAGGGGAACAACATGAGAACAGAAGGCTGGAGTAATATGGGAGAAGTATGCAATACATGTTTATTAATCCTGGGAAATCAGTATCAGTTAAAGTTATGAATGATTGAGGTAAAAACATTATGACAAGATCAGAACTAATAAATAGGCTGATATTTAACACAAATGACTCTCATTCATTTATTCTCCACGAATTGAAATCCACTTCTTTTTACACAAAACCACAATCACTTGGTTTAAAAAAGGAAAAGAGAAAAACAAATGAAATGGAACAAATTAAAAAAGAGGATTTCTGCATTTCCTAAAGCTGCACAATGTTAAGCAGAATTAATGTTCAGTGTGAAGGTCTGTCACTGTCACTCTCCAACATGCTGTTCAATGCAAATACAACAAAACAGCACAAACGTGTTCTCTGAAGGTTGTTCCAGCCGCCATGTTGTACGTTGTCCCATCCAGTACTGGGTAGTGATGTGCAAATCATGAACGAATCGTTCAATGCTTGAGAATCACTTTACTGACTCGTGAGTCACGATTCACAAGCCCAACTGACTCACTGACTCATCCCTGTGGCTGTTAGCAAACTAATTCCATTAGTACAAATATATTTAGCTTATAATTAAAATTGTGGAAAAAACAACAGCCAGTTTCTTAACAGAAACATTTCTGCTCTGAACTGGAAGAAAAAACCCTGAGTAGAAGCTCACATCAAGACAATACCTCCTCGGTTCACAGTAGCATCGCTCTGCTAACATGCTAACAGCACATTTGAGCTACTCACCCCCTCCCTCCTGGCTCGAAGCTTCTTCTTGGTTGGCAACCAGTGTTAAGGAGCATTACTGCCCCCTGGCACACAGCTCAGTGGACATTTAGATGAGAAAATAGGAAAATACTTAAATAATAAAATAATAAAATAAATGTTCCCTTAGAAATCTTAATTTAATTTTTTTTGCTGTTTTTTGCTCTATAAAAATAGTTGTTTTTCTTTTTCAATCACTCATCTTAACAGTAGGATTTACATGAAAAGAGAAACAAATTAAGTTTGAGTGAAAATGTGCACTCTCTGGTCAACTGACTCAGTGACTCAAAAAACCCGATTCACTTTGGTGAGTGACTCATTCAAACTCGATTCAGTAAAAAGAATCGAATTTACCATCACAAGCACTGGGCACCTCTTCATGTTTTTGGAGACTCCCTCTGCTAATGTCCTCTTTCTCCGCATGTATTACTGTTAGCATACATGCTCTGTAGAACAGGTGGGCCCCTCGATCTCTTTTGGGTCCGTATATCTCGCCATGATATTTGTGGTCGATGCACATTGCGCTGGTTCGTTCCCCCACGTTGCTGGAGCAGGTGGGTTTGGCTGCTGTTGCTTCTGCTACTGCTTGCTGTATCTCAGCCTCCAGATCCATAGATCTTACCAATATTTGTCCAGACCTCACCTTGGTCTTGGTGGTTTCTCTGTTCTTCTCTGCTACCTGATGTTCCAGCATTTCTTCTGTCAATTTTCTTGCAATATTGATCCAGTCTTTGACACATTTTCACTCTTTGGATCGCCTCGTCCTCCAACTGTTGTTCCAGTTGGTCAGTTTCTCTCTGTTTAACTGCTAAATGCTCCTGGACTTGCTTCAATGTAGTTTCTTTCTGTCTTGTCTCTTTGGTTGAGGTGAGTTCATCAATCAGCAGGGATGCAGAAGCAGAACCATAGGTGTGGCCTCTGCAGCAGCTGGTCCAGTTTCATTAACACTCTGGCTTTGTGTTATGTTTTCTGCTCCATCAACAACTATGTTGTCAGAGTATAAAAGACTTATATGTCTTCTAGAAGACACCGGATGTTACACACTTCTGTTGGGACCCCAGACTAAAAAAACTTGGTTACTATTTTGTTCTCTGAGACTAACTCTGATAAATAATCTATTAAGATATCCTGATCGGGGTCTGGGCTGCTGGGCCTCCCTGCTGCTGCAGGACCGGGGGCGGTCTGCTCATCTCCACCCCAGAGGACAGGGAAGCATCTCCTGGGTCTGGCACAGATCACCCCTCTGGGGGTGATGGTGCCTGGATCTGGGAGTACAGAGTATGTTTGGAGGAGTGTGAGTGTTCATGTCTGTGTCTCCATGTTGGGTGAGTGCTGAGTATTTCTATATGTGTGCATGTGTGTGTCTGCTTGTGTCTGTTTGTCTAAGTTTATGTGTCAGGTCAGGGGTTAGACTCCACCTCTGAGAACATCTCAGGCTATTTTCCCCCACCACACTCCCTGCCAGTGTCTGATGCCCCCACCCACTGGTGCGTTGGTGGTTCTTGGTGTCCGGGGCTGGGTGCTATACTGGTTCACTCTTGGCGGCTGCTTGGCGGGACCTTGGCTCAGTCAGTCCCCTTCCAGGGTGTGGAGGCCCCTTGGACCTCGGGTCTCTGGGCCCGGGGCTCAGTCTGCTCTGGCGTGGCCAGCTGCCAGCACAGCCTTCTAAGATCCCTGCCAAGGATCCCTGTGGCTTCTGCACTGTAGCTCCTTGGTAAGCCAGATGTGCTACCAGATGCTCATGCAGTGCAGTTAGCTTCTTTAGCCAGAGATGAATCATGTCAGGGCCCTGTGGTGTTCGACTCTTTATGCTTGAGATTCTTTTTTGGATGTCGGCACTGTAATGGTTACTGGATGGCTACTAGATACTGGGTCTATCTGTCTCTTCGACCCTGTATAGTGACATTTTTTATTTTTGTTTTCCATAGTATTATTGTTCTTAGTTTATGCTGCATCTGTTTATTCATTCATTTCTGTCCACTCAGTGTAACCTTTTTAACTCTATTTTCAGGTATGTTAGCATAATTAAAGATAAGGCAGTTTAAACTCATTAGACTCATCTCCTGTTTATCATTGAATCACTTTTTAAAATTTTAATTCTCTAACATCTCCTGTGACATCACTTTTAGTAGACTGCAAATGAAATACAGCTTAGAATTGTGACCTTAGTCTCCTGTTACTGTGTTAACCAGTGACTGGCATTAATTGCAGCAAAAAACGACTCTCCTTTATTTTGAAGGATCTCGCGATGGGAACAGATGCAGAAGGTGAGAAGATCAAGGATCCCATGAGGCTCATTGTCCCCATTCTGCTGGATGCCAATGTCAGTGTGTCCGACAAGATCCGCATCATCCTGCTCTACATCTTCCTTAAGAATGGTCAGATATCCACCGTCGTCCTGTTTTTCATGTCAGCTGAAAACCATAGTTTTTATCTATCTGATCCCCTGCAGCCCACTACCAGTCTTTCAGTTTTATCCTCAGACAGAGTCCTATTGCTACAGTTTCATATTCTCAGGTTTTGATTTATTTTCTTTTGTCAATTCATTATTTTTTTTCTAAACATGCATGTTCCCATGCGTGTGAATTGCATGTTTGGACTGGGTATTTGTACTGCATGCATTTGTGTGTCTCACTGTGTGTGTCAGGTGTGACTGAGGAGAACCTGTGTAAGCTCCTTCAGCATGCTAACATCCCACCAGAGGACAGTGACATCATTTCCAACATGGCCCACATGGGTGTTCCCATTATCTCTGAGGTGAGCAAATCTGCCAACAACCTCATCAGCTCATTTAACATGAACCCCCCCAAATAAATAACAAACAAAGAAAAGCATTTGGAAATGTTACTACTGCAGCTTCCTGCATCAAAATGTCTCAAAGCTCAAAGATGAGACCACCACTGAATATTAATTTATTTAGTCAAAAGAATCTGAATCTCCCTAGCCAATTCCTCCAGCCTATCCAGGGGAACACAGAGGTTTTTCCCATGTCCCATGGCCTGGGTCTGCCCTTGGGGCCCACTTCTGGTGGGACATACCTAAAACACCTCTCCAAGGAGGCATCCTTGCCAGATCCCTGAACTACTCTGGCTCCCTCACCCTATCGTTAACAAAGAGGCCAACAGTTTCTGACATTTGTAACTACAGTCTCATGCTTTTGGTCACTACCCAGAACTCGTGATGGTAGGAACGTAACTCGACTGGTAAATCAAGAGCTTTGCTTTTGTGCTCAGCTCTCTCTTTACCATGATGGACCAATGTGGTGCCCAGATCACTGCAGCTGTGTTCCCATTTGGACCCTGACTCTAAGGGTCCAAATGGCTAAGGACCATGGCCTCAGACTTGGAGGTGCTGATTCTCCTTCCCACCACTTCACACTCGACTGCGAACTATCCAGTGAAGTCAACAAAGCCACATCATCTGCAAAAAACAGAGATGAGCTTCTGAGGCCACCAAAGTGCAACCGTCCACCAAAGAAATTCGATCCATAAAAAGTATGAATAAAACTGCTGGCAAAGTCCAACACGCACCAGGAACGAGTCCAACTTACTGCTGGCGATGTGGACCGAGCTCCAGGAATGGTTATGCAGGGACTGAATGGCCCATAGCAATGAGCCAGACACCCTACATTCCCCACCATCCCCCGCAGGATGAACTCTCCGGCACCCTGGCATAGTGTCTGAGTATCGTGATCCTCTGGTAGTTGAAGCTCACCCACTGGTCCCCCCTTGTTAAAAATGAAAACCACCATCTCAGTCTGCCAATCCAGTGGCACTGCTTCAGATCTCCACAGGACATGTCAGAGGTGTGGGAACCAACAATGCCCTACAACATCCAGAGCTTTTAGGAAACCTCGTCCACCCCTCAGCCTGGCTACCAACTTAGACTTAGACTTAGATCCTCCCGTGCCGATCGGCGCATCGGGCGACAAGAGAACGCCATCGAACTCGGTCTATCGCGGCAGTTGTTGCTTCATCCCATGACAGTTCGACTGAACGTAAATCTTCAAGGAAAGTCCTCCTCCCTGTTATTTTAGGTCTTCCTCGCCGTCTCTTTCCATTCTTCGGGTTCCACAGAACCGCGACACGGGCAGGTCTCGGGTCCGGTAGCCGAAGGATGTGACCGGCAAATCTGAACCGACGCTTGGTGACTTGGACATGGAGCGGCTCTACTCCCGCACGGCGATATACTTCTTCATTGGTAACGCGATCCCGATATGTGATCTTGAGCAGCCGTCGAAGACAACGTTGTTGGAAGACGTCAAGATGGCGGTTGATCTTTGCAGTTGATTTCCAAGTCTCCGCTGCATACAGTGCCGTCGGTATAACGATGGTCTTCAGGAGCTGCAACTTGGTTGATAAAGGCAGTGCGGTGGTCATCCATATAGGTCGTAATCGTTGAAAGGCTGCCCATGCTTTCCAACGATGGCCTGGCTACCAAGGAGATGTTTAAAGAGGACATGAAACACATATAAAGGTTCATTTACATCAGAATGATGTCACTACATAACGTTACGTCACCGGATTGGATTTGCATTAGTTTATGTTGGCTAACTAGTGACAGAACTGATAACTCAGTGGAAATCAAGGGGACTTTGTGCTGCCCCTGGCTGCAACTATGAGCTTATGTTAAAACCAAGGATATGCTGTCCACTTTTTTGGCCCTTCGTTGTTTGTTCGGCTGCACTCAAATGGGAAAATCCAGCTGTTTGCTGTAATGTTCGGTTTTGTAAAGGCCATGAATGAGGACAGTGTGGACAAGAGCCTGTTTGACTCAGTTTACAGGTGGTTCACCGCAGCGACAAGCTGGAGTTAGAAACTGATTTTTCCTCATCTGGCCTAGTGTATCAGCTTATGATCTTCAGCTTGATGCTTCCTTCACCTCCAGTATCCACCATGTGGTTCGGGGACAAGCATGAAGCTCCTTGCAGCTGCCTCGACAATGAAGGTGGAGAACACGGTTCCCAGCCTCCCTCGGAAAGCTGCCAAAGTTCTGCTGGAGGTGGGAACATGGTCAGATGTTCCAGAGATCATGTTTGGGTGTGTCGGGTCTGTTCGGCATCCTTCCCCGCCACCTCAATTGACACCTCAGCTACTCTCTTTATCTGAGTCATATCACATCAGGTCTGTGGCCACATTTATTGTACAAAGTCACTCAGGTTCCTTCCCCACCAGAGGCGTGACGTCCATGTCCCGATAGCCGACTCAGGTAGCTGAGGTTTGGATCACCAGGGCGCACATTGCACCGACCCCTATGACACCTCCTGCAGGTGGTGGGCCTACAGGACGGTCTGCTGAATGACTATGATAGCCGTTTATTAAGAGTACCTTAAAAAGTATGAACATTTTAAACAATAGTAATATTTCTGGGCTGAACAAAAGTCATTTTTTGGTGCCCATGTGTCAACAGTAAAAACACTTTAGTTAAAAAGAGCATTTGTTCACAGGGCACCACCAAGAAACCCAAGAAACCTGATCGCAAGGAACGGATCAGTGAGCAAACCTACCAGCTCTCCAGGTGGACCCCTTGTGTCAAGGATCTCATGGAGGTACTTCCCATCTGCTGTTGCTTTGTGTCATATAACTACAAGCTAATATTGTGGGTTAGTGTTATTAGACACATATCTCTAAATATCAGAATACTCATCTTATAAAAGCATAATAATAATGATAATAAAGACAATAATTATTATATTAAAAATAACAGTATTGATCATGACTAGGAGAGCTCTCAGAGTTTGTAGGAGTATTTAGGAAACAAATGTGTTGAACAGTATTTTGGGTTACCATTGGTACAGTTACAGATTGTTGCTACATGTCTTCCCACAGGATGCAATTGAAGACAAACTTGATCCCAAGCAATACCCGTATATTTCCCAGCGACAGGCATCTGCCAAAGCCAGCGCTCCATCAAGGTGTGTAGCTAAATACAGACTTCAGGTGATACAAAATAAGAAGCTGATTGCCACTATCGTTGCTTCAAAGGGTCTACGTATACATGTATAAAACTCTCAGGACATAAATGTTTGTCTGTTGCTCATCATGCAGTGCTCGCTATGGTAACTGGCACAAGAACAGGGGCCCCACAGAGGTGAAGACAGGGCCCCGGATAATCGTCTTCATCATCGGAGGCATGACATACAGTGAGATGCGCTGCGTGTATGAGGTCACCCAGGCCAATGGCAAGTGGGAGGCTTTGATTGGTGAGTTAATTTGACTGAGAATACTTATAGGAGAATTGGGTCACCTGTTAACCCTTTAAAACCGGTCAGAGCAGCACGCTCTGTTTTGCGTAACTATTTTTAAATCCCGGTAGCTCTGCAACCACGTGAGCTAGCGCAATAATTTTTTTGCATATGAAACCGGAGGAGTTGTACTTACATCTTATGCCATCAGCTTGTCCTCGGTCACAGTTTCCTTCCACATATAACTTTGCAAAAACTGCATAAAAAGCACTTGCAGCAACAAAAACATAATATTCCAGAAACACGCTTTGCCGATCCGATCAGCTGTTTGTAACACTTCCTACGTCCATCAGCGCAAACTATCGCATGTCCGCCATGACCTGCCCGAAACCGGAAGTGACGTCATTTTGCAGAAATGTAGTTTTTTTACCATCAGGGCCTCATGAGCCTATACTGGTGTTTTTAAAAGTTATCTTTGACTTTATGACTTTCTGTGTGGTTTCTGGGATGCTTAGGACTCATATTGCACTGCTGGAAATAGTTTATTTTGATGCATATGCTGCTTTTTTGAAAATTTGCATCATAATATTTATTTTCGTTTTTCCTGCAGTGTATAAAAATTGGTGTATTTCAAAAATAAAACTATGAAGACACTCAAAATAAATTTCCTGTGGTGGGAAACTATTTTGTGCAACTTTTTTGTATTTACAGTTTTGAGGGATAAGCCTCTTAAATTTCTCTAACTAGAAATATATGTTAAAAAAACAAAAACGATTTTCAATTTTTTTGTAGTTTATTGCACTTTTTTGCGATTTATGTAATTACTATGCACTTAATGCAGACATATTATTAAAATTTGGGCTGTAATGGTTGTATTGATGTATATCAACTTGAAATGCTCCCAAAAATGGCTCCACAGCATGTAAAAATATAATATAAGCTCTGGCGGACTTGGTTCTATGGTCGGTCTTAAAGGGTTAAGGGGCAATGCACATGTTTTATACAGGCTTGGTTTGCTCAACACAGAGAGTACTACTCAACTTTAGCGCCCCTATAACTGAACTTAGAACGAGGTGATTTTGAAATTCATGCCACAGCTGCATCTTCTAGAAATCTTAGATTAGTTTGAATCGCACTAATCTCCACCTCGAGGTCAGAGGTCAAGTTTTCTCAGAATCTTGTGAATGTTAAGAAGTCATTTAGGATTTTGAAATCCGTACCATACTATGAGGCTGACAGCACTGGACAAAATACACTTTAAAGTATTTTTAAAACTCTTGCAACTGAAAAGCGCTCTGATCAGATCCAGGCTCTGCTGTGTCCTCTGAATCTGGAACACTGACCTCTGTGGACAGTCGAGCATTTGTAACTTTTCAGTAAAACCTTCGCAGAGTATTTGTTTGTGTCTCACGTTATTAACAAGCTTTCACCCGGCACTTGCTGAGCTTTGAGAATTTTGTTTCCTGTAGGTGCCACCCACATCCTCACCCCGACAAAATATTTAAAGGAACTACAGCACCCAGACTTCTTGGACCCCAATGCCTCACCAGAGGGCGCCGAGGAGCCTCCTGCACAATAAAAGAACATCTGGAAGTAAATACTGAACGTCATTTTGTTCTTTGTGCACCTCTGTGTTTGCTGCTGTAGCCCTGTCCACATCATTTGATGCCAGTGGTTTTCACAAACAGTCAGAATCTGTGTTTGTCGGTGTTTTAATAAATCGTCCTGCAGGTGAACTCGACTGTCACAGGAATCCTCCCTGTTCCTGCTGGATTTCTACCCTCCCTCGTGTTTGACAGCTGTCTGAGGCAGGACTGTGTTCTGGTTGTAAAATGGCACAGGTTACCTGCCAAAGATCATACCATGTAATCTTTGAAACCTGCATTTTGTTCTAGCGCTAACATTGTTGAAAAACATTTTAAATTCATAGCACCTGTCAGTTACAACAAAGTGATCTTCTAGCTAACACATACAAGGACCCAACACCTGCAGTAACACTGGGAGGACTCCTGTAGTGTGCATATTAGACAAATATGTCGGGTTGCTCTCTTCATTTGACTTCTTTTTATTTTATTCTGATCATTTTGCATCCTCACCTCTATAAAAACCATCGACTGTAGTATTACATGATGCTGAATTATCCTTTCGCTCTTGATCGAGTAACGACAACTTTACGGTGCATCCAGAAACTATTCAGAGTCCTTCACTTGTTCCAGATTTCGTAATGTTACGACCTTATTCTAAAATGGATTCAATTCATTTTCACCTCAAAATTTTACACACAATCCTATAACGACAAAGGACAGTGGTTTGCTTGAAATGTTTGCAAATGTATTAAAAAATAAACGAAAATATTCAATTCAGTTTTATTTATATAGCGCCAAATCACAACAAAAGTTGCCTCAAGGTGCTTCATAGATACAGAGAAAAATCCAACAATCATATGACCCCCTATGAGCAGCACTTTGGTGACAGTGGGAAGGAAAAACTCCCTTTTAACAGGAAGAAACCTCCAGCAGAACCAGGCTCAGGGAGGGGCGGGGCCATCTGCTGTGATTGGTTGGGGTGAGAGAAGGAAGACAGGATAAAGACATGCTGTGGAAGAGAGACAGAGGTTAATAACAGATATGATTCAATACAGAGAGGTCTGTTAACACATAGTGAATATAACATCTAATCAAGTATTTACAGCCTTTATCGTGACACACAGAACTGAGCTCAGGTGCATCTGGTTTCCTCCAGTCATCTGTCAGATGTTTCTACAGCTTGATTGGAGCCTACCTGTGGTAAACTCAGTTGACTGGACACCACCAACACTGGTCTGTATAAGATCCCACAGTTGAGAGTGCAGAGCACAAACTGCACCATGAAGTTCAAGGAGTTGTCTGTAGACCTCCAAGACTGGATTGTATCGAGGCGCAGATCTGGGGAAGCGTACGGAAACGTTTCTGCAGCTTTTGAGATCCCAGTGAGCTCAGCAGCCTCAATAATCCATGAATGGAAGAAGATTGAGCAGTCGGTGTAGAAGGGCCTTTGTCAGAGTGATCATCAGTCCTTGGTCACCTCCCAGCCTGAGCTCCAGCATTGCCCTGTGGAGAGAGGAGAACCTTTCAGAAGGACAACATTTCTGCAGCACTCCATTAGTCAGGCTTTTCTGATAGTGTCCAATTGGAAGCCACTCTTCAGGAAAATGGCCCGACAGCGCTCCTAGAGCTCGCAAAAAGGGAACCAAAGACTAAAACCAAAGACTAAAATGATCTGATCTGATGAAACACAGATTTAACTCTCTGGCCTGAATGCCAACACCATCACTATAGTGCAGCATGGTGGGGCCCACGTTATGCTGTGGAGATCTTTTTGGCAGCAGGAACTGGGAGACTGGTCGTGGTCAAGATGAATGCAGGAGTGCACAGAGACATTCTGATGGTAGCCTCCTGCAGAGATTGGGGTGAAGTGACAAATAACATTCGTGTTTGAATGGTCGTCAGTGTCCCAGAGCACAAACTTGAATCTGATTGAACGTCTGATCTAGAAGAATCTGCAAAATAGAAAATAGCTGATCCGAGTTTGTAGCATCGAGCTCAGACTTTAGGTTGTAATTGTTTAAAGTTTCAAGCAAACCTCTTTTACTTTGTTATTATGGGGCGAGGGATTATTTTAAGGTGAGAAATGAAGTTAATACAGTTACATTTCCTACATAAGTACTTTTATGACTACACATTTTACTCTTTTAAATTTATATATATACACACTGCATATCCTTCCAAGGCAGGTGATTATACTGTGTGTCACTGAATCCACCTTTATACAGGATTATATAAGCTCGGCAGTCCTGTGAAAGCTACAGCAGCCACATAACAAAGTACCTCAATCATAGCAGGCTGTGTAAGTAGTTACACTGGACATGTTATTAGGTGCACCTTGTCAGTTAGATGCTTTGTTTTGTTAGATAAAAACCTTCAATGTTAGACTCTTGTAAATATGAAAATAAAAAACCATCACGTAGAATTGTCTGCACATTGCAGCACCTATACAAATTTCTTCATAAAACAAAACAGAAAGTTAGCATCCTCTGAGGAAGTGATTACATAGACAACAACTCTAATGAGAAGATGATGATGTGAGGTGGTGGTGGGAGATGAAGTCTGGTGGTTAACAGAACAAACGCAATCAGTGCAATCAGTGTTTAAATATTTAATCAGCTTGGTGTCAGCATTTATCCTGCAACATGTAATAAACTGAAACAAAAAGAGAAGCTGAAGCAAAAACTGACAAAGTGATTCACACATTTGTTGCCATGGTGAAGTGCAGCAGGTTTACAAGAACACTTTACAAACTGCAGAATTTCAAAAATAACTTTTATTTTATTTGCTCTGTAACATATTTATATTCATATGCATATTCATCATATTTTAGCCTTGGCCTACCCAGAAGACATCCTTTAACTGTTAAAAGCAGAGAGGATGTCTCTGTGCTTTAGAGGTTGGTAGATCAATCAGAGTTTTGTTTGATAAGATAAGATACCTTTATTAGTCCCACGAGTGGGAAATGTCATGTTTGTGAGGAGATTTTAGATGAAACTCTGAATTTAACAATGAGCCACTGAAGAAAAAAAGAGCAAACAGACTGGTCATACATCATCTTGTGTCTTTCAGGGTCAACTGAAACCTTTACCCCTTCTCACCTTGTAAAAACCCTCAAAGACTTGGAGAAAGAAGAACAGAGCACTGCCTGTAGTGCTCCATAAACTCCTACTCTAGACCCCCCACCCACTCACATGTCAGAGCCAAACTTTGTGTTGTATACAAATCAGTTGTTAAAACTCCAAACATGGAAACTGCTACTTGCTGGGAAAGCTGGAGTCTTTGTTGTTGTTAACTCTGTATTGTGGGATTATATTTATTTATCTGAACAATAACAGCTGTATGAGATTCAGCATTATTTTTTATTTGCTTCACAGTCATAATGGAGCAAAATCTGGCTCTTCTCATCTAAAGTAGTGCTTTTCATGTAGTGGTTACCATGGTAAACTAAAAATCATTAGCTTTATAATAATGTCTGACCTGGAAGCCGCCAACATAAATGTAGCTGTAGCTCATTTACTAGATGAGTAGATGTGATAGTGATTGTTTGTTGTACACTGAGTATCATTTTTCCTTTTATTTGACCATAATACTTGGTTTTTATTTCATAGTGGTTCTGTATGACTAGTTATCAGCTGTTGTTTGAAAAGAGATCAGTGTTACCACACATTTGTACTTTTTTGTCCTCATCAATAAACAGTACTTGCTACAGGTTGTGTGTTCAACTAATAAAGTGACTCCATTAATTTCTCCTCTTTCTGTGAGTTTCAGAGGTTAAAAGACAGAACATGAACAGTTCATATGTGTACAGTGTATGTTTACTAGAGGTGGGAATCACCACACATCCCACGATACGATATTATCACAATACTTAACGCACGATACGATATTATTGCAATTTTTAAAAATATTTTGCGATATTCAGATTCTGTACATAAAGGTAAACTTTATCAATATTCATTTTCTCTAATATCAAAGTCTCACACTCAGTCTTTCTCTCATTTCAGTTTGATTGTTGACAAACTGAACGGTTTGTATTACAGTCTAGTCCAACTTAACTGAATCAACCATCTGGTACAATTATAGCTATTCTGAACTATGCAGTTTATGAAAACTATGCAGCCTCTTCAGCAACTGAAGAATTTGAAAGGAAATTAAAACAAAATATAATTTTACATTAAATAAAAAAGTTTTAAACTTAATTAAAATAAAACATGTCTTAAATTAAAATAAGTAAACTGTCATGTTTATTGCTGCCAAAAACAAGTGAAACACATTTGGACAGTGAAGGAATGTCAGGATTCTTGCTCAGAAAAAGGATCAACATGCTCTGAAGTCAGAGCACAAAAACCTTTTTGTAACAAAGTATCCATTTCTGCTGTCCCTGTATCCATACATTATTAGCAAACAAAATATCACCATGCTACACAGTATCCATTTTCCCCCACCCCTAATGTACAGTACATATACTGTACATATATGTACATATATATATACCCCCTGGAGAGGGGGGGCTAGGAGGAGGTGTTGGCCGTCCGACTGGGGTCTGGAATGTGGGGCCTCCCTGCTGCTGCGGAGTCGGGGCGGTCTGCTTCTCTCCACCCCAGGGAAAAGGATAACACCACCTGGGTGCAGTTTCCCCTCTAGGGGCAAGGGTACCTAGACCCGGTTCGTAGAGTACGCTTGGGGAGTGTGATTGTGTGTACAGTGTCTCTCTATGTCTGTCTCCACGTTGGGTGAGTGTTGAGTAAGTGCATATGAGAGCATGAGGGTGGGAATGGATGTTTGTATCTGTGTGTGCCTGTTTGTCTGTGTCTATATGTCAGGTTGGGTATCAGACGCCACCTCTCTGGGGACATCTCAGGACCTCTAAGGTATGGAGGCCTATCTCCCCCCACCACTCCCCCTGCCAGTGGCAGACGCCCTCAGACATCGGTGGGTTGGTGGTTCTTTGTGTGCGGGGATGGGCGTCCAGGTACACACCGGCTCACTCCTTGGTGGCTGCTTGTCTGGGCCTGGGGCTCGGTCACTCAGGCACAGCTGGCTGCCGGCGGAGCTCACGGGCACGTCACTGCAACCCCCCCTGGCTTCTGCTCCGCGGCTGCTGAGTGACCCCTCATCTGGGGCTCTCCTCAGCTCTTTCTGGGACAGTGGTGCAGCTGCCCCTCTGTTGGTCTTCCTTGGTCTCTTGTGTTCTGGGGGCCTCTGGATGTCTGGAGCCTTGATCTCCTCCATACCTGCTTCATGCCCTGGTGGGCGGGGCTGTGCCCTTTATCCCCGTCCCTCTTCCCCGCTGTTTTTCTTTCCCTCTTTCTTTCTCCCTTTTCTTTCCCCAGTCACGTCTGTCCCGTGTGTAGTAAGTGAAAATAAAATAAAATAAACAACAAAAGCAAAGGTGAATCAAATAAAGCAGTAAGTTGATTATAAGGTGCTAGACATGCTATTAAAGATGTATCAAAAGTTATTTTGGTAAAAGTGGTCAATTTGAAATGTATAGCTGTTGGTTTGTGTCTGGCTGTTTATACTGAATGTACGTTGAATGTAGTGATAATTAGATGCAGTTAAGATATTTTGTTTTGTAGAAAGTTATCAGGCTAAATTAGTTTTACTGAAGGACACAGACATTTTCTATTCTGTTTACAATTTTCACCTCACGCTGTTAATGAGGAAGTCAAGCAGTAAATATTCAGCATTTCTACACTGCTCCCTCCCAGGACTGTGCTCTTCTGAACATAGATCTCGAATGTTGTTCCTGGGATCTGCTGGAGCCACTGTCACCTTCACCCTCCACATCTTCTCAAGTTCCTCTCTGAGCCCTTGGTCCTTCTCCAGCTTCTCTTGTTCCTTCTTCCTGATGTTGCTGTCATTCAGTACAGTTACATCTATCACGATGGTCATCTTCCTCTGCTTCTCTACCACTGCTATGTCCAGTTAGTTACCCATCATCAGTTTGTCCGTCTGTATCTGGAAGTCCCACAGGATCTTGGCTCGGTCATTCTCAACCTCCCATTATGACCTCAGGACTTCCAGGCCATCCTTGGCACAGATGTTCCTGATACTATGCTGCTTATTTGGTTATGGCGTTCATGTATGCACTGCCTGCTAGCATCTTGCACCCTGCTGTTATGTGCTGGATTGTCTCATGGGTGTTACCGCGCCAGATCCGCGGTCCCGAACCGTAGTAAGGAAACCTCTGGCAGTTACTTGAAAGTTCCCTAACTGGCTCGTAGCCGGCAACAGCTTACTATACAGGTCAACTCCGCTAGCAAAAAGATCGAAGGAGGCGTAGGAAACTGCTTCACCGAACTTTATTTCTTCTCCAAGGCACGAACACCACGTACAGTGGGATGAAACAGTCTACTCACAGCGAGCATCGCTGACACAACTCTGGCTGTCG
Organism: Neolamprologus multifasciatus; assembly: GCF_963576455.1. Classification (NCBI taxonomy): domain Eukaryota; kingdom Metazoa; phylum Chordata; class Actinopteri; order Cichliformes; family Cichlidae; genus Neolamprologus; species Neolamprologus multifasciatus. The sequence goes on along the minus strand of NC_140450.1, from coordinate 36,098,229 downwards.
AGGGAGTTATTATATTCCTTTTATTTATTTTCTTTCCGTCTCTTCTGTAGCTAACCGTTACTTTTTTCCTTCTCCGCTCTCTCTCCACACACCCACACACGGCAGTCCCGCTACACACATTCCAAAATACATTTCCCATCAGGCTTCACCCTTAAAGGGCCAAGCCTGTAACATGGGGCATCTTTACACAGCCTGCACCTGGGGTCTTGCCTGGTGTGATAGACCCCAGCCTCCTGGATCTTGTGCTGAGAGTTTTTTCCTGTGCTGCCATGATTAGTGCCTCTGTGCTGTCTTTCACTGGTAGGACTGGACATGTCAGCCAGAAGTCCTACCAACGTCTGCTGTATGTACCACCGTCTGCCGGTCTGCAGGTGGTACATACCGTGCAGGGGCCTGTCCTTCCATGATGGTTCCTCCTCTTCCTTGGGTTTCTGCTGCCTGCGGTATTCACTAAACACATGGTTGGTTGTGGCCATCTTCCTGATGTACTCTTGGAGGTTAGTTGTCTCATCCTGGACTGTGGTTCTGACACTCACTAACCCTCCATCCATGGTCAGGAGCTTTCTTGTCTTGATGTCAGTGGCTTCTATCCCCTCCTTCACCCAGCGTATTATCCAGCGGGCAGGACGTAGGTATTGATTGCCCAGATTCAGTTCTCTCCATTAAGCTGACTCTTAAGGACTTACCTGACCCTCTGCAGGTATTTGGTGGTTGTAGCTTTCTTAGTGGCCTTTTTGTTGTTCCTATTTGGGATTCCCAGGTGATTATAGCTGTCCTCAGTGTCTGCAATGTTGATTTTAGTGCTGTGATCCCCTGAGTTCTGACTCCCTTCCCTCTCTTTGGTACCAGCTGACGATACGTCTCCTTGTACAGTTCTAGGCATTCCAGGATCCACATGTGGGGCTTTTCTTGTACTCAATCCAGGCGGCGTGCAGGTTGGTGAGTCTTAGGCGACTGCTCTGTCTACCAGTAGCTGGCATTTTGCTCATCTAGTATTTTTCCGTGAATTTCGCCATGTGCCTGTTCATCTTAGGTGCTATGATGCCCGACAGGAGCTTGCATATGGTACTGAGGCAGGTTATGGGCTGGTAGCTGGATGGGACCTGTATCTTCTGGGGGTTCTTGGGGATCAGGACCGTCTGGCCTTCAGCTAGCCATTCTGGTGTCTGTCGATTAGCAGTTGGTTAATTTGTGCTGCCAGATGTTCATGGAGTGCAGTCAGCTTCTTCAGCGAGTAGGAGTGAACCATGTTAGGGCCTGGTGCTGTCCAACTGTCTGCTGTTGTGATGATTGTGATGTGATGGCTGCTCTTAGACCCACTAGGCACTGAGCATTGAAGTGTGCTGATCATTAGCTGCTAGCTAACTGGGTACGGGCGTCATGGGTCTGTGGGTCTGTCCACCAAGAACATATTTAGTTTTAAAGTAAGTAAGTAAAGTGAGTCACTGATGTGAAGATGTAAACAGAGACACCACCTACAATCAGGGAGAGCGTGACAGAGCAGAGGGAAACGTAGCTGACACCAATCAGAAAACTGACATGAAATAGAAGACTATCAGAATAAAACAGGAAGTACAAACACAGATTGCATGGGCTTGACACAGGAGCTGGGGAGACCACAGACAGACATGGGTACATGACTGGGAAGGCTGAAAGACACAGAGATGTGAGAATGGAAGACGGAGGTCAAGAGACACCAAGTAGAACATAAACCAGGAACATGACAGCTTTTAATTGGTTACCTTAATTTTATTAAGTAAATAGGGTGTATATTTTATTACACTGCTTATTTATTAATCTTCAAGATAATTTAAGGATATTTCAATCATTTTCACAAAGATACTGCGAGATCCCTTAGAGACAAAAACAAGTGAATTGTTTTAAATAGTTATTGATGGTGTAACAGCTGTGATTGGACAAGGGCAAGGAAACTTAGAAGGGATGTTAGCAGTTACATCAGCCACAAAGTAATTACATAATCGTGTATATAACTCCTTTATCCTTTCATCACTTACTCCATATACACCTTTATAAATATATGTGAAGTCTTTTCTGATATATATATATGTATATGTTGTCTGAATAGTTTGCGCTCATGATTAAAAACAAGCAAACAAAAACACGACTTTTATACGTTATTCAAATTGCACAGTATTCTAATCAACACTTCATTGATAAATCCCGACATTCAAACCCTACATTTGCAGCAGATCTTATCACTAAACTACTGTGATGGGATTATAAGATTACAAAAATACAGTAAAGTCATAATAAATAGCTCTGGCCAAGACCACCATGTCTTATGGAATTAATAAACACTTTAAATAGAGCAAAGTCCCAGATCTGACTCTACTGTTTTCTACAACAGAGGTTTACAACCACTGCACCAAAACTATACCAACTACGGTGTATCGTTAGTGTCAGCTAAATTTATAAAAACTGGAAGTTCCTGTTGAATCATCAATCAATTGGTTGAATCATTTTTGCAACTGAGAGACTATAAAAGGTAAGAATGTAACCAATATGAAAGCTTTCCTATTTGAATGCTGTCTGAATGCCACGTCTGTATATTTACCCTCTTTTCTCACCTTTGGCAATAATAATAATAATAATAATAATAATAATAATAATAATAATAATAATAGTAAACGGCAGATCTTTTACAGGAAAATCAGCCACAATCACCTTTTTCTAAAAAGCTTGAACACTGTGTAAAATGTCTTTAAAAACAGTATAAAGTCAATATACTTGAACTGAGACACAGTTTGCTCTCAGTTCATTTTGGTTTCAACACACACACACACACACACACACACACACACACACACACACGACATCCGTGACGGCAGCAAAACCAAACCAAGCCAAGAGAAACACTGGGATATGTGGTGCTTGTTTGAAGAATCTGCGAGTTACCTTTTCTTAACTCTTTCCAATTTAATTTTTTATTAGCTCAGGACATAACATAAAGTCATTTTGTGTCTGGCAAGTTTGAAAATTAGGTCATGATTTTGCAAAGATGTGCAAATCTCAAAAACCCGTATTTTATTCAGAATAGAATCTCAAATCTTTAAAACAATGGCTTTCCATCAGGAGGACCAGACCAGAGCTGAAGAAAAGGCATCCATTAACCATGTACCAAAGTGAAACCTTTCATGTTTCACAATTGCTTCTTGTCTGTTTGCTTCCATTGTTCACATTACTACCATCTTCTAGCTGCAACTGGCTGTTGTTGCTGAAAGCTGCTCTTGCCTCGGATCCCATTTTTAAAACAAAGTGTTTCTTGATTTCACAGGTGTGTAAGTGTCTCCTTCACAAACACTGGAACCTGTCAGGCTGAGAAGGCTTTTCCTGGTTGTTTGTGCACATTGTGGATAAACCTCCTTTGATGGTAAACTGATGGGAGATGAGTGTGAGAGACAAGCTGCCACTGACCTTTTGTTATGGAAGGGCGTACATGTTTCAGCGAGACAATGCTAAGTGGCACGCTGTGTCTATTAGAACAGCAAGGCTTTATAATAAAAGACGTCGGTGTATTGGCTGCCTGAACAGGTTTTCTCTCCCAAAAGTCCAACAACGAGTTTCCGATGTTCCCAGACATTTATGGACTCAATCATTTTGGTACAATTCTCATAGCAGAAAAATCATTTATATTGCAGTTTTCTCTGCAACTCACAGACTCAACTGTGCAAAAGACACAGCAGCAATCGAAAGCTTCACCACACATGTCAAAACTTGTGTGGTGAACTTGGCTTCCTGTTAAATCCAGAATTGAATTCAAAATCCTGCTCCTCACATACAAGGTCTTAAATAATCAGGCCCCATCTTATCTTAATGACCTTGTAGTACCATATCACCCTATTAGAGCACTTCGCTCTCGCTCTGCAGGCCTACTTGTTGTTCCTAGAGTATTTAAAAGTAGAATGGGAGGCAGAGCCTTCAGTTTTCAGGCCCCTCTTCTGTGGAACCAGCTTCCAGTTTGGATTCAGGAGACAGACACTATCTCTACTTTCAAGATTAGGCTTCAAACTTTCCTTTTTGCTAAAGCATATAGTTAGTGCTGGACCAGGTGACCCTGAATCCTCCCTTAGTTATGCTGCAATAGATGTAGGCTGCCGGGGGATTCCCATGATGCATTGAGTTTTTCCTTTCCAGTCACCTTTCTCACTCACTATGTATTAACAGACCTCTCTGTATTGAATCATATCTGTTATTAACCTCTGTCTCTCTTCCACAGCATGTCTTTATCCTGTCTTCCTTCTCTCACCCCAACCAATCACAGCAGATGGCCCCGCCCCTCCCTGAGCCTGGTTCTGCTGGAGGTTTCTTCCTGTTAAAAGGGAGTTTTTCCTTCCCACTGTCGCCAAAGTGCTGCTCATAGGGGGTCATATGATTGTTGGGCTTTTCTCTGTATCTATGAAGCGCCTTGAGGCGACATTTGTTGTGATTTGGCGCTATATAAATAAAATTGAATTGAATTGAATTGAAAACATGAGGCAGTCAGTCCCTTCAACTGATGAATGATTGAAAACCTTTCACAACCATGACTAAGACGTTTTTAAGACGTTGAAATGATTTTTACTTTTTCAGAAGCATCACTCTTTTCTGTAGCTATTTCATTATACAATCACTCAATATTTAATAGTATTTATCGATGATAAGAACAGGAATGATTTTATCTTTTATAAATATTAATCAACTTTGTTAGTATCCCCAGTAAAGCCAAAGCACTTTATTTCAACAGTTTTGCAATAAATCCTTGTAAACTTGATGCAGCACACTGTTGATGATGACGTCCAGAGATTTTATATATTTTTATATGATGTATTTTTCAGCAACAGCTGTAACTGTGAGTTCCTCCATTCAGTTAGTTGGTCAAACTGCTTTCTGTATAAACATGAATATCATAATCATATATGGTGACTCTCACTGATATCTACAGTATATGTGTTTGGACATGGTTTCATGGTGAGGATGGCACAAACATATACAGCTGGGTGAAAAAAAAGAGTTACGTTAAAGGTGGAGTAGGATTATAATGATATAATAAAGTGTTGTTATTATAATATTTATTAGAATTAAACTGTTTTAGTTATTCGTGTAATATGTACAAGTTAATATTCCATTTGTATTTGTGTGGAGCTTCAAATACTATAAAACTAGTGTCACTAAAAAAGAAAAAACACTTATTATTTATTAGTCTGCTTGAGTTGCTTGCTCATCCCCACCTGCAACTTTAATTGTAAATTGGCTTTTATCACTAAATCCTGTCAGCTGTGATCACATGGTACTCATTATGTTTATTACTGGCAATCTTTGAACGGACCAACATGGACTGAAGCATTTTTCTGAAGCATTTACTGATTCCTAACAGCTCGCTATGTAGGAATCAGTTCATTCACCATTTACCATAATGCAAAGTACAGAAATGCATGGTTGGTTGACAGACAATGCACAGAACCTCAACCCCATCAAACACTGTTGGGCTGAACTAGAATGGAGATTGTGACACAGGTCCTCTCTTCCACCATCAGTGGCTGATCTCAGAACTGCTATAGAGATTGAAAATGTGACGTCATTCAGGGGTAAAACCGCAAAGGATTCTGGGAACTCGTGGCAAGAGGTACTAGCACTCGCAGGCTTTCAATTGAAATCAGTTACACAGCGATAAAAAGAAACACAAAAATGTCAAGAAGCTGTTGTATTATTAACTGCAATAGCCGGTCGCATGACAGCCACGGGAAGCCGACGGGTAAAGAGATAGTTTTTTTTATCAGATTACGTCGTTGAAGAGAAATTGTTTGAGCCACGTTTCCGAGGTAACAAAGAGGCGACGGATGGCCTGGATTGCAGCCATTCAAAGACCAAATATAACGTCCCAGAACATCCAGCTCACAGGTTAGTCTGCTCCAAGCATTTCCACAAAGGTCAGTGTTTTGTAGTGTTTTTCATTTTTCTGAACATAATTGGCGATTATAGGTTACAAGCAAGTCTGGCGCTGAACAGAAATTGTGGCGCTATGCTCCTTTGTTTATTGTGCATAAATAGTGAATTGTCCTGACACAATATTGTGTTTCGCTTCTGTTACCATGGTGCATTGACAAAAACATATACTTTTATTCACAGGGTAAAACAGTTTTTTTGTATCACTAATTGCCCAGTACGATTACAGCGTACAGTATTATTGTCACTGCTACATTTCTGTGATGAACCAGAAATTATTTCCACTACTAATTAATTACCGTTGAGCTCAAAGGTCCTATTAATAAATGGTTAACAAATGTGTATTTATGAAGACGATTTGTGAGACTGGTAAACTGATGATACGTACGATGGTCTTTCGTTCTACACGGTGCATTTCATGGTCCTGTACCCATCCGTCGGTAAACTGTTCCTGGGCTTGTTGCAGTGACCTGAAGTTACTGAACTTCATGAGTGTATGCACTCACTCCAAGAACCGTATGATTATAAATATGAGCGTGGTGAAAGTTGGGCAGCACGCTAACGTATTTTGTCCCTCTGTGTGCTCGTAAGGGTCTAACCCTTTCACTCCTTTGATTTTTTCCTCGTATCTTTTCTTTGACTTTTCATCAAGTCTGTCTTTGTACGGACCAACATTGTTCTCCTTCGTTTTGTACAGAACTTTTTTGGGCGGCAAAGAAAAACCAAGAATTTATTGGAACCGAAGAATGAACGTTTTGCGGTGCTGCAAATGCTTGCGTTTGATGCGGTACTTGGATTGTTTTGCCACGAGTTCCCGGCATGCAATGCGCGAAAGTCACGTGGTCTGTCAATCTCTATTCTAGACGAATGGGCAAAACTTCCCACAGACACGCTGAAAAACCTTGCAGAGAGGTGGAAGCTGTGGAAGCTCAAAGACAGACCAACTCTCCATATTAATGCCTATAACTGTGGAAGGAGATGCATTAAAAGCTACTGAAGATAAAATGTGTAGGTGGCCCAACATTCAGTCCATATGATGGATTTTCTAATTAAGCAATTAATCTGACTTAACTGTATGCTTGTACTGAAGTTCTACTTGCTAAGTTGGTGCAATAATACTGTTGCTCTTTGCCATAAGAGACTGTAAACAGTTGTGTTTCTCTGGATTCTCTAAATAATGAAAAGCTTAATGCTTAAAGACCAAGTTCACTCACTTTGGCATGATTGGCTGTTGTCAGTATTACTGTAGCATCAATTAGTGCTAACAGCTCTTCCAGTGAAACACAATTAAATAAAATGAAAAAACTAAACAGGTATTTATAACAATTATTATCATACTACCTACTTTAAATTGTGCAAATGTCTGTAGAGTGCAATCAACAAGTACCTGATAAATCAGTCCAATAATCCTTTCCCTGAAAATAAAATATGAGCCTTGATTATAGGACAACACCATATGGAGTTTAGCATCTTTGACGTAAAACAGTGTTTTCTTAAACAAGCTGCATAAAGTGCAAAGTTCCAATACTAGAGCCCTGGCTCAACTACCAGGAAGTCAATGTGTCCCTTTTCTTTTGTCTTGAAGGCTTCAGCAATGATCCTGGCAGCATCTTTGTGTTCCCGGCCTTGCAGGGGGATGCCGTCGACCTCCAGAATGACCTGGCCAGTTTTCAGCTGGCCGCAGTTATGAGCCGAGCCTCCTTTCTGCCAGCGGGAACATGAGAGAAGAATAGAAAGACAATAATGTTAGCAGGATTATTCTGTTTGTTGTTCTTGAAGTTACAGTACAGTCCAAGGCAACTACAGCTTGAAACACACTTGGACTGAATTGAAAATATAAATAAAAGTTTATGCTAAGTTGGTGTAATCACACATCTGCCTGCTTCCCTCCCTGCTTGGTGCTGTCCAACTCTTCACTCTTCATCTGGGATGTCTGCCACTGTGATGATTACTGGGCCCTGTTCAGCGAGGTTGCTGTGGTCTGTTCTTGGATCCACTCGTCACTCAGCATTGCTGTTATGGGTTGTGTCCTTCTCCCATATGCTCTTCCAGTATTGCTTCGTCTCCAGCGGGGGTCGGCAACCTTTCTGATGATGCCATCTAAAATTTCCTCAGAAATGCAAAATGCAGCTCCATGAACACACAGCTGTGGATTCCAGCTGCTTCGTAGTTCTGCAAACTTTGACCCCACAGAGTCGAGCTTTTCAGTTCAATCAGCTGCATTTCGATGTCCTCTGTGTCCAACCAGTTAATGCGACACAAATCCAGCTGCTCATTAAAGCTTTCTGGTTTGATCAGAAAGAAAACATTGGTCCAAACACCTGAAAGTCCCGTAAACACTTTGTGAATTCTGTCCTGAGTCTACGGATGTATCCGTGTGTTTCCGCGGTGCTGATGCTGCGCTGAGCGAACAGCTGCTGAAGTTTTTGAAGTGTCTGAATGTGGAAATTTCAACATCGCTAGAAAAAACTGTCAGCTAGCAACGTCCCTCTCACTGGTAGGCGAAGTTATTTTTAGCCAATTACAAGTTGAATCTGGTAGTTGGGTTGTTAGCTAACATACCGTCTATAAGAAGCAGCACAACTAATGTGTCTATGTGAGCTGATTTGCGATGTGCACCGCTGGCCATTTATTTTTTAAAGCACCTTCTCAGATTAATTCACTGCGTGGGCCCGGGCACTTTGACTAGAGACCGGCCCCCCAGGTATTACAGCCATAAAGCCTTTGAATGAAAACAAACGCTGTGGTGACAGTGATGTACAGTCTTGTTGGTATATTTATGATTTCTATACATTTGACATCAGATAAAAACTTTGGTTGTAAGATTCAGATAATTATTTAATAAAAGTGAGACATTTTAAATGAGAATAAGAAAGTATGTCTTTGTGCCCCCCTCTCCCTGTTAATGCCCTACCTGGCCCCCTGGCAACACTTTGCTAGACCCGCCCCTGCACAGTTACCAGCTGTCAGCTGCTTAGAAAAGGATCCTGGTGTTATTTGTCTCTCAGAAACAGTTCATAACTTCAACTCATCCATGTCACCTAAAAGGTAAACCTGTTTCTCCATCAGCTGTTCAGCTCTGATGATTCAGTAAGGACATCTCCTGGTTTCATCTTCATGTTTCCCTCTCACCACATATCCAAACTGACACCATGACCAGCAGCTTTACAGCTGTGGCTCCAGCAAACATCAGCTGATACTAGAAATTAATATTAAATAAATTCTAACAACAGCTGATCAAACGTGCTGCTGTTGTTTAGCGCGACATCGCTGGTTTCCTGTTTCTGGCGCAAAGTGATAAACAAACAAGAGAGACGATCAGCTGATCATTGATCAGTTTCATGATTGAAGTAGCAACAGGAGAAAATGAGAGAAGAAGAAACAGCTGTGCAGCAAAGACACAGAATAAATCAGCTTTGTGTCTTTTTCATTGTAGCTGAAGTCCGGGACAAACTGTTCCTTCTCAGCTCAATACGAAACGCCTGATATTTTCTCTGAATGTGGGACGATTTCATTTTTACGGGACGGTTGGAAACTCTACTAACTAACCTTATGAATAAAATAAAGTTCACTACCAATAACATCACAGCACCACCCAGCTGTATAGAAACCCCGTCATGCTAGCTAGTAGCAGTACGAGTTGTTGTAACTGAGTGTAAAAAGTCAGCACAACGAAAATAAACTCCACCTAAACTTGGTTCATATCTGACCAGATAGACTGCAGCTCATAACTTCTTACCTGAAGTTCAGTTCACACTCAGACCGGCGGCCGCCTCGGGTCTCTCCTCCTCCTGCCTCCCCTTTCCCTCATCCACCCACTGGCCTCTGTGGAAGCTCCGCCACAGCCACCACCAAACAACTGACTTATTTTTACACACCGGCCAGCATCTGCCCAATCCACCACCTTTCATTGTTTGTACCGCTACAAAGAAAAAACCCAAACCCCCCAAAACAAAAAAAATCATCGGCCCATAAAAACAAAAAATGCCCGGTGGGCCCGATTGCCAGTGCAGCTATGGTTGTACCATCAGTTAGCCCTTCACGTGTCAGCTGTGGCACACGTGCCCAGGGTTGCCAACCCCTGGTCTCCAGCCTTGGTGCTGCTGTGCTCATATTGTTACCTGCCACTGAGAGCACACCTTGGCTGCTTCTTTAGGTGTACCAAGGTCGAGGCTGGTTCATAGAGGTGATCGAGCATTTGCAGCCGTAGCGCCCAAGCTGTGGAATAATTTACCCCTACACATCAGACAGGCTCCCACTGTCAATCTTTTTAAATCTTATCTTAAAACGCATTTTTATTTACTGGCTTTTAATACAGCATGAGAGTTATTTGTTAATTCATATTTGGTGTTTGCTTTTAATACTCTAAGTTGTTTTATTATTGTATTCTTGTACAGCACTTTGGTCAACGCTCTTGTTGTAATTAAATGTGCTATATAAATAATTAAACTATTCTGTGAAGAACAGCTGGTTTATTCTGCTGCCTTCTATTTTTCTGGTGTACGTCTTCAAGCGGCTGGCCAAGGCTGTGAGACTTTGCTTTGCAGTTTCCAAGGCCTCAGTTATGGACAGCTTGCTGTACTTCTTGGGCACCTCCTTTGTTGCACCTTTCAGCAACTCTGATAGTTGGCTACCTCCCCCCCCCCCGTTCTACCTTGATCTTGGCCTCTAGTCTCCTTCTGCATGCAGGGAACTGCTCCTTGTTCAACTTGTAGCTAAGCTTCTCACTGATTGCTGCTGCCATGATGTAGATCAGCTTGTTAGTCTCAGTAATGTGATGGTAGATATCTTCCATAGTGCTGCATTCACATCATCTACTAGATCTTCTGAGGGTACATAGCAATACCGACTGACAGCAACATCAGGAAGAAGGAACACAAGAAGCTTGAGAAGCATCAAGGGCTCAGAGAAGATAAGAGGGTGGAGGTAACAGTGGTCCCAGTGGGAATCGGAGCAGTCAGTGCAGTGACACTAGGTGAGGGGCTCCAGCAGATCCCAGGAACAACATCCGAAATTCAAGCTTGAAGGATGGATCACCCACAAGGGCGAGAGGGGATTTCTTTTAATGTTTTACTGTTTTTTGCAGTTTCAGTACATTTTGTTGCTTGAAAGACTTTAAACAGTGACTTACTTGAAACCTTCTAACGCTTCTTACCTGAATGGAGACTATGCGAGGCAAAGGTTGGCGTGTACTTCCTCCACCCTCTATTGCGATGCCCAAGGTGTTTGAATTTTTCAACACTCGTACCAGCACAGCAGTAGGCACTGGTACAGGTGAGGGAGACTGCTGGGAAACAAAGCAAGGAGAGCTCAGAAAAATGTATTTGTGAGCAAGAAGTGACATCTTACTGCAAGCAATTTAGCCACTAGCTTGTAGGTGAACACCTGAAAATCTCAATATAGTAAACAACAGTTCATTTTCTTCAGGTGATGGAGCATTATTTACACGTCAATGAGTCTGAGTCTAATGTTACTGTGTTCCCTTTTTTCCCTCGCGTGTTCTAGCCTAATGCTAATAAGATTTCATTTAAATTCAATAAAGCTTTTAAGAGTTTTGTTTAGGTGCCACAAAGTAACTTCAAGTCTTAAGATCACAATCATAGACCGTTGTATAAACGATCACCAAGGAGATTACTTTAATCTCCCTCTGCTATTTCAGTTGTGCCGAAGCCTTTCTTCTACACAACTAAATTAGCTCTGATTGTATTTATAAATATATATTTGTATTTGTTGCTAATGCAGCTCTTCATAGTTTTTATTATTATCTTCTTTTTGTCAACAAAAGGTTTTTGCCAAAAACTATGATAAAAATGTTTTGGTCAATGAAATGAACACTGGCTTTCACACAGTGATACATCAGTATGACCTGTCATCTCATGGTAGGGCTGCTCAATTAATCGAATTTTAATCTCGATTACGATCTGGGCTTTCAACGATCATTAACAATGACTGAGCCCCTCCCTCGTGCTTCACTCCGTGTGGCAAATCGAGCGCACCTCTCTGCATTTCGAACACGCGTCACAACAATTAAGAGCAGCGGTCTCCAACCTTTTTTGCACCACGGACCGGTTTATGCCCGACGATATTTTCACGGACCGGCCTTTAAGGTGTCGCGGATAAATACAACAAAATAAAACTAGTACCGGTACCGAGAAACAGAAGATTTATTCATAACACACGTGAAAAGACCCAGGAAACCTGAGTAAACGATAAAAACGATAACAAAATAACGCTGAAAACTGATAAAAACCCTGAAAACTATACATTTCACACCTGAGCCTCAACTCTCCGAGGTCCGAGGCCCGGGGGTTGGGGACCGCTGATTAAGAGGACCCGAGGGAAGCTCGGAAAGCTCAGCAGAAGTTATTTGGAGAGGAGAGTGACTGCTGTTGGTTGAAAAGAGGTAAAAAAAACTTGAGTGGTGTGGAAACACCACTCAAGTTTTTTCGTGGAGTCAGACGTGGATCAAGTAGACACAGTGTGTAAACTTTGCTACAGTGTCGTAGCTGCACCACAGAGCAACACTGCAAAGTTCACTAAACATAGATGTTTACATTTTTCATTTATTTCTTATATTGCAAACATTTGCACTGTTATCAGTATTTGCACTATTTTATATTATTTTTTAAAGTCATTATTCAACACATTGTTATTGTTAAATAAATATCGTCAAATAATCGAGATCTCAGTGAAAATAATTGTGATTATCATTTTTGCCATAATCGAGCAGCCCTATCTCGTGGGACACTCCATAATGAACCACATCGTTATATCTGCTGTCGTTTTGTTGGTAAGAACTTGTGGCTTTAGTTTGCAAACTTGACCGATTAAAATAGAAATTAAAGCAACAAAAGAGGTGATCCAGTGAAATCTGAAATCACAAACTAAAACTGGGTTTACACCAGCACTAATTTGCTTGTTTTGAACACACTAAAAGATATGCTACTGAAAGATTGCTTAGTAATGAAAACCCTCACTTGTCTGCCAGTCCCTGGAGAAAGTGCATGAAATCCTGGCTGTTCCAGATGGCTCCGGTGATTTTTGCTAGGTCGTGGGCTGCCATCCTTACTGAAGCCTCCTGCCTCTGCTATATCCACCCCGCTGTCCTCACTCAGAGTCTGGCCGCTGTCTGACAACTGTGACAGGGTGGCCCCTGGGGGGAGGAGTTAGCTAGCATTCACTGAATTTAATTCAACTTTAATTATATAGAAAAAAAAGCGCTTTGGCGACAGTGGGAAAGAAAAACTCCACAGGAAGAACCAAGCTCAGGACAAAGACACACCGTGGAAGAGAGCCAGACATTAATAGTAACTAATGTTTATATGCAGAGAGGTTTCTAAACACACAGTGAGTGAAGAAGAAACACTCACTGCATCATGGGAATCCCCCAGTAACCTACACCAATTCCAGCAGAACTAATGGAGCATTGAGGATCCTAAACCTAAACTCTGCTTTATCAAACAGGATGTCTTAAGCCTAATTGTCATGGTCCCTGCGTCTCCCCGGCTGGCTCAAACAGGCTGCAGGTATTTGTTGTTGTTCTTCTCCCTCGCTCTCTCTAGCCTGGGCGGAGCTCACTGTGGGCTCCACTCTTGGCCAACACACCTGCAAGCGATTGCTCACTTGTGGCTCATTATTCCTGCCTCTCCTGGCCAGCGTTTAAGATGGTGGCTCAGTGTTTCTCGTCACTGGAACATTAAGCAACTCTCCTAGTGTTGATTCTCTCATCTGTCTCCATGACTAGATTCCCTGGTTTGTTTCTGTTTCCCATCCCTGGACTACCTGCGCGTGAGTGTGTGTGAATTACAAGTGTGGAGTGTGTGTGGATTTTCCCTCACCATTGCTCTGCCTCCCATTCTACTTTTAAATACTCTAGGAACAACAAGTAGGCCTGCAGAGCGAGAGCGAAGTGCTCTAATAGGGTGATATGGTACTACAAGGTCATTAAGATAAGATGGGGCCTGATTATTTAAGACCTTGCAGCCAGGGAGGCAGAAGAACATCAAGAAGGCCCTGAGTAAATGTGGTTATCCCAGCTGGACTTTTGTCAAAGCTGGAAAGGCTCCTAAAGAAAGCTCCAGCTGATCCAGGAGAGAAGGACAACCGCTGCCTAAGTGAAAACCTGTAGTGATCCCGTACGTGTCAGGAGTATCGGAGCAGTTGAGATGCATTTTTCTAAACACCAGGTCTCTGTGGCTTTTAAACCCCAAAACACGCTGCACCAAAAACTGGTCCACCCCAAGGATCGGGTCCCCGACACAAACAGAGTAACATAGTGTAGCTGTTAAGTGCAGGAGGATTGGCAGGATTTATAATCGGGGAAACCAAACAACCTCTGGCTACAACACAGAAGAGCCACCTCGTCAGGCCAGGACTCTGCAGTCTGTTCACACCTACAGGCCAGTGGACACTCTTTCAATGATGAGGATGTAACATCCTGGACAGGGAGGAACGCTGGTTTGAGGGCGGAGTCAAGGAGGCCATTTACGTGAAAAGGGAAAGACCATCTCTGAATGGAGGAGGGGCCTAAGGGTTCATCTGTCACCATCTTACATGCTGTGATTGCAGCCATTCCCCAACTCTCTGTGAATGGGACTCATGGACATTGATCAGAGGTACATTGTGCAAATGCACTGTTTATAAGGTTGTGTAAACCTGCAGTCAGCTGAGACTGAAGAAGTCACTTGGATGATGATGAAATGTTTCTCCCACTGAAACCATCCAGATGAACAGAACCAACTTTTGGGGATTTCCTCCCCTGGATGATTGAGCACGCATCAAGATATAAGCAGGGCAACCGCCAGTCACAAAACATGTGTTGTTCTGGTTATTACTAATGCATTTTACCTTACAGTGTTTCTCTGTACTGAGAAACAACACAAACACACAGAGAGAGACTCTGTACCTACTTAACTCCAAGTTACCCCCAATGGATCCATCAGAGAATGTTGGTTAAAGTGTTTGAGCATAGACAAAAGCTTTGAAACAAAAGTGTGTCTGAATGGGTGAATGAGACATGCTTTAAGAACATTTGTGTGCAGAAAAGTATTACATACACACCATTTACCTCTTTGCTGTGGTCTGGCTTCTGCTGATAGCCGGTTCATTTCTGTTACAATGACTTTCTGTGTGAGAGCAGGTGAGCAGCGTTGGTCGGTGCTAAAGGGTGGAGCAGCAGGCGTGATGAGAGAGGGGCACGGGGACGGACATGGTGAGGGGTGATGAGATGGTTGAGGGGATGGCTGGGGAGTTGCTGCTTTTGAAGAGGATGCTGACATTGACAAGACGGAAGACTTTTCGTAGGAGCTGGATCTAGAAGAAAACTTGATAGATGCCTCTGGTTTAGCAGAGCTGGGCAAGTCCCGGTGATGCAGGAAACCTGGGCAGGTGTGGTGACCTGAAATGGGCTGGCTATGATGGTGGACATGGTAATCATAATGGGGATTATTGTGGTGTTCAGAATCAGAGAGCTGGAAGGAATTCTGGCAGGTGTGTTGGAGGGAATGAAGGGAAGTGTAGTGGGTGGGACCAGGGCATGCATGGTGGGGGGAGGCTGGTTTTGGCTGGTGTTGGCTGGTGGGAAGGGATTTGATAGGCTTGTGGGGACAGTCCTGGAGTAAATGGGTGGGACCAGTGACGAGCAGGCAAGAGATGGGCTGCACCACTTTGGCTGAAGGCTTGTAATTGAACTCTTTCTCCGTGAATGGTCTTCTTTGGGCCTGGACAGAAGCAGCTCTGAAGGGTGGAAGAGGTTCACCTGAAGCCTGCGTTTCATCCTGTCATTCAGAAAAAGGCAGTGACATACAAAAATCCAACATCAATAGTGAATGTTGCCTCTTTAATCATTATCTTTAAGATTTTAGATCTTGTATATTTAGAAACACAGCTTGTCACGGACTAATGACTTTTTAAATAAAACGAGAACATCTGTAGCCATCACATGGTGCATGTTGAGTACAGAGAGTCAGAACAAGGTTAGATTAACGTAAAGACAGAAAAACATGTATTTAAGAACTGTTAATTATGTAAAGGCGCATTTACCCTATGGATAAATTGTTAGATATTTGTACAAGCAAATGCAGTGATGTGAAAAAGTGTTTGCCCCCTTCTTGATTTCCTGTTTTTTTTGTATGTTTGTCACACTTAAATGCTCCGGATCATCAAACAAATTTAAACAGTAGACAAACATAACACAAGTAAACACAAATTGCAGTTTCTAAATGAAGGTGAAACTAAAAAAAGGAAAAACTGATTTCCACCTAAACCTAATAACTGCAACAACCTTAGCGGCAACGACTGCAATCAAGCGTTCGCAATAACTGATATTGGATCTTTTACAGTCCTATGGAGGAATCTTGGTACACTCATCTTTGCAGAATTGTTGTAATACAGCCACACTGGAGGGTTTTCAACCTGACCTGCATTTTTAAGGTCATGACACAACATCTCAATCAGATTCAGGTCAGGACTCCGAAGTATTTGGTAAAATGGTAAATAGCGCTTTTACTAGTCTCCTCTAGGGACCCCAAAGCGCTTTACACACCCAGTCATCCACCCATTCACACACTGGTGGAGGCAGCTACAGTTGTAGCCACGGCTGCCCTGGGGCGCACTGACAGAAGCGAGGCTGCCATATCGCACCATCGGCCCTTCTGACCACCACCAGTAGGCAACGGGTGAAGAGTCTTGCCCAAGGACACAACGACCGAGACTGTCCGAGCCGGGGCTCGAACCGGCAACCTTCCGATTACAAGGCGAACTCCCAACTCTTGAGCCACGATCGCCCCCGATTTATTTTGCAAGTCCATTCATAGGTGGACTTGCTGGTGTGTTTTGGGTTATAGTCCTGCTGCAGAGCCCAAGTGCGCTGCAGCTTAAGGTCATTAACAGATGGCTGGACATTTTCCTTTAGGATATTTTGGTAGACAGCAGAATTCATGGTTCCAAGTCTTCCTGGGGCATCAAAACAGACACAGACCATCACACTACACTTTATATATGTAACGTTAAAGTATGAAATCTTCACATTAAACGATGCATTTGAAATGCAGGCATACACAAAAAGAACTGTCCACCAGCATGAGTTAACCAATAAGAAATTCATTCCTCCATCCATCCATCGTCTTCCGATTATCCGGGGTTGGGTCGCGGGGGCAGCAGCCTAAGCAGAGAAGCCCAAACCTCCCTCTCCCCAGCCACCTCCATCGTAATTGGGGGAACAAAGATGTTCCTAGGCCACCCAAGATATATAAGCTCTCCAGCATGTCCTGGGTCCTCAGGGGCTCTTCCTGGTGGGACATGCCTGGAACACCTCACCAGGATGTGCCCAGGAGACAATCCTAATCAATTGGCCAAACCATCTCAGCTGGATCCTTTTGATGTCTAGGAGTAGTGGTTCTAACTCTGAACCTGCCAGACGGATGAGTTCCTCACCCTAAGCGAAAGGCCAGCCACACTTTGGAGAAAGCTAATTTCCATTGCCTATATATGCAGTCTTGCTCTTTTTGTCACTACCCAGAGCTCGTGACCATCAGTGAGGGTAGGGATGTAGAGTGACCAGTAAATTGAGAGCTTTGCTTTTACGCTCAGCTCTCTTTTCACCACAATAGAGCGATAGAGCGTCTGCATTACTGCAACTGCAGCACCAATCCGTTTGTTGATCTCCTGAAGCACTTGCCACAGTATACTCCAAGCGACACAGTCAAATGCCTTCTCTGGGTCCATAGATCACATCTAACTGACTGCACGAACTCCAATGCAACCTCAATTATTCTTGAGAGGATAAAAAGCTGGTCCAGTCTTCTGGGACCAGGACAAAAACTGTTGTTCCTCCTGCATCCAACGTTCAACTAACAGACTGACTCTACTTTTCAGCACCCTGACATAGACTTTCCCAGGGAGGCTGAGAAACTATAGTCGGAGCCTGCCTCCAGTCCTTCTTGGGAACCACCACCCCCGTCTGCCAATTCAGAGGTACTGGCCCTGATGTCCACACAACTTTGTAGAGGCATATCAAATAAGACAGCCCTACAATATCCAGACTCTTCACCTTTCACTGGCAACCTACCCACCCCAGGGGTCCTGCTACCAAGAAATTATTTGACTGCTTCAGGGTGGTTTAATCCCTGGCTGCTCCAGCCTACATGCCAAATATTCTTGCACAAGAGTTTAGTAACAGAACAGCTTAGGTTCAGATCAGGCAGGCCTTTCCTCCCAGGTTTCAGGTCTCACTGTAGTCACAGCAGGACAACAGCATTTCCAGGGGGAGCACCCTCGAGTACCCCTCCTAGGGACTCTAAGAAGGCCAGGTACTCTGAACTGTTGTTTGTTGTGTAAGCGCAGATGACAGTCAGGACCTGTTCTCTGGTCCGAAGGGTCTGGGGCACCTCTCAACCTCACGCACCTACACAGGCTCCTTCCCCACCAGAGAGGTGATGTTCCATGTCCTAATTGCCAGCCTTGGTAGCCAGGGATCTGTCCACCAGGGCCTCTGCCCTTGGCCGCCACCCGGCCCACACTGCACCCAACCCCTACGGCGCATCCTGCGGGTGGTGGGCCTATTGGAAAGTTGGCCCATGTCCCTTATTTGGGCCACACCAGGCCAGGACCCATTGGCTAAGGCCCAGCCAGCAGGTGCTCTTCCTTGGGCACCCTCCCCAGGCCTGGCTCCAGGGTACCCAGGTAATTCTATCTCGGGCGGAGTGAACTGTTCCCTTGATTGTGTGCACATAAGGGTCTAGTGAATCACCCTTTGTGTGGTTCCTCATCCAAGACCAATTTGCCATGGGAGAGACCCTACCGAGGGGCAAAAGCCCCCTATCAACATAGCCCCTGGGATTCCTGGGACACACAAACCCCTTCACCATGATAACGTAGCGATTACTTCACTTCACTTCAAGACAAGTCAAAAGATTAAAGGCATTACACCACACAATGTACTTAAAATAAATAAATAAAGGTCCAACCATAGCAGGGATGGTTTGCTCTGCATCATGGATCACAGGGGCTATATGGCTACAATGGCCCTGAGACTGCCACACTTCTAGGCCTCCACGCCAGGACTGGTGAGACTCCCTTCCATGTTGCAACACCAGTCCATCATACACGTCCAGATCCTGTGGCGCCACCAGTCTCCTCATCTCAGACAACATGGACAACTGGCAGAAAGAAGAAGACAAAACAAAACAAATTAAGATACGATTATAGTGAAGAAAGGATTATACAGACATGGAGTCGGGTGCTGTGTAGCGATGTACCTTTGCATGTGTATTGAAAAGCTCAAACAGAGCCATGGTCAGAGACTCTACTCCTATATGTCCTTCTTGGTACTCCTGCAGGTAGTAGGCCATGGTTTGCCTCTCTGGATCTGTCAGCAACATGTAGGCCTGCTGTTCCAGTGACACCTGAGCACTGGGGGGGCCCACACCTCTGTATCCTGCTGGCTGGATGGAGCAATAGTTTGACAAGTGAAAAATGATGGAATCAAATATGGAGAGATGAAATTATACAAGCTCAGTTGTATTTGTTCTATTTGGCTTTATTCTGCAGTTTGTTTGTCTTTAATTTAAGACAGGTTTTCTACAGTACATGTTCATTTAACCACTTTTACAGATTCATAAATGAGTGAAACAAAAGACCTTAGAGAATATGAAAAACATTGTTGTGATCTTTGTACTTCTGGCTGGGACATCTTGAAATTTTGGTAGCATTTCCAGTGTGCCGCTTTCCTTGTTTGGATGGAGAAATAGGATGTATGCGTACGCAATGCTTCAGTGAAGCAGTGTACAATTTCAGGTAGACCGTGTTTACAATGGGCAGTAATGCATAGCTGCCATTCTTACCTTTCCTAATACAGGTGTAGCTCTGGCTGAAGATGGTCTGCAAGAAAGAAAACAACAAACAAAAATAATGCTTAGCATATTTAAAAAGTAAACACACAAATGATTAGTTATGCTTGAGACCAACACAGTCAACTTGTTAAAAACCACAACATCATGGTGTACAGTACTACTGAAGTGACGAGCTGAGAGTCTCCGTAATCTTCCTCTCCGTCGTGACTGTGCACTTCCTCATGTGTTTCCCATGAAGAGTTATAGTGAGAGCTCAGGTTGGTTTGTGGTTTGGGTTACATGCACTTCCATAATGTTAACCACATATTAACTAAAAATGTCACATCTATTACTTAGACTTAGACTTAGATCCTCGCCGTGCCGATCGGCGCATCGGGCGACAAGAGAACGCCATCGAACTCGGTCTATCGCGGCAGTTGTTGCTTCATCCCATGACAGTTCGACTGAACGTAAATCTTCAAGGAAAGTCCTCCTCCATGTTATTTTAGGTCTTCCTCGCCGTCTCTTTCCATTCTTCGGGTTCCACAGAACCGCGACACGGGCAGGTCTCGGGTCCGGTAGCCGAAGGATGTGACCGGCAAATCTGAACCGACGCTTGGTGACTTGGACATGGAGCGGCTCTACCCCCGCACGGCGATATACTTCTTCATTGGTAACGCGATCCCGATATGTGATCTTGAGCAGCCGTCGAAGACAACGTTGTTGGAAGACGTCAAGATGGCGGTTGATCTTTGCAGTTGATTTCCAAGTCTCCGCTGCATACAGTGCCGTCGGTATAACGATGGTCTTCAGGAGCCGCAACTTGGTTGATAAAGGCAATACGGTGGTCATCCATATAGGTCGTAATCATTGAAAGGCTGCCCATGCTTTCCCAATCACATCTATTACCACCCCAAATTCATAAAAATTGGAACACTGGAAAATGTAAATATGCAATGATTTGCAAATCTATCCCCATCAGAACATGTAAAACATGTTTTTAAATGTTTTTAAACAAAATGTTCAAACTGTGACATATTACTATTGCATGAAAAGTATTAGACATTAGTACAAAAAAGCCCAATTAATCAAGTTAATTGGGTAAAAAGTCCCCACAATCACCTCCACACTTCTGCCTTTTCTTCTTTCTAGCTCCACATGCACCCTGTTCCTGTCTTCAGCCGTCAGCAGCACAGTTTCCATCTGACTGATCTGTTAGGAAATCTCACCTATGATCCGCATGTCTGATTTGGCAAAGATTTTATACTGGATACATACAAATGTTGTATGTATCCAGTTTTGTAGTGTTACATGACTTTGCCACAGTCGTGTAAACCTGGGCCCAGGTATTACAGTGAATAACAGCTTAAGAAGTTAGTTGTCAGTTTAATTAGAAATGGCGATAGTGTAGAAGCTTCAAGGTGGAGGGGCATTAAGTCCTATGATAAGGTGGGTAATGACGACCAGTGTTGGTCAAGTTACTTGAAAAAAGTAATCAGTAACTAATTACTGATTACTTCCCCCAAAAAGTAATCCTGTTACTTTACTGATTACTTATTTTCAAAAGTAATTAATCACTTAGTTACTTTTTAAAAACACGATTTACAACCTGAATAGGTGATAAAGTGATAGATCTTTCAGCCCAATTCTACTTTTTCTGCATAATCATCATACAAAATGTAATCAAATGGAAAAGTCTCTTTTTAAAACTTGTTTTATTAGTTTTAATCTTTTAACTTTATGCATCAAGTAAAAATTTAATTATTTGCAACATTCTCTGACTGGAAGAAATTAGTTTAACATTTAAACCTATTTTCTGCACATTCCAGCACATAAAATAAAATATTTTGTGTGTTTACACTCAGTCTTTCAAATAGATGCAAGTAAAACACAGCAGAAAATAAATAAAGTCAAAGACTAGCGGTCCTGTTGCTCTATTTTCACCTGTAAAGCAGGAGTGGGGTAGGCGGAGGTTTACCCTGGTGCAGGTGTGCAGCGGTCAGTGGAAGAATCCGCGAGTTTCTCTGTGAGTTTCCCATTACGTCGTAGCTACTCGGTGCTTGCTCGGAAGTTTTGGGGTTTTTCACTGTAAAAAGAAGTTTTCTTCCCACGCACAACGGACACTAATGTTTTTGTCACTTTTTATGGAATCAAACTCAAAGTAAGGTCAGTACTTCCACGCTTTAAACGCTGCACGCTCATACTCTCTCTGCACTCGATATATGATCCATTGTTGATCTGCACACAGCTCTTGTCACGAACGTCGCACTCGCTTACGTCACTGTCATGAGACATTCTCGCAAAAAAATCACGGTTTTAGTAACGCAGTAACGCAGCGTTCCTACGGGAAAGTAACGGTAATCTAATTACTGTTTTTGCAACAGTAATCCCTTACTTTACTTGTTTGAAAAAGTAATCAGATTACAGTAACGTGTTACAAGTAACGCATTACTGCCCATCTCTGATGAGGACCATGTGAGACAAAAATAATATGCAGTATCTCAGCCAGGGTTGCCTTCACGGTCACTAAGACAACAACATTCGGCTGGGTTGGGACCAGCGAAGTGTAAACTACGCTTCAGACAGACGCACATTCTCATATAAAACTTCTGCTCAGCAGGTGCTCGCTTGACTGCAGCTGTTTTACAGCATGTGGTTTTCTGAACAAACGGGATCCACGTACATGATACTTTATCATCAGTCAATGCCTCGTAAGTAAATGTATCAACAGAAGAAGTGTTTTGGCTGCTGCTTCCTCGAGGTGGATAAACAAACACACAAACCAGCGCTCAGAACAATTCAAAGGAACTGTTCAGATGATGAAATAAGAACAAACTGGTTATCATGGTCTAATTCCACACAGGGACAAGTATTCATACACTTACCTTGTACAACAGTTACTGGAACTGCCACTGCCGTGGATGCCACTGCTGATGGTGGTGTTGGGGACAGCACTGGGGTTAGCAGGCGCACTGGACTCCATTATTCCCCGACTGCTGACACATTTGGGCTCATCCACCACTGTGCACGCGTGAGGTAGACGGGCAACATCCCTCACGTTCATCAGCAAGTTGTACCCTGTTTTTAGGATATGAACCGCCTCATCGTGGGAGATGGTCACAAAGCTCTGACCATTGACTTCCAAGATCTGATCACCCACCTGCAGCAGAGAACTGTGGTTATGCACTACATGCTTATCTATGTCTGATAACACCTTCTGTACGTAGTTCCTACACGCCTGCATCTGGGAAGTGTTCACAGCGCTTCACCTGTTATACAACCCAAATAAATGTAATTCATTTTTCACCTCAAATTTTCTACACACAACATAATGTGTGTAACATTTTTGTAACATAATTACAAAGTGAAGAAATTTGCCTGAAATAATTGCAAATTTCTTCAAAAAACAAAAAACATGTAGAAAAGCATTCACAGACTTCCATAAATGGAACAAAGTTGGGACCCTCAGGAATCTTCATAGAGGTGGCCATCTGCCCACTCGTCAGTAAGAGGCGTCTGAAACAAGATTCTCTGTCCTTCATCATCATCACCTTTATTTATAAAGCACTTTAAAACAACCACAGCTGACACAAAGTGCTGTACATAGGAACTATATAACAAAATTACATAAGATATAAATAAAAGCAAAAGAAAAGAAAAAGTAAAATAATTAATTAAATAACAAATTTCATTACAAGAGAAACTAAGGCTACGTTCACACTGCAGGCGAAAGCGCATCAAATCCGATTTTCTGACCCTCTGCGACCATCTATCCCATCATGGTGTGACAGTGTGAACGGCACAAATCTGATATTTTCAAATCTGATCTGGGTCACTTTGTATGTGGTGCTGAATCTGATACATATCTGATGTTTCAGAAAGCTGCTGTTTGATGGTCAAGTCGCTTTAAATCCGTCTTTTACGTCACTGACACAAGACAGACGCCGATTATCAGCACCGGAGAAGACATCGCGAACACTTCCTGTCCATCCAGTGAAACTGTTGGGAAGACAACGTTGGAGAAACATGAACATTTTATTTGTTCTGTATAATCTGCAGATTCTGACAGAAATCTGCAACTATCCTTTGAAGCAGCGCTCCTCTAAAACAGCAATAAGGATCATTATTAGGTTATTTACATTATTATGTAAATAACAAAATAACTTAAAGCAAAAATTGGGAAACGTGAAGTCCGAAGTCTTTATATTAAGGTCATCAGTCAAACAATACTGTTGCTCTGGGTCTAAACAGAGCACGTTGTGTGTGACGTCTTCTTTTGTGCATGCGGACGCTTTGAGCGTTCACACTAGAGCGCGTTTGCTGTCGCATTTTATTTGTAGTGTGAACGAGCAGACAAAAAAATCTGATTTGATCAAAAAATCGGAGCATTAAGACCTGCAGAGTGAACGTAGCCTAAGTCTCACTGAGGTTAAAAGCCCACAAATAAAAATGGGTTTTAAGACGCGATTTAACGCTCTCTAAATTATTCCATCATTTAGGACCCACGATAGAAAAGGCCTAGTGGGTACTTTGCTAGTACAAACTAACACAATGAATATATTTTATAGAATAGAATAAACAAGGGGCAACTTGGCTGTAACAGCAGCAAAAACAAAACACATGTATGTGCCACCATGTGGACGTCGCTGTGTGATTCTGACTATTTTTTCAATTCAATTCAGTTTTATTTGCACAGCACCAAATGAGAACAGCAGTCGCCTCAAGGCGCTTTATATTGTAAGGTCGACCCTACAATAACACATACAGAGAAAAGCCAACAATCATGTGACCCCCTCTGAGGGGAAGCAGACCGGATCAAAGACCTGCTGTGGAGGAGAGCCACAGTGTGTCTCTGATTAATAATAAGAAATGATTCAGCGCAGCGAGGACTCTGAAGAAGAAACACCCAGTGCATCATGGGAATCCCCCGGCAGCCTACGTCTATTGGAGCATAACTAAGGGAGGATTCAGGGTCACCTGGTCCAGCCCTAACTATATGCTTTAGCAAAAAGGAAAGTTTGAAGCCTAATCTTAGGAACAACAAATCAGCCTGGAGTGTGAGAGTGACGTGCTCTAATGGGGTGATATAGTACTATAAGGTCAGCAAGATCCTGATAATAATGAATTACAGTCTATTACAGAAGTAATGGCAGATTTTTTTTACTTATTTCAAGCAAAAATATCTGTGAAAGTGAAAAAAATCTGCCAATGGAACAAGTGAAAATTCTCCAGATCCAAGATGCACGTCTAACAACAAGCTCACACATCTCACTGAAACGTTACTGTGTAGCTGACTGTGTCTTTTAAGTGTGATGAGATATGTTTGACTAGAAATGAGACAAATATACGATTTTGAGTTTTTGCAGTGAGGCAGAAGAAAGAACAAACAACAAGAACAAATACAGTCCTGCAGCCCACTACTGCCCCCCTCCCTGCTGATGAGGCCCACAAGCCCACACTGAGGCAACAACTCCAAACTGCAGCACGGAGCGTCACACCACAGGACCCCCCCTCCCTGGACAGCAGTGCAAGGACAAAGAGACGGACAACCCACACCACACAGTTCTCCCCTAACCTCCATAACATGTGAGGGCCGAGCAGGTCCAGCTGCAGACTGAGAGCAGCACCCACACACTCCCACAGCCTCACAGGATGGAGCAGGAAAATAACTGGGAACGTACTTCACTGCATGACAGAGTTAGAAAAGCCACATCAGCTTCCCTGCAGCTGAGTGTTGGACACGAACCAACACTCAGTTACATCCCACTTTGTTGGAAATTACAAAACGGTGTCGTGTCCTGTGGACTGTTTTGAGTCCAGTGAGACACATTTCTGAGCACTTAGTAGAGCTGCTGCTCAAAATGGCAGCAAAGTGCAGCGGTGCTGACAATGCAGCTGATGATCTTTGGGAGACGCTGCAGCCATGCACTGTTTGAACACAGCAGTGCTGACAGCTGCACAAATGTTTTATTATTGTTATTATTAGACAACTTCTATTTGTTTTTGTTGCATCACTGCTATGAAAGGCAGAGCAGACATGAGTGGAGATAAGTTTTAGGAGAATATAACAACAACCACCATGTTTGACCCAAGAAAGGGGAAAAATGTGACCTTTAATGAAAACAGAGCAGCTGATGAAAGAATAACTGCAGCAACAGTAAAATACAGGCAGCCAACTGCAGTGCCAGGGCCGAGGAGGAGAGGAGGAGCAAGAGGCGTCACAAGCTTCTAATGTTTGGAGGTTCAGCTGGAGACACTTAGGCTACGTTCACACTGCAGGCGAAAGCGCATCAAATCCGATTTTTTTTGACCCTATGCGACTCATATCCGATCATGGTGTGACAGTGTGAACGGCACAAATCTGATATTTGAATCTGATACAAATCCGATGTTTTAGAAAGCTGCTGTTTGATGGTCAAGTCGCATTAAATCCGTCTTTTACGTCACCGACACGAGACAGACGCCGATTATCAGCGCCGGAGAAGACATCGTGAACACTTCCTGACCATCCAGTGAAACTGTTGGGAACAACGTTGGAGAAACGTGAACATTTTATTTGTTCTGTATAATCTGCAGATTCTGACAGAAATCTGCAGCTATCCTTTGAAGCAGCGCTCCTCTAAAACAGCAATAAGGATCATTATTAGGTTATTTACATTATTATGTAAATAACAAAATAACTTAAAGCAAAAATTGGGAAACGTGAAGTCTGAAGTCTTTATATTAAGGCCATCAGTCAAACAATACTGTTGGTCTGGGTCTAAACAGAGCGCGTTGTGTGTGACGTCTTCTTTTGTGCATGCGGCCGCTTTGAGCGTTCACACTAGAGCGCGTTTGCTGTCGCATTTTATTTGTAGTGTGAACGAGCAGACAAAAAAATCAGATTTGATCAAAAAATCAGAATTGAGCATCAAGACCTGCAGAGTGAACGTAGCCTTAGAGAAGGAATCCCTCAGCTGATGCTGGACGTGAGGAGCTTCTAGTCCACTGACCTGCTGAGCTCAAGGCTACAGTCTGTCCACGTCTTACACTGACATGAAGACTGTGCGTGGTATCAGTCTCCTCTGTTTTATCTTAAAACACAGAGAAGAACCACGATTAACCCGTCAAAGCTGAGGTGCACGGCTTTTCTTAATCGTCACTAAAAGCTAAACCTGGATTCTGCTGTTTTATTTGTTTTACAGATTTAAATGCATGTTTTGTAATGTGATTCTGTTTCACTGTAAATAGTTAAAAGCGTATAAATATTAAAGATACAATCAGAGACTGAAGCTTTTTGTCACTTTGGGTATTTGTTTTGTTTCTTTTTCCCAGCACTCTGTTCCATGTTTAGTGTCATAACTCATATAAATAATAACATTCGTTATAATATGTGTCGTTATAATTCTTTTGTAATAAATTGATCTAAAGAGCTGATTGGGAGCCAGCAGAGCCGACTCACTGTGATGAGCCATAAGAAGCAGCCAGAATTTAAATCACTCATAGTTTCCATCACTGTTAGCAAAACGTTACAGAGAATCACTGTGTGACTGTCCAACAGCTGCTAATGGTTTGAATGTACACATAATATTCACTGAGTGATGTTGGCACCCACAGTGACATAAACTGTATCTGTACTGGGAGCGAAACAAATACCAACAACAGCTTTGCAACATGAACTTCTGTCCATGTGCTGCTCGTAGTTTATAGAACAACAGTCAGTGTTTCTGTGCATCCACAAACACAATCAGACCTCCTGCAAAGGGTGAAGATGAAGTCATGGCTTTAGATGCTGAGTTTGAGCAAAAAGACTAGAAAACGTTATGTTTCATTATTCTGACGCAAATGTGAAAAACTGTTCATTTATTTAACAATACAAATACTTGAATTGTCTTTTAATATTTCTTTTCCAGGGTTAGAAAAGTGACTCCAACTGAATCAGTTTAACCCTGTGTGGTGTTTTTGTTACTCAGCCAGTGTTCATGGGTCTGGTGGACCCGCTAGAGCAGGGGTAGGCAACACCAGGCCTCGAGGGCCGGTGTCCTGCAGGTTTTAGATCTCACCCTGGGTCAACACACCTGAATCAAATCATTAGTTCATTACCAGGCCTCTGGAGAACTTCAGGACATGTTGAGGAGCTAATTTAGCCGTTAGAATCAGCTGTGTTGGACCAAGGACACATCTAAAACCTGCAGGGACACGGCACTCGAGGCCTGGAGTTGGAGACCCCTGCGCTAGAGTTTTGGCTTTCCAATTAACACTATCAAGCAATTTTATGTTAAATTACTCAGATGTTTACTTCATCCCAATTACGAGCCATGTGAACAGCAAACATGGTTAATTTTTTCCCTTCACCTTTGTTCGATCACATTTATGAATTAATGTGCTTCATTTTTTTAAATAAAATGTTATAAAAAAGAAAATAAAATCAGTTATAAGTTATAATTAGAGATGGACCGATCTGATATTACGTATCGATGTCCGATACTGACGTAAATTACTGGATCGGATATCGGAGAGAAATAAAAAATGCAATCGATCCATTAAATATCAAAAAAAAACACCTCACAAAACTTGCGATTTCATTTCATCTCCGAGGAAGTTTTCCCAGAGAGAAGTAAAGCAAGTGTGTAAGTTCATCTCTGAATGTCTGTAAAGCATTCCCACTTTAAGTTTAACAAAGAGCGACTGCCTCTCTCTCTCTCTCTCTCTCTCTCCCGCTGCTACTTCAATCATAAACTGATCAATGATCAGCTGATCGTCTCTCTTCTTTGTTTTTGGCCCACTTTGCACCAGAAAGAGGAAACCAGCGGCTGAACAACAGCAGCACGTTTAAGCTTGATCAGCTGTTGTTAGAATTTATTTAATATTATTTCTACACCAGGATCTTTTTCTACAGCTGACATAACTGTGCAGGGGCGGATCTAGCAAAGTTTAGCCAGGGGGGCCGATAGGGCATGAACAGGGAAAAGGGGGCACAAAGACATACTTTTCTTTCTTATTCTCATTTAAAATGTCGAGCTTTTAATAAATAATTATCCGAATCTTACACCCAAAGTTTTAATCTGATGTAAAATGTATAGAAGTCCATTACTGTGTATAGTAACTGTTAAGTCTAATATAGTAAGCTATACTACTTTTTCCATCTGTGCAGTTCTGTAAAAGAAAGATGTTGAATCTTTTTTTATTCTTGAAAAATAATTTATTTCTGTGCATTTTTTTTCACACTGCATCAAATTAAAGTTGATTACATCGATTAAGCATCATGGGGGGGGGGGGGGGGGGGGGGGGGCTGGTTCCCTATTTTTTTTTTTTTGCTGGGAGTTTGCAACCCTATTAGTTAGGTTGCTTAATATTTCTGCTAAGTACTCTTTAAAACACCAGAATAGGGAGGATGGAGCAGGTTTAAGTTTATTAGATTGATCAGTGTTGCTGAACTATGAAATATTTTGTTGTATTTTTTACATACAGGTATAACAGAAAAGCTTTAGTGTTGTTGTTTATTTAAACTTGAGTATGAACTTATACAAAATGCAGCAAGATATTAAAAAAAACGTTTTATTGATTAAAAAAACACTATATCGGATTCATATCAGTATCAGCAGATATCCAAATTTATGATATCAGTATCGGACATAAAAAAGTGGTATCGTGCCATCTCTAGTTATAATCAAGTCTAAATATCTTTATACCATATTTTGCAGGTTTTGATGGTGTATACTGCCTAAAGGGGCAGCGGCCTCTACATGGCATGGGTCCCACAGACCCGAACACCATACAAGGGTTAAGTAGATTTCTATCACTTTCTAATGCATATGTAAGATAACAATCGGTCACCACACATATAAACGAGCAGGTCCTTTCATATGGAGCTGTGATGATGACTCTGCTAGTCTGAAAACCACAAGTTTAAACAGCATCCGAGGCGACGCTGCCTCTGTTGGCGATTAGCTGTATACGCCATGTGATCCAGTTCACTAGCCAAGCCTCCATCTTATTATCTGCAAAAACAATTTCTGACAGGGATGAAGGATGGATGCACAAAGAGGAGAAAGGAAAGGTTATCGATTGATTGATTGATTGATTGATCATACTTTATTCATCCTGAGGGAAATCGGGTTAAGGCTGCCAGCTGTGCCAGCGCCATAATCCAGCCTCTTGGTCCAGCTGCTGATGCCACTAGAACTGCAGGATCACTGCTGCTGCGTGACCAGCACAGATCCACACACACTAGCAGCTTATTACACAATCAGTGAATCACTGCAGAGTATCAATGAATGAGCCTTATCTCGACAGTGAGGACGGAGCTTCTTCATACCTTCATCTTCTCTGTTGTTGTGGCTTTAACACTTTTTTCACAGTGTGTAAAGTGTGCCAGTCCCAAAAATAGCTCTTTATCTCTCTGTTAAAGTAGTGCAGCCATATCTCCACCATGCTTCTTTGAAAAGCTTCGTTTTAAACTTTGCTTTTTCTCTTGTCCCAATTATTTCAACACATAATCTAGAATGCTGCTTTATTTTTGTCTCATAGTCAGACGTGGTGTGACAACATCAAGAAAGCCGTGTTGTTCACAGGCAGGAAGCAGTTTCTGTTCTCCTCCCCTCAGGCAGGTTGAAAAGGCCTGAGTCAGGAGACTGACCTGAAAGCACACAGCGACCTGGAACATGTATATAAAAATAAAAATCCCCACTCGACCCTGTGGGCGGTCAATCCTTCCAGCTCGGGTCCTCTACCAGAGGCCTGGGAGCTTGAGGGTCCTGCAGTATCTCAGCTGTTCCCAGGACTGCGCTCTTCTGGACAGAGATCTCCGATGTTGTTCCCGGGATCTGCTGGAGCCACTCGCCTAGTTTGGGAGTCACCGCACCGAGTGCTCCGATTACCACGGGGACCACCGTTACCTTCACCCTCCACATCCTCTCGAGCTCTTCTCTGAGCCCTTGGTATTTCTCCAGCTTCTCGTGTTCCTTCTTCCTGATGTTGCTGACATTGGGAACCGCTACATCGATCACTACGGCCGTCTTCTCATGTTCGTCTACCACCACTATGTCCGGTTGGTTAGCCACCACCAGTTTGTCCGTCTGTATCTGGACGTCCCACAGGATCTTAGCTCGGTCATTCTCCACCACCCTTGGGGGCGTCTCCCATTTTGCCAGTCTGGTCCTGCAGTCTCTGCCACTAGCTGGAGTTTTGCACCTCTGGTATTCTTGGCTCCTCCTTGCCGTAGCATTTATGTTGTACCTCATCAATCTCTAGCTGTGAGAGCAGTCCCTTCTTTCGAATGTTGGAACACTGAGCTACTAGTTGTTTCGCCGTCATTGTGGATGTTGGGTATCGAAGCATCCATAGGTCCCTCATCCTATTCATGTAGCCCCTTCCGCCGGGGTTACTTGCGTAGTAGCATTCCAACAACGCCCTGTTTTCATCTCTTGCCCACCGATGCCTTCTTGTTCCAGTAGCCCACTTCTCGTCAGGGTGCCCTGGTTCCTCAACATCTGACGCGGACCTTGTTGATCCGGGCGACGTCCGAGCCGGCATGCCTTCATATTCATCTGTCTCGCTCGCTTAGCATAGGGGTCTAGCCTTAGGACCCTTACTGGATACAGACGCCCCAGGTGGGAATCGAACGCGATCCTCTGCTCCAAAGGCGTGTAGTCTAACTTTATATATATATATATATATATATATATATATATATATATATATATTTAGTAGGGGTGCAACAATTCACAAAATTCAGTGCTGTCAGCGTTAATCTGAAATGACGTTAACGCCATAACGCAGCAAATCTCCGTTAACAAGCTACCGCGGATCGCCCGTGCGTGGGGCTGGACTGCGTCAACATGTTAACAAGCTAACTGCGCTAAAGCACTAGTTCCCACCAATGTAATTGAGCATTGCGTGGCACATCTGACATACTGTTTTACTTTAGTCCATGACGCGCTTACCTTCAGGGTCATACGTCACATGAAGACCAAAATAGTTCCAAACGCCAGATCTGAATGAGGGTGGGGGAGGTTCAATTTGCCATGTTGCAAGGAGCTTAACTACTGTCTCGCTAGCTTGCGCTGCGCTCAGTGGATCTGCGCTCGACAGTGCAGCCTAGGCAGAGTAGTCGAGAGCACTGTATCGAACGGTTCAATATCGATACGAGTATCGTTGCACCCTATGTGTGTGTGTGTGTGTGTGAGTGATATTTAGTGTATCATTTCTAAGGAGTAGAAAGTGGAGTAGAAAGAGTAAGTAAGGAAAGGGGCAGACGGCTTGCTGCTTTAACTACCAACAAATTCTGGCACATTTCTGTAGCTCACATCTTTGAAGATAAAGTTCCTGAATCTCAGGAGCGGCACCACGCCTCCAAACATGCTCCTTTCGGTTCCCCCAGTTCTACCAGCTCCTCAAATGAGGACGCGGGCCCAGCAGTGAATGAACACCTACCACTAGATGATGATACTGATCCCACTGCTTACAGAGGGAGTTTACAGACACCATCTTACTGTATCACCTTCACTAAACTCTTTCACAGATGTTTGTAAAGCAGACTGAAAGGCTCGGTGCTGATTTTTATACACCTGCAGTAGTGGGAGTGCAGTGTGGGTTTGCATTGTGTTGTGGTGCAATACAGCAATGCTATGAAGGACAGATGAGACAGGCTACCTTTAGTCCACCAATGTCTGCAGCAGATCCAGGGTCCACTCCAGTAATGTATATGCCCAGTCCATACTCAGCACCACCCCTGATCATTAGACCCAGAGATCGACCTCCCTCCATGTTCAGGTTCACCTTTAGGAAAGACAGGACATTCAGATCAATCTGATTTGTTAGTAAACAAAGACTTACAGAAGAAAGGTTTGGAGGCAGAATAGTCAGAATAATAAACAGAGTTTAAAGAAATGTTCTTTCCTTGGAATCAACACATGAACAGCTGGTTTGTGGTCGGCCTTTATGAGCCGTGGCCATCAAAGCTGGATGGAGGACAAAACCCAAACAGTAATAGCAGTGTTAAGATCTTTATTTGGCTAAAAAGTAAGGATTTGTTCACTGGACTGATGGGAACCAGGCACAGAGCGCTTTGAGCACTCCGGGAGAGTAGAAAAGTGCTCTATAAGAATCAGTCCATTTACCATGGATTCTGTTTCTGAGTTATTCACACCAGTGGGCTGCGAGAGGTCATTCTGCAGGGCTGTGGCAATGCTCATGCTGTTGCTCCTTGCACAAGGATGGTTTAGGTTCTGTAGGCTTCAGGTATCACCTCATACTACGAGTAGGGACACTGACCCTAACCAAGCACGAAAAAAAGAGTCAGAAAAGAGAAAGGTGGGTCAGATGTCAGAGGCTGCAACCTGCAAAACTATTTCAGGTTTTCAGGTTGTATCACTGTTGCCTCTGTAGTGCACCTGTTGTTAATCTCATTAACTCCAAAGCAGCTGAAACTGGTGAACAGTTCCCTCTGCTACTTATCTGACTGGGTCACTGGAAGTTTAATTCACTTTATGCTTTACTTTGATTAAAAAGTGTTCTTTTATTTTAGCAAAATATATATATAGCACCAATTCACAGCAGTCAGCTCCAAGCACTTAATGTTGTACAGACTCTGCAATATCAGAAACAACAACTTTCCCACCCTTAATTTCAATACAAGCTAAAACTATAGTAAATAATTCAGATGACATCATCTTTCCTCCACTTCGCCCCCTGCTGGTGAGAAACCTGTTTTACTGGCAGTGGATAGTTTGAGTGCTCAGGTAGAAAAGCTTTATTTAAATGCCAGTCCACTTATCTTTCACACTTGTTACAATGTTTAAACCAGTAATCATTAAATAAAAACATCATTTATAGATTTCATATATGTGCAACATGATGCAGCAATGGGTCTCTATTGAATTCCACAGGCCACGTGCACACACACACACACACTAGCCTACCCGCCCTCAGCCAATCACAGGTAGGTAAGTGACATAGTTGTGACAAGATTTGGAGCCTTGAAGTCCATTAATGATTCATTCAGGAATTGAAATGCTGCACTGTGAGAGTATCTCTGATTTAACTAAGTAGCAACTGTGAACACATTAACATTAACGACACAATAACCAAATTAACTTGTAATACATTATAATGGATTGGATTTATATAGCACTTTTCAAGGCACCCAAAGCGCTTTACAATGCCACTATTCAGTCACTCTCACATTCACACACTGGTGGAGGCAGCTACGGTTGTAGCCACAGCTGCCCTGGGGCAGACTGACAGAAGCGAGGCTGCCATATCGCGCCATCGGCCCCTCTGGCCAACACCAGTAGGCGGCAGGTGAAGTGTCTCGCCCAAGGACACAACGACCAGGACAGAGAGCCCGGGGATCAAACCGGCGACCTTCCAGTTACAGATACGCTTCCCAACCCCCTGAGCCACGGTCGCCGCCCGGGCCGCCACATTACAACCCATCCATTAGAAAATGCTGTTGTTGTTGTTGTTGTTGTTGTTTTAACTAGTCTTGATCTCATTTCAGTCAGTTAACCAAAGTGAATTTAAACATTATTTCTGGAAAGACACTGATCTGAATATCCATCCATCAGAGAAGCTGCACGATTATGCAGAAAAAGTAGAATTGGGCTGAAAGATCTATCACTTTATCACCTATTCAGGTTGTAAATCGTGTTTTTAAAAAGTAACTAAGTAACTAAGTAATTGATTACTCTTGAAAATAAGTAATCAGTAAAGTAACGGGATTACTTTTTTGGGGAAGTAATGAGTAATTAGTTACTGATTACTTTTTTTCAAGTAACTTGACCAACACTGCTAGTAAAGCGCTATACAAATACAGGCCATTTACCATAAATTGTCTATATGTAGTTGATTTTCATGCTGTCATCACCCACATGTTGCCTGCATGTGTGTAGACCTGAGACACTGTGTGACGGCAGAGACAAGAGTTCTGAAAGATTCAGTTTAAAGACTTTCAAACATGAATGTCTGTGTTTTCCCCGAGAAAGCATCTTCAACCATGGTGTTCTCTATAAGCTTTGACAAACATTTAACATCTTTCAGTAATTTCACTGGTTTTCTTTCCAGACTGTGCACATAATTACACTCATATAAAAGTGACATCCTCTCAAATTTGGTCTACTATGGGAACAGCAAATGACAGTTTAGAGTTACAATGCAAAGTAACAGGATAGATTTTTTGGTGAGTCATTTTGAGCAAACCAGTCACTGGATAAAAGGCCTGTGCTGGATTTTATTTTAGGATGAGTCTGTCTTTCAAAATGTCGGTAACAAAGGTCATGAGGACCTTAGAGGAATATCCTGCAGTCCCAAGCTGACTGCTGTCAGACGCAGGAGGACAATTGCAAAAACCTGGTGATAAATCCTTGATAATAAATAGTTCTGAATCTGACAGATGCTGCTTTAATCCCAACATCTTTGTTTCCAGTGACAACAGTCTCAAGTGTTTGCATACTTCTCTCTGCTGGTCCTCCATATTTCACCACCAATACACACTTCCACTTTGTTCTTACCATTCGCTCTTCCATCCCGTGCCTTTGACTGTCTTCCTGGCTATCAGGTGGCGGGGAGACACTGCGGCCCTGTGGGTCCACCCAGCTGTACAGATTGTTGGTGATGTAGCCGCCAGGAGTCGGTCCCATGGAGCACACAGATATGTGCAGCGTCTTGCATCCTTTTAGCACCTGTAAGGACAGGGACGTTGCAGAGTCCATTAACGTGCAACAGCAGACTTTACACCCTCACATGTGTTATTTCATGTTATTTTGACGCTCAGTAAACAGCGACCCTAAATGTCATATTTTATTGCAGAGAATTTTGGCGTCCGATTAATCAGGGCTCCGTATGCTCTTATTTCACCCGTCCAATTCCACGAGTCACCGTAAAAATACATTTTAAGGAATTTGACATCTCTGAAAACATTTGGAGTCAAGTAAGACAAAAGAAAATTGATAATTGACTAATCAGCTATTTGATTTGCATGTAAACAATGCCATACTGTTTTTGTTATTTGTTTGTTTTACTGTAGATTATGCAAAAAGTGACAGATAGAGGACAAATGAGAGCTTGAAGCATCAGGTGAAGAAGTTCAGACTGTTCAAGATGAGCTTTTGTTGGGTGACATTAAAACACACCGACGACTGACAGGAGCTGAGACAGAGATGGAGAAAAATGGATCCAAAAAATGGATTTAAATGTTCATTTTTATAAGACCTACAAGAAGTTCAAGCTCCACGGGGAAGAACACAGTTTCTATAACTGAACAACACATCTGCAAACAGGGCGAGCTTCTCATACACAGTGTGCAGGTGAAAGACACAATAACATGATGCTGTTTGAATATCTTGTGTCCAAAATGTCAACAGCGCTTGGTCTGATGGCAGGTAAACTATGTATATGTTTGAACAGGAAACGGGACCAAATATGGAAGCAAAAACATTAAAGAACAAAACATGCATGTACATGAAGGACAAATAATGGCTTTTATGGCCAGTTTTCCTTGTTTTAACTCTGTTTATCTTCACTACAATGAAATCTTTTGTGTTTTCTGAGTCATATATTTTCAGTGAGCACCAACAAAACAAATACAGACAAAAGTTTTTATTATTACTATTTTATTCAATATATTTTTGCTACTTTTTGCTACTGGGGACCCTACACAACTAAAACTGTACACATGAGACTACATGAACTTAATGTTACCAATGAACTCTCTTAACAGGAAGATAAATAAAACTGAGCTGAATTCAAAGTCCCTGCAGCTCCAAACTACTGGGCACTTTTCATGTTTCTTCTGCCTTTTCGTTGCCTCCTCCTGCAACGCACTGATCACTTTCAGTCATCAGGAACTAACAGGCAGCGTCCTTTGCCTGAACCCAGACTTTACTTTAGATTGGACCGACCGGGCGCTGCATTTGTTATTTCAGCAAGTGATGCAAACGGCGCAGGAAACAAGAGCAAGGATGAAGAGCTGTCTATCCAATCCAGCGGCGAAACCAAAGTAGGCCATGTCCATTCAGCGCAGGCGATTTTATCTACCTCATGAGCTAACACTAACCATAGTTACCATTGTTTACATTCGTCCCAATGCTAACGTTAGCACCCAACCACTTCCAACTTATAGGTTAACAGCAGAGAGGGAGCTGTTGAACACAGGGTTAGGTGCAACATCCCTCTGCCACCTTGGACAATCTTACAACCTCTCTCCACTCCTCATCCCTGCCTCCACCCACTCAAGAAACAAACATGACCAGATGATGCTCCAGCTACAGCACTGGTTGGAGCTGACAGACTGGTCCATCTTTGAACATCTTGACCTGGAGACTTTCACTCAGTCTGTGCTCTTCTACATTAAGTGCTGTAGAGAAAGTGACAGCGACTAAAACCATCCAGGTTTTTCTTAAACGAAAACCTTGGATGACGAGTAAAGTCCTGGCTCTGATCAGAACACAGAGCTCAGCCTTCAGCTGAGGGACAGTTCGCTCTACAGCCAACCTGAGGAGGGCTTCCTCAGAGACAACAACCCCCACCAGGTGTGGAGAGCCATCCAAGCCCCCCGACAGCAGCCTAAAGCTCACAGAGGAGTGCAGCACCTTCTCTGCTCAGTTTGAGGCTGATACAGACTGGTATAGACATCCCCATCTACAGACCTATAGCCCTCACGTCTGTAGTCAGGAATTGTTTTGAGCAGATAGTGTCTCAGCATATCAGAGACTGTCTAAACTAGGGATGCAACAATACCACTTTTTTCAAACTGATACGATACCGATACTTCTGATCTGAGTACTTGCCGATACAGAGTACAAAAACCGATACTTCTACCGCACACACACAAATACAATTAATTGGAAGACAGGTTTTATTTTATTCTCTGCCGATAAATTTCAAGTGAAAAATAAGCACTTCTGTTAAATTATTGCAGAGTCTCCACATTGTAATTTTACAAAATATCACTGAACTATTGGCACTGTCTCGAGCTTTCAGAATAATAAATAAACACTTCTGTTTGGAATAAAATAAACTTTTAAATTATTGCAGAGTGTCCATATTGTAAACAAACAAACAAAATAACAAAAGTATTTGGCATTGACGAACAAACTCATCTGCCCGTGGATCATCACTCCACTGTGCCGTTAAACCGAGGACTGACATCGCGCACACTGCTTGTCTTTACCTCTTCAGAAAGTTTTGGCACCATTATCGCAATTTCATATCGCAGCTCGAGTATGCTGAGAAGACGGTGCTATCCTATGTTTTCCACGACCGGCATTGGCTGGTCATCCAGAGCGATAAAATGAGTCGAGCCTCTGTTATTTTAACTGCCCGTGGATTTTCTCTTGACATTTTTCATCGCTTTTCCAAAACCTGAGTTAAAGTTGGCTGTTCCACACTGCTGACATTTTGTTTAGCCTAGCTACAGCAGCCTCCTGTTTCTCTTTTATCTGGAGCCGCCAGTCTCACTCGTCTAACCCTGTGCCTGTTTAGCGCGGGATGTCCCCCTAGTGGCCAATCTAAAAAACTACAACAGAAATGACAAGCCACCCTCTGATTAATGAAATAAGTTGGTATCGGTTCATGGTATCGGTTAACTTTTACGAGTATGAGTACACACACATTTTACAGTATCGGCCCCGATACCCGACACCAGTATCGGTATCGTTGCATCCCTAGTCTAAACCCCTCCCACGACCCTCATCAGTCTGCTTACAGAGCAAACGGGGATGCCACGACCATCATCCTTCAGTGAGAGCTGACCTATCTGGAGAACAGGGAGATCTACAGGAGGATGCTCACGTGGACTACAGCTCAGCTTCCACCACCATAGTACCACCAAACTGGACCATCTTCACCTGTCACCTGCTCCTGAATCACTTCTTAACAAACCAACGTGTGAATTTTTTGTCTCAGAAACTTTTCTTATCATTCAAGTTTCCACTGATGTGTTTAGATACAGGACTCTGTGAACAGCCAGCTATTCAGCAGCAACATCTGTGGGTGATGGAGGGTGCTGATGTCTGTCACCCGCATAGCTAACAAGCAGACTTCCCCGTGATGGCAGATGTGTTTACTGAACTAGGCGAGATACGTGGTATTTATACTGTTGATTTGCTCTGACTGAAAACGACATATTTAAATAATTTGAGGTTCTGATTTTCATGGGCTCTATAAAAGCTTTCCTTTTTGAATAAGTTACAGAGAATTATTTTTATATTTACACACTAACAGAAATGACTGAATAACACAACACAGGTTATACTAACTGTGATACTAACGGGGCAGACCATAGCAAAAAAAGGTAATGACAGTGGGGGGAACCATAGCCCTGCCCCCCATGACACAAAGCTGATGTGTACCGTAAACCTACACATACGGATCAGTATCTGAGGTTTGACTCTCATCATCCACTGGAGCACAAACTGGGCGCTACAACACAGAGCGAACACCAAGAAGAAGAAGAAGTCACTTCGATGAGTGATGAAACTCCAGACGTCCAGATGAACAGAATCACACATGAATACACTTAATGTTTCATTCAGCTCATGCAGTTTATCTTCAGTTAGATTTGTCCTCACTTCATTCTTACATGAGCATCCATGTCCACATAATTTGGTTTTAATCCAGTTACACAGAAATGCTTTTGTCATGGTTGGCTGTGTGGCAGGCAGGAGTGGTGGACCCAAAATGCAGGACTCTTAGGAAACGAGGTTTCAACTGAAAATGCAGCTTTATTGCTGGAACAAAACTTCAACATAAAATAAAACTCACAAAAGCAAACAAAACTCTAAACGGAGGTGCAGGAGGACTGGAAATCATGAACACACAGCAAGTTGAGGGCGACAGGGAGCACAGGAAAACACAGGGCTTAAATACACAGGGGAGTAATTAGGAAATGGACAACAGGAGGGAGACACAGCTGGGAGAAATTAGGCTAACGAGACAGGAGAAAGGTAAAACTGAACACTTTGACATGAGACATGAACTTTCAGAATAAAACAGGAAACTAACAGACACAGAGAAGCATGGACAGACAGAGGGAACACAGGCAGGCATGCAACAAACACACTGACACACAGCAAAGCTAAACAAAAGACAAGGCAGAATAAACAAGAATATAGAGAAACACAAAACACCGAGTCCTCAGACTCAGGACCATGACAGCTTTCTTTGACCCCTTCTCTTCAGAACTCCGTGTCTGCTGATCAGAATATAATCAATGCAATTTATTTTATTAAATCATAACTTTAAAGTCAGACATTCTTCTAGATTAGTGGCTTCTTGGTGTTTGCACATGCTGCACTCTGTTTCAGCACTCTGTACCACTTTTAACAACAAGGTTGGATGTTAAGATCTTTTAGTGTCTTACAGGTAACAGGTAAGCCATGGGTGCTTCAGTCTGTCTGTTATATGGTGTTTCATGCCTTGCAATGTCCTGCTAGTCCTAAAAATGCTACTACCTTCAATCAACTGTTCATGGAGCTGTTCTCTTGCTTGTAGACTGACAGTATATCCCAACTTCTCTGACAGTTTTTCAACTTGACTAGATGAGTAATTATTCTTAAAGCAAAAAAAGAATGTTTTCAGAAACTTTAGTTTCTGATAGAAAAAGTAATTAACCAACTTTGTTTTCCCTTATGTGATAACTTTATAAGATAAACTCGAGAATTTTCTCCAAGCGTCCCAGTGAAGTTCAGAACCAGCAAAGCCTTCAGATAAACCCGTTCCTCTCCAGGACAAAGCACAACCTAAACCATGTGTGCTGTGCAACACTTTGACCAAGATGCAGATGCAAGACCTTTTACCCTCTCTCTTTATAACTTTCATAGACATACAGGAGACCAGGTCGACAGGACAGTACATCAATGCCCAAAGGAGAAAGGACACTATTTCAAGCAGGCTAATATTCCCATTAGGATCCAGTGGAAAACAGCCAGTGGAAACTGTGCCACCACTGGCTGAAGACAAAGGAAGAGGAAGGTTTGTTAAGTGGGAAAGGACATTTAAAGTCCCTGATGATAGGAACTGTGACTATGATAAAGGGAAGGCAGGAGGCAGACTCACGCTGCTCTACCACGGTGTTGATAGAAGAAAGAGTATTTAAACAGGTGGAGGTGACGAGTGTCCAAAAGGCTCATGAGTTCGAAGCTGGAAATTGAAGGGATGATATTAAATGTTGACAGTAAATATGCCCTTCAGGTTGGATTTGTACCACAGGGACCACTGTTGCCTTCAAATTCCACATCTTCTCCAGGTTTTCTCTAAGCTGCTGCAGTTTCTTCTAATGTTCATTTTTCCTTATGTTGCTATCAGAACTGTCACTATGGCCTTCGTCCTCTGCTTGTCCACCAATACATCCTGTTGTTTAACCATTAGCAGGTTTTCTGTCTGTATCTGGAAGTCCCTCAGGATTTTGGCCCGGTCATTCTCAAACACCATAGATCATAGGTGTCAAACTCTGGCCCGCGGGCCAAATTTGGCCCGCAGCCTAATTACATTTGGCCCACAAAGCCATACCAAATTACTATCAGAGCCGGCCTACTGGTATTATACAGCTAATATATATATTGTTTAGCATTAAGCTTTGCTTGTTCCATATTCAGTTTTTCAGCAAAACCTGTTTGAGTCCAAAAGATTCATTCTTATATCTGGAGGAATAAATATATTTCAATAAATATTAATGTTAGCGACTTTGTTCCAGTTTTGAATTTTGGTCCACTGTGTATTTGAGTTTGACACCCCTGCCCTAGAGGTTAGTCCTTGGGACTTCCGGGTCATATTTGGCAGAGATGTTCCTGTACTATGCTAATCACTTAGTCACATGTAACTCCCTGCTAGCATCTATCACCTTGTTTTCATGTGCTGGATTGTCTCAGGGGCAAACCTGCACAACCTGAACTTGGAGTCTTGCCTGGTGTAGAAGTGCAGCCTCTATTAATCTTGTGCTTAAAGCTTGTTCCTGTGATTACTCTCTGCTGTCGTATGGTAAATGGTAAATGGTCTGTATTTGTAAAGCGCTTTTTCTAGTCCCTAAGGACCCCAAAGCGCTTTACACAACCAGTCACTCACACATTCATACACACTGGTGATGAAGCTACATTGTAGCCACAGCTCGAACCGGCAATCTTCCAATCTTTGTATCTTAGTCTGTATCTCAGTAGTTTCCTGTTTTATTTTGGTATCTGTTCTTCCCTGTATCTTGTGCCTCAGCCTTCCCTTGCTCTTTGTCACATTCTCCTGTGTGGTTGTGTCCTCACTCCCAGTATTTTCCCTGTTGAGTTCTTTTTAAAAATTAAAAATGTCTTTTTCATGAGCGATCTGGGCAAGAGGGAAGAAGATAAGCGTTCTATACAAATATCTGAAATGGATGAAAATGACTGGATTGACTATAATGCAGAACAGAAAAGTAGGTGCACTAACGGGTTATAAAAATATTTGCAAAACAGATGATTTTTTTTAAGCGAAGCCCTTCATAACTTCATTTTCTTCATAACCTTTATATAAGCTAAGCCCTTCGTAACGTCTGTTGAGTACAGCACAGGAAACATAAGCAAAGACATTAGAGATTTTTGCAGATGGGAGTGGTGCGTGTGTTATCGCTGTGCTGTGCAGCTGAACTGGGCAGATGGTTCAAAACGCATCTAAACATTAAATAAAAAGTGAAGGCCTGAAAAGCAGAGGAAGTAATTTAAAATGTGTTTCTTATGTGAAACTAGTTTTATCATTACAAACTTGGTGTCTTTGCCATTGCTGCACTTGTTACAGGTCAACATGAAACCTTCTGGCAGTGCTAGTGTTAAATGTGTTGTCCTGTTACTGTTTATATTAGTCTGCTTGAAGCATCTCACATGTCCTTGTAATGAGAATCAGTCACCTCACTTCCAGTTTGTCATTCTGACATATTAGGCCTCAAACGTTATCAGTCACATGATCACAATTTGATACAAAAGCTTAAAAAGCGTGAAACAGGTTTAGGAGCCTCAGTGTCCCATCGATAATAAAAATCGCCTTTTTACTTTACTCCTTGTTACTCCTCGAGTCCAACTCTCCCAGCAACACAGCCCTGACAATTAGACTTCCCCACAGACAATAAAATAACTGACCCAGTTAAGCTACAGACTGATAGTGGTCTGCAACTAGAGCTTCACTAACAAATAGCAGACAGAAAATGCTGGATAACAAAGTATGTCACCGCAGGCGAGTCACTTTCCTTTGTTCAGCCTTGCATCATAACAGAGTTGAGGCTGTTCTATTCTGAGCTCAGTGTTTCTGCGAGCTCAGAGCCATCAGAGCAGGAACGAATCAAAGATGGGTGCTGTAACGAGCAGAGACAAGTGGCACTCAAGTGCAATTTGAGCTATATATGCTTCCCCACAATGCTTCAACTGTGCAGGAGTGGGTGGAAGAGGAGCTCTTAGCGGCCCCTGCATGGGGCTGGATGGGTAGGTGGTTAAAGAGAGAAGGGAAATGTTTCTATGATAAAATGGATTTATTTTTATGCTGGAGGAGAGGTGATTCACAGGAACAATGACAGTGCAGAGGCCAGCACTGGTCACTCAGATTATGTGAGGGCCCTTAATTGTGACTGAATCACTACTTCTGCCTCTGAGCTTTGCTCGTGCTTAAGTGTCCGTTTGTTTTCTGCTCTTTCTGCAGAATAAGAAACGGTCCAAGAGAAGTCAAAATCATTTAAATCCAGTTTCATCAGGTTTCATTGTTGATGGTTTTTTCATGCTAACCTGGAGAAAACAAAACAACAAATAAACAACTTGATTCGTGCTTGATTTAATTATTTTTAAATAATCTATACCAGTATTATTTCATTCATAATTTTATCTTTTCATTGGCTCAGCTCAGGTTGTTACTTGCATGTTAAATTTAA
The DNA here is from genome assembly GCF_963576455.1 of Neolamprologus multifasciatus. Classification (NCBI taxonomy): domain Eukaryota; kingdom Metazoa; phylum Chordata; class Actinopteri; order Cichliformes; family Cichlidae; genus Neolamprologus; species Neolamprologus multifasciatus. The sequence goes on along the minus strand of NC_140450.1, from coordinate 36,054,603 downwards.
AGCTTAATTTAATGAACATTAGTAAAACATGTGTAGTGTGTTTGTGTACCAACAGCAACACACACACATGTGAATCTTTCTCAATAGTCTAAATTTGTAGTCGGCTGCTTTGATTTGGTTTTCTCTTCTGCTGTGTGGAACTATCTGTTTGTGAGTCTGTGTGTGTGTAGATGTGTTGACTGTCTCTAATCTGCCATGCCAGCTGTTTTCCTTCATCTATCACAGTTGTTGATTCTGAATTCTCTTTCTCTTGCTGCCTCAGTCTCTCTGAAGCCCACAGACATGCATGTTTACCTGAACTGCAGATGCAGACATTCCCAAACAAACATTTCTTTGGTTTTCTCTAACAAACAATATATAAACTAATAAATATGCATTCACACTTAGTCTGCTGTGACAGTCTGCTGTGTGAGTGCCGGCTGGCTGCTGCAGCTCCTGCAGTTGTTTTTCTACATAGTTTCTTATAGTTGTAGATAATTTTTTTATAATGTTAGTTTTTAAAAACTATGGACCTTGGTCAATTTATTGGTCAAGTTTATTCCATAATTTGGGGGCCACAACATCATTCTACATTCCTAAGATTTCATAAGATTTCATAAGATTTCCAGTGCAACAGCAGAACCTGGAGAATTTCTGTGACGACACTGCGGGTGGGCAGGAGTTGAAATACAGGGAGCTGGTGAGAAACTTTAGTGAGTGTTGCAGAAGAAATCACCTCCTGAATGTAAGCAAGACAAAAGCGATGGTGGTTGGCCTCCAGAAGAAAAAAATTGCAACTACGTCCATCAACACAGCCGCCCAAATGCTTGTTGATAAAGCTGCAGAAGCTGGTGATAGCCTAGCATACTCAGCCGGATGCTGGACAGGTACATGCTCAACAGAGTTAGTCGTGTTTGAGTACTTTGTTCGCACTATATGTCTGCACAAGCGGCACACCGCTTTGGTTGCATCCTTAGGTTTACGTCTTTCATCCCAAATTGGCAACTTCATATTTCTTTTAGTGCTGTCAGTGTTAATGCACCGTCATCAATCTAGAGCACAGACTGAGTCAAAATCCCTGAAATGTCTCTTTCAACGCATTTTGAGCAGTTTGTCCAAAATGTGTTCATTCTGCGCTCCAGGTGGGTCGAGTGCAGATTAGATTGACTACAAGAAGGCCTATGACTCAATGCCCCACACCTGGTTCCTGGAATGCGTAGAACTACACAAGATCAACCGGACCCTTCATCAGGAACCCAAGGGGGATGTGGCATACAACACTAGAGGCCAACTTTAAGCCCATAGCACAAATCACCATCAATCAGAATCAGAATACTATATTAATCACAAGGAAATTATGTGCAGGATTTACCAAGGAGATGCTTTGTCCCTGCTGCTGTTCTGCATCGGCTTGAATCCCCTATGTGAGCTCTTTGACAAGACTGGCTACAGATACTGACTCTGTAATGGAGCAGTTGTCAGCCACTTCCTGTACATGGATGACATCAAGCTGTATGCCAAGAGTGAACAAGACATCGATTCACTGAACCACACTACCAGGATATACAGCAATGACATCGGGATGTTGTTTAGATTGGAGAACATAGGGCTGTGCGATATGACCAAAGTCTCATGTCCCGATATAAAACATCTATCGTCCGATAACGATATAAATCACAAAAATGTAACATTTTCTGTAAATTCTGTGAATCTCGGGCAGCTCGACTTGCGTGAAGTGTTTCCAGCTGCGCGTCATGTAGCTGAGTCGAGTGTTTAACCGATGCATGAAACTGTCACGGGAGTGGAACGGACTCAGGCGCAGACGGAGGTAGCACAGTTCAACGACACTTTATTAATCACACTGGTGCGCTATATACACGTGAAGGGGTGGGGGAAAACACCAGGGTCCCGGGGATCAACAGGCTGGGGAGACACACTTCTTCACACTCGCTCTGCTCCTCGTCCAAACAGTCTCCACACAAGCAGCTCACTCTCACTCACGGGGTCCAGGGGTCACAGAAGGGCTGATCCAGGTAACCTATTTACACAGACGAGGGTAAGTCGAAGGCAAACACGGGAACAGTAGAATTGCAAGAAGCCAGGCGATACTAACAAGAGTTACTCAATATTCCAGCGACGAATAGCTCAGATCCCCAGCCTTAAGAAGAGCCAGAGAACTGCAATCGCTTGAGATCAGCTGCAGGTGCGTGGCCAAGGGCAGGAGCCCAATCAGAGCTACGCCCAGGCAGACAGGTAGGAGAGAGAGAGCGAGAGAAAAACAACAACACTTGTGGCCACACTGGGCTGGCCGGGGAGGCACAGGGACCATGACAGAAACGATACATTTTTAGACATAAGTTGTAACGGCGCCGTTTTCTTTTTGAGTGTTTATTACACGGCGTGCTGCGGGGAAAAGCCTGTTCTAACGTTTGAGTCTAAGGTTGATTTTTTAGCACCTGGCGTCTTTTTTACTTCTCATCCGTAAATAATCTGCATCTTTCACGTGATTCAGTTTATTTTGAAAAGTCTCAACAGGATCTTGAGCTTTATTGTGAAAGGTTTATGTGGAACATAAACAAGCGGACACGCGAGGGTTTTACCGTCGTTGTTGCTAACGACAACGCATAAAAACAGGCGCTTGTCCGTCCATAGTGTGGTTATATTAAATATAAGAGAAAGAGAGAACTTTTTAATAAATTAATATAACCACTACAGTGACATCAAACATGAAAAAATATTGCCGTAAACAGTTTCTTTTGCGACACCACGAAACAAATGACAGCGTAAAATGAAACAATAGACATTTTTATATCGTCATCCGATATATATCGTTATATCGAACAGCCCTAGGAGAAGTGTAGTCAGATGGTAACGAAGAGAGGGAAGGTAGTCAGAACTGAGGGGATCGAAATACCAGAAGGCAACATTACAGACACAGAGGACAGCTACAAGTACCTGGGGATCCCACCGGCAAATGGGAACCATGAAGAGGCTGCTAGGAAAGCTGCAACCACCAAGTACCTGCAGAGTGTCAGGCAAGTCCTGAGGAGTTCGCTGAATGATAAGAACAACATCCGGGCCATCAACACCTACACCCTGCCCGTGATCAGGCACCCTGCCGGGATAATAAGGAGGCCAGAGGACAAGATCAAAGCATGGAGGGTTTCATCCCAAGTTCAGCACCCTGTAGGCGAGTGGCTCCAGCAGATCCCGGGAACAACATCGGAGATCTCTGTCCAGAAGAGCGCAGTCCTGGGAACAGCTAAGATACTGCAGGACCCTCAAGCTCCCAGGCCTCTGGTAGAGGATCCGAGCTTGAAGGATAAAGACTACAGGAGTGAGAGGAGTATTTTTTCTATATATATATTACAATAAAGTTGTCAGATGGTGGGTCTGTGACAGAGAAATCTGCAATAGATTGCTTTTTTAAGTAATGACCATAAAAATTCAAACCTACAAAAACATATTTAGTTTTTCATGTCTAATATTTGGAATAAGTCCTACAAAAATGTTCTGTAGAAACATCTGGATCCTGGAGATCATCCCCCTGTGCTGATCACACAATCGTGCCATACTGTGACCACGGTCCTGCTCTGATGATGTCAGACTGCTGCCTCTCTCTTCAGGGAACTGAATCAGTTCGGTTCCTCCCACACGCTGATGTCTGTTACTTAGATATGTGCTTTGCATAGAGAGCTGCATTCGAGGGCCCTTGACAGTAACATAACTTTGGGCTTATCAAGCTGACAGCAAAGGATAACTTACTCCTCCTCCTCCTCCATTTGAAAAGCTGCTATTTCGGGAGCTCATCGAAGGCCGGTGCCTGTGAAGTCATCTGATTGCGATTATGTAATTTTATTTCTCCACATGTAAGTAGAATGAAAGAGTCATTGTTTAAAAATAAATTCAAACACCTGCCAAAGTTAGACATGCTGCTGCTGTCAAAGATCACTACAAGCTGCACACAGAAAATACTGCAATAAGTGCTTTTCACAGATTTCACAACATCTGATCTGCGTTTAACGTATAATCGTTTTGAAGACTTCCACAAAAATGGATTCCTTCTGATGTTTACTGAGATATACAAAATCACCACAGCATGTTTAAACCAGCGAAGAACAGTAATAAATGTCAAATAAAATAAAGGGTTTGCACACCGGGAGCGGTTCGCAACCGAGTGTGAAGCAGCGGGAATGAGGATCAGCACCTCCAAATCTGAGGCCATGGTTCTCAGCCGGAAAAGGGTGGAGTGCCCACTCCGGGTTGGGGGTGAGGTCCTGCCCCAAGTGGAGGAGTTCAAGTATCTCGGGGTCTTGTTCGCGAGTGATGGGAGAAGGGAGCCGGAGATTGACAGACGGATTGGTGCTGCAGCTGCAGTGATGCAGACGCTGCACCGGTCCGTCGTGGTGAAGAGGGAGCTGAGTGTAAAAGCGAAGCTCTCAATTTACCGGTCGATCTACGTCCCTACCCTCACCTATGGCCACGAGCTGTGGGTAGTGACCGAAAGAACGAGATCGCGGATACAAGCGGCGGAAATGAGCTTCCTCCGAAGGGTGGCTGGCCTCTCCCTTAGAGATAGGGGGAGAAGTTCAGCCATCCGGGAGGGGCTCAGAGTAGAGCCGCTGCTGCTCCACATCGAAAGGAGCCAGCTGAGGTGGTTCGGGCATCTGACAAGGATGCCTCCTGGGCGCCTCCTGGGTGAGGTGTTCCAGGCATGTCCCACCGGGAGGAGGCCCCGGGGCAGACCCAGGACACGCTGGAGAGATTATATCTCTCGGCTGGCCTGGGAACGCCTTGGTGTTCCCCCGGATTAGCTGGAGGAGGTGGCTGGGGAGAGGGAGGTCTGGGCCTCTCTGCCTAGGCTGCTGCCCCCGCGACCCGGCCTCGGATAAAGATGGATGAAGATGGATGGATGGTTTGCACACAATAAAACCACTAAGCAAATGTTGAATTATATAATAAAAAACAAAACAAAGCCTTAGTCACATACTTCTCTGAAATCAAGCTCACTTAATAGGTCAAGGTCGAGTTTATTTATATAGCACATTACCAGCAGTCTGTGCTGCATAAAGTGCTTAACAATGTAAAATGCCACTAAAATACATAAAATGCACAACAATGATGCAGTAACATATAAATAAATAAAATAAGTAAATATAAACAACTGAAACAACAACAACAAATAAGGCTTTTAAAACCAAGATGTTTTATTACCTTTTTGTTTGTTTGTTTGTTTGTGGTGAGCGTTTGCAGGAAAAAGCTGCACAGAACAACCACAGGAATTTATTCATGGTTCGTCAATTTACAGTATTTACTATTGGAGCTGATGTCAGGTGAAATAAATGGATTCAGAGTGGAAGAAGACACCGGTTTACACTACTGACTGCGAGGGACAGGAAACTAATGAAAAAGAAAGCTTTCATGCAAAGACAGTCAAATCTAATCCGTTACTTTTCCCACAATACATTTCTTAAAGTATAAAATATAGAGTACATTTTTCATGTCAAATTATGAATGAGATGTTTGGACAAAATGGGAAATTTAATTATTGGTACATCTGCAAAAAAGAAAACAAATGCAAACATTTGGTTGAAAAAGCAGTAAAACCAAAGATGGAACTATGGCAGAAGATTATGAAGAAGTCATATTTTTATCCACTCCAGTGTCAAATTTAAATATAAAGCACCAATGAGCAAACCTGATAACAAAACAAAAGTCCCTCAGACTCTATCCATCACTTAAATAACATGACAAAAATGCGATGCTCCAGATTCACAAAGCTCTTCTTCCACCTTTGCATTAAAGTTATGGATATCTGCAAGCTTTCATGACCATGAGGGGATGAGGTGTCACACTACATGTGGTTGTCTTTTGCTACTGTCGGATTTGCACGTGAGGACGCCAGAGGAAGGGAAACTGCAGGTTTTGGTCTTTTCCATCGCATTTCTTCGCAAGATGTTTTATTACCAAAATATTTAGGACGTGTGTTAAAAGCCAGAACATAAACATGTGTCTCCCGTAACAATTTAAAATGGTCAAGTGGTTGTGCAGATCTAATAATAAGGGGTCAGTCCAGGGCCTGCCACAGAGAAGGCTCTGTCACCACGAGGTTTCAGTGTGGAAAAGTTACGGTTAGTTTCGACCTGCACTTCACCGTTCTTCCTGGAGCATAAATAAATAGGAGCTGAGACGGGTACGAAAGGGCTCGGCCGTTAAGTGATTAAAAAAAGTAACATTTTGAATTGGACCCTGTACAGAACAGGAAGCCAATGTAGAGAAGCCAAAACTGGTAATATGCTCCGTCTGTTGTGCCAGTTAGCAGATGCTAAAGACGATAAATGGAGGCCTGGTCCAAACCAAAGTACAGAGAATTGCAGTTAATGAACAGATGAATACTGTAGGTGCAGCTCAGGAGATCTCAGGTCATCTAATGTTAGGATGGTTGGTGGTTTGATCCCTGCCTCCCCCCAGTCTGCATGCCAAATATCCTCGGGCAAGATATTAACCCCAAGTTGTTACTTACTAACTATCATTCACACTCTGAAGCATCCATCAGAGTGTGAATGATAGATAGTAACCACTTAAAGAAAGTATAGAAGGCAGTGCTTGTGTGAATGTGGCATGTTGTATAGAGCGCTTTGAGTACTCTGGGAGAGAAGAAAAGCACTATATAAGAATCATTTACCATGAATAACATGTTCAAACACATTAGCTGGCAGCTATGGCTTTACCTTGGCTCGCTGCTTTAAATGAAAAAAGCTTGATGTAACTACTGTGCTCACCTGTGGGTAGCACAGGTGAGCACAGTAGTTAAGTTGCTTCTTAACTCAGATAAAACTGAGGTCATTGTACTCGGCGCTGAAAAGCTTAGAAATATGGTATCTAACCAGATTCTTACTCTGGATGGCATTACCTTGGCCTCCAGTAACACTGTGAGGAACCTTGGAGTCATTTTTGACCAGGATATGTCCTTCAACACACATATTAAACAAATATGTAAGACTGCGTTCTTCCATTTGTGCAACATCTCTAAAATTAGAAATATCCTGTCTCAGAGTGACGCTGAAAAACTAGTTCATGCATTTATTACTTCCAGGCTAGACTACTGCAATTCATTATTATCAGGATGTCCAAAAAACTCACTGAAAAGCCTTCAGTTAATCCAAAATGCTGCAGCAAGAGTCCTGACAGGGACTAGAAAGAGAGAGCAGATTTCTCCTGTTTTGGCTTCCTGTTAAATCCAGAATTGAATTCAAAATCCTGCTCCTCACATACAAGGTCTTAAATAATCAGGCCCCATCTTATCTTAATGACCTTGTAGTACCATATCACCCTATTAGAGCACTTCGCTCTCGCTCTGCAGGCCTACTTGTTGTTCCTAGAGTATTTAAAAGTAGAATGGGAGGCAGAGCCTTCAGTTTTCAGGCCCCTCTTCTGTGGAACCAGCTTCCAGTTTGGATTCAGGAGACAGACACTATCTCTACTTTTAAGATTAGGCTTCAAACTTTCCTTTTTGCTAAAGCATATAGTTAGGGCTGGACCAGGTGACCCTGAATCCTCCCTTAGTTATGCTGCAATAGACGTAGGCTGCCGGGGGATTCCCATGATGCATTGGGTGTTTCTTCTTCACTATGTATTAACAGACCTCTCTGTATTGAATCATATCTGTTATTAATCTCTGTCTCTCTTCCACAGCATGTCTTTTATCCTGTCTTCCTTCTCTCACACCAACCGGTCGCAGCAGATGGCCGCCCCTCCCTGAGCCTGGTTCTGCTGGAGGTTTCTTCCTGTTAAAAGGGAGTTTTTCCTTCCCACTGTCGCCAAAGTGCTGCTCATAGGGGGTCATATGATTGTTGGGTTTTTCTCTGTATCTATGAAGCGCCTTGAGGCGACATTTGTTGTGATTTGGCGCTATATAAATAAAATTGAATTGAATTGAATTGAATTGAACCTGCTTACACAGTTTAAAGGAACCATCAAGGTTTTAACATTTGACTTACAATAGGAAGATAAAGGGCCAAGAGCGCTGTCAATGTGATTACAGGTGTCAAAAGTAGTCAACAAGTTCATGTTGAAGTGAAGTTCATATTAATACAGGTTTTGTTTGTAGACAATTGTGAAGACGCAGGCTCTGGGCGGAGCCAGGAGTTGAACAGATCTAACATGACAATTAAATTGATTTCATTCCCTAACACAGGATAACAAGACTGGAGCAACGACACTGGATAGGAGAAAGTCTGATACTTTCTAAGATATGAGGTTACTAACCTTTTCTTTTAATTTTCTAGCTCCGTTGAATTGACACATGGGAATGTGTCAAAAAGGGGGGGAAGTTGAGTTTTAACATCAAACAAGGGTTATATGAACATTTTTATGGCTTGTTTTAATAACTTGGTTGGTAAAACTTAAGCTAATAATGACCCAAAAGGTTTCCAGATTTTTTAGAGAACCCGTGAGAAGCATGAATCATTATTTCCATGCTTAAGCATTAATCATTGAAATGAACTGAATAGCGTTTAGAAGATAAAATGCCTGTGTTCACGAGAAGCTGAGTACCACACTGGAGAGGAAGCCGTGGGATGGTAGGCGGAAGGAAACACATGATTTTTGTGAAAAGGGGGGGACACATGTTAGAATTAAAAATGGCTGATTTGTTTTTGATGTCTTTTATTAGAATGAGTGGTTTTAATCATTTTCATACACACCTTGCAAATGTGCTTATAATGAGTTGGCACTCGGTTTTTTGAAGGTCATAAACCGAGTTCGGCGATAGTCCGGACTGATAAAGTGTAGGAAATGCCAGTGCAGCGGGCTAAATGCAAACACGCTTACACACACATACACTAAATTAGGATAAGTCCTTGGGACATTCTGAATGTTCTAAACCAATTCTGAACACCAAAAGATCAGTAGACAGCAACATTAGATTGTTAGAGCTAGGAAGAGAGGTGTTTTGGTTTTCTGTCTCTTACAGAGAAAGGAACAGACACCAGACGAGGTCACAGATATACGAGGATCCTTCGCAGCAGAGACAGACACGGTGACTGCTGAAACACCAACTGGGTTCAAGTGTCATGGCATTTTGGGCTCCAGCTAGTCACCTCAAAAGGATGGATCCCATAAACACAGCAATAACCATGAAGGGGTTGGCGGAAATCCAGGAACACCAGACCAACAAGGTTCGAGAGGCTCTTGGGCGAAAGGGGAACACGTTCCTGTTCCTTTTCCTGGGGAACACAGCTGTGATCCCAGAATACACAGATCATTGTTTGAAATCGGGGCAGAATAATCCCCTGATCTGTGCAACGACTGAAGGGTTGTCTAACCCCTGAGGTTGAAGGAAACAAGAGCAGAGGATCACCCGACTGGAAGACACTGGTGCCTACAGCAATAAAATAAAGGTTAAAAGCTCCTCGGACAGAGGTTCTAGTCTGAGTACGTTTGGAGGGTATAAGGTAGCACCGAAATAAAGCTGTGGGAGAACTGGGGAGTGATGGGAGTCTCATCTGTACCTACTGTTGTTGTTGTAATAAAAGTTTTTCTTGCATCTGAACTGCGCAAACACAGAGGTCATCTCACATATGGTTCACCCAACAGGGGGACAAAGGGCCTCAGGGGTAAGGAGAAATGAACCCGGCAACACGGGATTGCAGGGTGTAAGTGAGCTCTTTAAGTCTAAAGAGCTCATCAGGGGGAATTGTGGGATTATAATATTATTTTATGCCATGTTAGACCCTAATTAAAGATTGTGAATTATTATGTAGTTTTAGTTTGCATTATTCTCCTGAATTAGAAGAAGGTGAGAACTATTACATTTGGTAAACTGATCTGCATTACATTAGACTGCTGAATTATTGTGAATGAATGATATTGTTTTATGATGCATTATACTGCTGAGTTATAAGAAATACTGTTCACAGAAAGTCATCGCCTTATTTGTCGGATTAGAAGAGAACAGAGCATACTGCCCCATCTCATCAGGAGCAGATGAACAGGGAGCCAAGGTCGTAGCTTAGGCGCTGTGTGAGAGAAAGAATGTGAATGTTTAGGCTTTTATGATTAGGTGGGGGCCACTAGAGGCTATAAGAGTTTGATCAAGGCTCCACCATTTTGAGATCTGATGCTGTCTGCTGTATGGTGTCCATCTCCCACGTGTGTGTTCATTAAATCATCGTTTGACTCGACCCGGCCGGACCAGTGTGGTTATTTTTGGTTTTCCTCTTGTATCCATCCTCAATATTTGAATCCGTAACAGTGCCAAATATGACAACTTCTGTTTTGTTTTAATTTAAATAAAAATTTACAGACATCCACTGTTTGATGTCATCAAGGCAGCATAATAACAGATCAAGTGAGTCTGTCCCTGCGTTTAAAGATGGATAGATCTCCAAGTCATCTGCAAAACAGTGAAATTAAATTTTTTACCGTGAGAAAAAAGACCCCAGTGGCAACATATACAGTGCAAATAAGGCAGGACCTAAAAGAGAGCCTTGAGGTACACCGTAATTAAGAGGGGCTATTTTGGAGCTGTGGGGGCACATGTTGACATAAAAGGTTTTTCCAGATAAGTAGGACCAAAAACACTGAAGAGCAGACCCTTTTAGGCCAGCATATGATCCCAGCCATGAAAGCAGGATATCATGATCGACCAAAGGCTGCTGTCAGGTCCAACAACAAGAGGGCAGCAGGGCTGCCACAATCTAGAGTTAAAAGGATGTCACAGTCTGGCAGACGCAGACTGTATGTGTCGCAAAAAAGACTCAAAAACAGAATGTGAAACGTGACCTGGATTAGCAGAAAACGAGCAGTTTATTAAGGCAAAACAAATACAAACAAAGAGCATGGGTGAAACTAAACAATAACCTAAACTGGGGGAACTAAAACTAAAACATGAAAAAACCTTAAACATGGTGAACTGACAGGGAAACCTGAAGTGGACGAGCAGACGACCTGACAAGGAACGACTGAAAACACACGGACTAATAAACACGCAGGAGGAAAATGAGGGAAGTGGGAACACATGGAGAAACAGCTGATGCACATGAACATAACGACGTCACAAGGGGAGAGTAAAACTGAACACACTGAACATAGGAACACAGGATCTCTTCAAAATAAAACAGGAAACATAAGACACACAGACATGAAACACATGAAGGGCAAAGGAGACTTAACAGGGGTTGAAAACACAAAGGGAACCTAACAAGCTAATGAACTTAAACAAACCATAAACATCAAAATAAACTAAAACTCTGGGTCAAAAGGATCGTGACAAAGAATATCATTAAAAACCTTTAAATGTGCCGTCTCAGTGCTGTTGAGCTGAGCACAGAGCTGTTGCATGCAGACAGGCAGTCCCTGGAGCGGACAGGAAACAAGCTACGTCTGTGGAACCATAAATCCCACTTTCTAATAATTCAATTTGGGGAATTTCAATTTTATCTATACAGCGCCAAATGCACTGTTGTTGCCTCAAGTTGCATCCTATTGTCAGGTAAATAATGCAAAGAAAACAGGAAAAAAAAAACTAACAATCATCTATGAGCAGCGCTTTGGTGACAGTGGGAAAGAAAAACTCGCTTTTAACAGGAAGAAACCTCCAGCAGAACCAGGCTCAGGGAGTTTTTCAGCGTCACTCTGAGACAGGATATTTCTAACTTTAGAGATGTTGCGCAAATGGAAGAACGCAGTCTTACATATTTGTTTAATATGTGCGTTGAAGGACATGTCCTGGTCAAAAATGACTCCAAGGTTCCTCACAGTGTTACTGGAGGCCAAGGTAATGCCATCCAGAGTAAGAATCTGCTTAGATACCATATTTCTAAGCTTTTCAGGGCCGAGTACAATGACCTCAGTTTGATCTGAATTTTATGAAAATGGGTCGCACAAAAAATAATATTACACGCCCTGAATCCTTATTCATTAGCTAACAATACTGTAAAATTACACTAGTCTACATCACTAAAATTATATTATAAGGTTGTACTTTCTATAAAAATTATCTGTGCTAGAACCAGTGCTAATTACATGTAATTAAATTTAATACATTTTTATCACAATAACAGTCGCCTCAAGGCATTTTGTATTCTGCTTTAAAGATCCTACAACACAAGAGAGAAAATTCCACCCACAGCCCCTTGTGAGTAAGCATTATATCCAGTTATGTGTGTGACTGGGATTAAATCTTTGAATTTACAGAATCCCACCCAGACATTTTTAAAATAGAGAAAATATGTAAAATGTGGGAAAAATGTAATAGATTTCTACAAATTTACATTACAAAGGCTAATAGCCACAGACTAGATATAAAAGATGGTGGCAGCCGCAGTAGCACTAAGTTCTGGTTTTGAAACCTTAAGCCAAGTTTAGTTATTTTATTTTGAAACAAAACAGTAGAAGGACCTGGTGGATCTGGCTGTGAAACCAGGCACTGCTACTTCATATGTAAGTGTCAATCCTGACTTCCTGTTGGGTTTAGCATGTGGCTCCAAGAGACTGTTTTGCATGTCCTGATATCGTACATCAGGCGGTCAGAGGATGGGCCTCATCTACCAAGCTACTAAATTTAATCCAGTTAGTTACCGAGTGCATCTAGAGGACAGCTGCTGGTAACCGATAGAGCCGAGGGCATAGACACTATCATTTCTGCAGAATCAATTGCTACAGACTTCCGAACTTCATATAAATATCAAACTTGGCTCAAGAACAGTGCAAAAATAGCTTCGTGGAATTTGCTTCCATGGCCCAGTGGCTGCATCAAAGCCTTACATCACCAAGCACAAAGGAAAACATGCAGCCACTGGACTCTACAGCAGTGGATGTGTGTTGTCTGCAGTGGTGAATCATGCTTCTTGCATGAGTCTTTGCCAGGACAACGATACCTGTCGGTAAAATAAAATGGAGCAAATGCACCAACAATGTTTTAAAATTGTTCCTGTGCTTCTGGGCTGGTTTAACCTTCACTAGAGTTGAACCAGTCTTTGTGGTTTTAATTTAGTGGAATATGACCTCGATGGAACAACAGAGCCCAGGACTGCAGTGTCACTACCATTAAACAATGGATCTTGACAGTTCAGTGTAGAGTCTTGGCTATAGCAAACAGATCTGCAGTTGTATGTGATTGGAGCATGGATCATGGCTGTGACATCAACTTCAACAACGACAGGCATTGGTCAGAGAAAGTCACATCCTCAACACTACAGCAACAAGATTAGATCAAGCATAAGACCGAGCTCGTGATTGGATCCAGCAACCGTGATATTAACACAATCAAGAATTAAACGCTGTCACATTTAGTCGCAGTTTTAGGCTACGTTCACTCTGCAGGTCTTGATGCTCAATTCAGATTTTTTGATCAAATCTGATTTTTTTGTCTGCTCATTCACACTACAAATAAAATGTGACAGCAAACGCGCTCTAGTGTGAACGCACAAAGCGGCGCATGCACAAAAGAAGACGTCACACACAACGCGCTCGGTTTAGACCCAGAGCAACAGTATTGTTTGACTGATGACCTTAATATAAAGACTTCGGACTTCACGTTTCCCAATTTTTGCTTTAAGTTATTTTGTTATTTCCATAATAATGTAAATAACCTAATAATGATCCTTATTGCTGTTTTAGAGGAGCGCTGCTTCAAAGGATAGCTGCAGATTTCTGTCAGAATCTGCAGATTATACAGTACAAATAAAATGTTCACGTTTCTCCAACGTTGTTCCCAACAGTTTCACTGGATGGTCAGGAAGCGTTCGCGATGTCTTCTCCGGCGCTGATAATCGGCGTCTGTCTTGTGTCAGTGACGTAAAAGACAGATTTAATGCGACATGACCATCAAACAGCAGCTTTCTAAAACATCAGATATGTATCGAATTCAGAACCACATATGAAAGTGACCCAGATCGGATTTGAAAATATCGGATTTGTGCCGTTCACACTGTCACACCATGATCGGATAGATGGTCACAGAGGGTGTAGATTTGGTTGTGGCGTTGGTGGGGATGATTCAACCACCGAACTCTGCCCTGTTTCTTTTTTTTTCCTTTTTGTCTTTGCTTCTTGATAAAAGGAGAAATATACTTGCCTACATATGCTATTCTACATGCTTTTAAATCATTTAAAATTACAATTCATAGTTTTATATGTTAAATTACTATTAAACAAATGACTGACTAAGTATTTTAGGCTTTAGTTTACTTCAGCCATATTCCATATAAATCAGGTGTCATACAAAAATAAAAATAGCTTCAAACACAGTCATGACAATAAAAGAATATGACTTTAAGGACTTAACATCATTACTTCAGTTATACTACACCAACATCTCTGACACATCAGCACTAAGGGAACACTGAATGACCTGCTGGTTTTTGTCCATAAAACTACTCGTCTAAGTTTACCACAAAGTAACAGATCTCTCAGCAACATTATGCAACATTTCAGGCACTATTGCCCCGATCAAGTCAGTGAGCTGGGATGTTTTATTCTAAACATGAACTACTGTTACAGCAACAGACATGGACACAACAACTCAATGTCCACTATGTGAAGGAGCCAAACACATGCCTGCTCCTCTCATTAACTGAGATAAACTGCTGGCATATTTGTTTTACATCTATACTGTCCAGTCTCTCCTGGTGGACGTGGCACAGCCTCTGTAAACTAATATCCTGGCTGCTCGAGGCCGTTTTCTCTGACAGTTTCAATCAAAAATGCTGCTCTGAGACTGAGAGAACTAATAGTGCTGCTGTTGTGCAGTTAGTTTCCAAAACACCTTATTCATGGTTACAGTTTTAGACTGATGTGGGCCAAAGCCGAGCATAGCTGTAACGTTATTGTGACACATGTTATGAGTGAACTTGACTTTAAGTGACTTACAGGTTTCTTTGAAAAATACTTTCTTATATCCAGGTTCTTCCTCTTTGCTGCCATCCTCCTCTCCTCCTCGCAGCGCAGGTTTGCCGCTGCTAAAACTAAACAGATCTCCCTGAAAGGCTCAGCCAATCACATTGGCCATATTTGTCACATGAGGCAGGACTCCAGTAGAGAACGTAATTGAACTCTTTCTGCACCGCTGGGTGAATGAGACGCTGACAGATCTTTTTTTTCTTCTTCTTTCTATCGGGTTTGATTTCTTTACTCGATGAGATCAAATTATTGGTGGGGATAAATTCAATAATCGCTGGATATTGGTGGGGACACGTCCCTTCCGTCCATGCCAAATCTACGCCCTTGGATAGGTCGCATAGGGTCAGAAAAGTCGGATTTGATGCGCTTTCGCCTGCAGTGTGAACGTAGCCTTAGCTAACAATTCAGAAAACTCCAAGATAAAATTATTATATGTCCTTAATTTGGCCGTACATACAGATTTGTGAAATTTTAGCTTCATATTTCAAATAGTTTGCCAGAGGCATGTTTTTAAATGGACCGAATTCCAGCATTTTAAAATCTGAAGCTACGTTTGAACATAAGTATCTCAAAAACTTCAACATGAAATTAATACAACTGAATAAGTATCTGTAATTTATGAAAATTCAAGCAGTCCTATAAAGCCTGATATTTGAGGACACACTAATACAGGAAAAAGAAAATCACATTTCAAACAACACCTTTCTGTATATTTGTATTTTGCAACAATGCAAAATTAACCTTTTCGAATCATTTTTACACTCTGCCAGTGTGAGCAGGTGTACTGTCACGTTGCTTCTGGGAAGTCTGAGCTGTTCAGCTCTTGCTGAAATGATTCACTGACCCTTGCACAGGCAGGTATAAGTGTCCTTTTCTCTGTTAAACAACATGTTACCCAAGACCTGAGCCATTTTACCTCCACACAAAAGAGTCGTTTCTTTTAGAAGATATCTGAAAGTAGAGTGCCATTCAAACTTACAAGGTCATAAAATCATTCACCATCATCAGCGCATAAAACATGAACTTCTAGAATAATTTAACAGTCCATATTTGTTCATTCAGCTTAAGTAACTTTCCTCCTACATCTTTTCATCTTCCACATTGTGATTCTGCTGCGTGAAGCAAGAACCAAAATCTTAGAATCTGGCAACAACAACCTACAGAGTTTTAAAAGGTACGATGGATTTTAAGTGATGCAAAGATTTATTTAATGTGGTTTTTCTGTAAAGTTTGCACTTGGGTCTGGGTGCAATTTGTGTCCATCTTTCCACTAAGTTAGTTTTCAATAATATACAAATTATTTTCATCCACATCCACAGGAGGAGGAGCTGGTCAAACTGGGGTCAGTTGGACCAGCAGTTTACAGAATAAGTGACAGCAACCGAGATGGCGTAATTAAAAGAGTCCAATGTCAAACAAACGGAAACAACTCGAGATGTTAGAGATGAGGTTACATTTTGCTCTTCTTTCATCCTGACTTGTTCTAATGCCATGTACAGACAAAAACTAATAAGGTCAGTGCTTGTTTGTCTGCATTTATTATAGAAACACTTTGCTTATGCAAAACTGCCATGGAGATTTGTTTATTATAAACCAGCTGATTGCAAAAAATCCAATGGCTGCTAAAGTGTTTTTAAATTGATAAAAAAGCTCATAACATATTTTTTTTATCATTGACTGCATTACATGGGAACAATAGCAACCATACCCAAAATGTTGTTACCCCAAACAGTTTGTAGGTCTAAGCCTGAAGTATATCCAAGTCAAAATGATCTAAAACTGAACTAAACTAGATGTGAGAAATATTTTTAATTAAAAAAAAATCTAAACTAAAAGGCTTTACTAAACTGCAGACTAGTTTAATAAAAAAAAAAATCTATGCAAATTGAAATCTAAATCTATAGCTAATATCTTTTGGGGGTTAAATTTGTCAGCCTGCCTGATCAGGCTCCAGTGAAGGATCACAAAGTGTTGTTTGTACTGCATCTAATTTTAGATAATTGTGTGGTGAAGCACATTATCTCCACATGCAGTGTAGTATTCCCACGTTGTTCCCTCAGAATAATCAGGATTCCTGCTGTATGGATCATGAAAGCACTACTTGCTATTTTCTGATTTTGACAAAGGCTGAAGGACTTCAGCGTGTCTACTTTACATTTTAGTTCATGTTGGTTCCCTGCCTGCAGCCAGATGTCAAGTGGTGTAGAAGAAAAAATAAATAAATAAATAAGAAGTTAAACTAGAGGTAGTTTAGCATGGGACCCGAGGGCTCGCACAGAAAGCAGCAGTGAAACAACGAGTGTGTTTTTAGGACAGCCGTGCATGGCCCAGTGCCTCCTTAGTCATGCGTGCTTTCTCTGCCTACAGCACACACGCTTTGAATCTGCACTAAACCTGCAGTGCACACACCACAACACTCATAAACGCCAGCATTTGCGTGAAGTCCTACCTTCACCGCCTCTATGTGAGTGACATTGTCAAACAGGATGTCATTAGCGGCCACTATCTGGTCCCCGACTCTCAGTCCTTCTCTCTCAGCCGATGAGCCTGGCTCCACTAGCGACACATAGATGCCCACGCCGTGCTCTGAACCACCTCGAACGCTGAAGCCCAGACCCTCGTGGCTCCTGGAGCGCGTGAGGGTCACTTTGCGCGTATCTCCGAAAGGGCCCACGCAGAACGGCGGGACCACGCACGCGGAGAGTTCAGCAGCTGCGCTTAAACCGTCCGACGACAGGACCTGCTCAGGGATGGAGCTGGCAGCTGAATCTACCTCACCCACAAAGTCCTCTGCGATGCCGTTGCTGGGGATGAGGTCCGACTTCAGATAGAGCCCCTCGGACGTGTACTGGTCGAACAGCAGCTGGTCGGACCTCGGGATGACCAGGCGCAACATGGGCAAGAGGTGCCGTTTGTCTGGCGTGTTGAGAATCACTTTAAGAGTTTGAACCAAGTCGAAGACGTTGCGCTTGGCGTGGTAAACATTGAGACAGTGGATGAACTGCTCTCTCTCCCGGTCATTGAGCAGAACATTGAGAGCTTTGTGCAGCCTTCGGACGTTTGTCGAGAGCGCACGGCCGCCCAAGACGATCGAGTTCAACGACGTGTTGAGCGAAACGCTCTCGAGGTCAGCGCTCATCCTACAACATAACAGAGCGTCATACAGATGCGAGGTTTGACCGTGACTATGATCAGATCCACCTCAGGTCGGCACTCCTCCTTAAAAGTAAAACTTGAAACGCGCATCAGACAGTTTCAGCGAGTGCCCCGCACACGACGTGTCACCGCGAAACCAAACATTTCCACAGTCGATGCCCGTATTCATCTGGCTCTGAACAAAGCAATATGTCCCCGCGTGTTTTATTCCATGCACAACGCCAGCTCCACCGCCGTCCACGGAAAGCTCTCCTTATCAATATACACAATCTAACTGCACCTCATTCCAACATTTGATTCATTTCCCTGCAGCTCGATCCTCCCCGCGAACTCAGCGCGCAGAGTGGAGCGCTGAACTCAACGCGCTGACCCTTTATATAGGAAATGACGCAGGTGCGCGCGTGTGTGTGTTGCTAAGAAACTGACAACACTATTCACCCTTATTTAAATTATTATGTTGGGCAATTCATTACCTAATATTTTAGTCACAGTGTAGATGAGACGATCTGATGAACAAAAACAGATCCCTGCTCTGTCCAATCGAGATTGATTAAAAACGACGTGTAGGTTGATCGTCCACATGCATTTAATAGTAGGTGTCGACTTATCAGTCTTTAAGCTGATAAAGCAAATATCTCTCAGAGGCGTAACTAAAGCGTTTTCTAAGCTGAGCCTCCTCATGAGAGGAAGACTGTCTCACAAACATTTGTGTTGCACTATTGTGCTGCTGAGGGGACGCTGACAGCACAGCACGACTCGTTCAGGTGAACAAAAGATCATAAAAGCCACTTTGGCATGAAATCGGGTTCCTTGTGTGATCCTACAGAATAAATGTGAACCGCCTACTGTTTCCACATAGTGGCTGATCACGGTAAATTTATTCATTTGTTGTTTATTAGACAGCAATAAACGTTTAAGACATGAATAGAAACTTCCATTGGCTGACACTTAAAAAGAAGAAAAAGTCAGTTAAACTTCTGGGATATTGATCTGGTCCGTTAAGCAGCAGCAAGGGTCGTTAAATCGGTTTCAGCTGCTTCTGTGTTAATGAACAACAGCAGGATGGCTGAAGCTCAGGGAGTAGAAGGTCACCACTAAGGAAAGGAGGGAGTTCAGTTAGCCTATAATATTCAGGCATTTTACAGAGAAGGAGACACAAATCGCAGTGTAAGTCGTTCTATAGTGTAAATAATGTTAAGTAGTAATTTCATGGTAATTTAAGGAAAACCAAACAATATTTCCAAATATTAGGGTAGCCATTCAGTGTAAGTAAGCTGCACTTTTCAGGACACAGGCCATATTATGGAGTAACTTCATCTTGTTATCCAGGTATTTCACACTGCTGAAGTCATTTGTGTATAATGAATATTCTACTAATCAACTGTCTTTTTATATGAAATACAAAAAACACTGTGATGAGAACTTTTCTCCCTCTTATTTGATTTTATACATTGATACATACAATCAACCTTTGCAGGACTCACCTGAGCATTTAATAATACAGACAAGGTGAGGTTCATTAACCTTTTTAATTAAAAACAAAAACATCAAACTGAACTTTGTGAGCTAGGATAGCACACTGAAGCTTTCTCCTTTCAAAGGACAACAGACAACAACATGAAATGAGAGTTTGGCAGAGGAACCTTCTGTGACCAAGCAAGTAAGAAAACAGGCCTGGACCCCTTTTTTTCTTCAGAGTCTTAATTCTTTGAAGGTCCGATTCAACAAGGAGCTGGAAACTTTCCTCAGACAAGACATGAGATGCCATTTGAATACTAAATGTTCAAAGAACCAGTTTGAGATCATTTAAGATTTGTGATCACCATCTCCTGCTGCAAACATCCACACCAACAAGAGAATATTTTCACACATCCTCAGGTGGTTATGGGGGAAATTCCAGTATATCTGAACAATCATGCAAATACTCAGAGTCCTTGAAGTGACTTTTCTTCCCCATTCTTACCCTTGGTTTGAATATCAATAGGCTGTTTTGACCTTGTCTACATGCATGCAAACACACTGAGTTGTTGCCATGTGATTTGGTGATTAGATTGTATTGTTTTCATACCTAATGAAGTGGCCAGTGCAGTTGTGTATATAAATCTTCAGCATTTTAATAATCCTTGCAACAGTATTTGATACTTTTGTTTCCAACCTGAGGTCGTAGGTTAATGGCTCAGTGCTTGGTTAGAACATATTTACATACTACATTTACTTTTGTGTGAGAGAAGAACGACAAAGTCAGTAGAAATATTTTTTAAGTAAATGTTAGGGCATTACACTCTTTTCATTTTATGTCAACACGGTGAACAGGTGAGGTGTTCTCTCAGTGACAACGTGTCCCATGTCTCTCTTGAAACTTAAATTCCTTGGTGTCTGTTTCTCTCTGTATTTCTAACAAACATCAACACCTCCCTCCTGAAATAAACTACAGGGTGGGCCGTTTATATGGATACACCGTAATAACATGGGAATGGTTGGTGATACTAAAGTCCTGTTTGTGGCACATTAGTATATGTGAGGGGGCAAACTCCTCAAGATGGGTGGTGACCATGGTGGCCATTTAGAAGTCGGCCATCTTGGATACATCTTGTTTTTTCAATAGGAAGAAGGCCATGTGACACATGGATGGATTGGTCGTCGTGGGCCAGTTGAATGGCCCCCAAGGTCTCCTGATCTGACCCCCTTAGACTTTTATCTTTGGGGTCATCTGAAGGCAATTGTCTATGGTGTGAAGATACGAGATGTGCAGCACCTGAAACTACGGATACTGGATGCCTGTGCTGGCATTTCTCCTGCGGTGTTGCTATCAGTGTGTGAAGAGTGGGAGAAGAGGGTTGCATTGACAATCCAACACAATGGGCAGCACATTGAACACATTTTATAAGTGGTCAGAAACTTGTGAATAACTCATGAAAGAATAAAGTTACGTTGAAACCAAGCACACCATTGTTTTTCTTGTGACATTACCAATAAGTTTGATGTGTCACATGACCCTCTTCCTATTGAAAAAACAAAAGTTGTATCCAAGATGGCCGACTTCTAAATGGCCACCATGGTCACCACCCATCTTGAGGAGTTTGCCCCCTCACATATACTAATGTGCCACAAACAGGACTTTAATATCACCAACCATTCCCATGTTATTACGGAGTATCCATATAAATGACCCACCCTGTACAGTGAAATATTTAATTGACCAGTAAAAATAATGATTCCTAAATTCCATGCACTTCTTTAGCTGACTCATTTCTTAGCTGACCAACGTGATGGAGCCTGCAGGGTCTAATCTGCTGACCATAACTAACTGTGAACATACTGCTCTGTACTATCACATAAAAGCACAGTTATCTGGAACAGAGGCCACTGTAGTTAAAATTGCAGGACAACAAGGTGGCGTCCACACACCAGCGCCTGCTTTTATTTGTCAGTGGATTCATTCTAAACTCATGAGCATCCATGTAAATCTGTATGTAGTCTATGAAAAAACATCTCAACAACATGTACCTAACAGCCAGTGACAACAAAGGCATCACAAGTGATACATGTGCAAGTGATAGGAAACAATTTATAGCACTTTATAATGCAACCTGTCAACAATAGTGTAATTAGCCTGTAATTAAATGTCATTTCAAGGTGTTTTATTTAAAATAACAGGTATCTTACAGGAAAGGAGACGCACATTATACTAAGTATTAGAGATGGCACGATACCACATTTTTATGTCCGATACCGATACCGATATCATAAATTTGGATATCTGCCGATACCGATACGAATCCGATATAGTGTGTTTTTTAATCAGTAAAACGTTTTTTTAATATCTTGCTGCATTTTGTATAAGTTTATACTCAAGTTTAAATAAATAACAACACTAAAGCTATTCTGTTAAACCTGTATGTAAAAAATACACTGCGCCCAAAATATTTCATAGTTCAGCAATACTGATCAATCTAATAAACTTAAACCTGCTCCATCCTCCCTATTCTGGTATGAGTACTATACTAATAGGGTTGCAAACTCCCAGCAAAAAAAAAAAGGGAACCACCCTCCACCTCATGATGCTTAATCGATGTAATCAAAATTAATTTGATGCAGGGGGAAAATGCACAAAAATAAATTATTTTTCAAGAATAATTAAATAGATTCAACATCTTTCTTCAACAGAATTGTAGACTGCACGGATGGTATCTTCCCGAAGGAAAAAGTAGTATAGCTTACTATATTAGACTTAACAGTTACTATATACAGTAATGGACTTCTATATATTTTACATCAGATTAAAACTTTGTGTGTAAGAGTCAGATAATTATTTATTAAAAGCTAGATATTTTAAATGAGAATAAGAAAGAAAAGTATGTCTTTGTGCCCCCTTTTGCCTGTTCATGCCCTATCGCCCCCCCTGGCTACACTTTGCTAGATCCGCCCCTGCACAGTTACCAGCGGTCAGCTGCTAGAAAAGGATCCTGGTGTAGAAAGTAATATTACAGTTTTTCTCCATTGGTTTGGCTCATTTCTTTAAACAGAAATTACATTCTCAAAACTCTAAGATCATTTGGCAAAACACTCTTACAGTTTAGCACAACACTATAGCTCACCTGCAAAAGCTCATATCTCTTCCAAAACTGTTCACTCAGGCTTCAATCTAAATCCCTTTCTCATTTAAACAGTCAGTGTCTCCAAAATAGCAAAGATCCTTCTCAATAGCTTTGGCTCATTTCTCGACACAGATCGGACATTCTCATCATTCTTGGTGCTTTTGTCAAAATAAACCTGGATGGTTGATCACAACAACATGGTCCACCTGCAAAAGCTCATATCTCCCCTAAAACAGTTCACTCATGTGTCAAAACTACATTTCTTTCTAATCTGAATAGTCAGTGCCCCCAAAATGCATCGTCCCTTTGGCATTGTGTGAGTACTGCCATACAAAATGTTTAGATGTTTTGTCACTATGGCAGAGGACCAACAATATACCACAGAAAAGAGTAGCCTCCAAGGTTTGACATCACAGATTGCACTCACACTACCAAGGAAATGATAACCATTTTTTATTCACACGCAAAGAAAGTTTCATACATATGTAAAAAGAAAATGTACATTACAGTAGTAAATTGTATGAACACAAAATCAAAAAACAAGGACTTATTCAGTGTTCACTGTACTCATTCTCCCGCTGCACAGTGACTGGAATACTTCTCTAAACTGTATAAATTATGTAATTCCATAGTTTACAGTAATTTGTACAATATATTTCTTGTCATATTTAGTATCAAAACATTCCACTAGTCCTCTCCACCTGCTAGTATAGACCTACTACTGTAGGCAGATGCACACAAAATCTCTACAGTAAGTTATACATTTTTTGCCTCACGCACAGTGCCCTGTCCTATACAACATATAATTCCATCATAGATTACATAGAGTACATACCTGTTTTCCCTGCGAAAGGTTTGGATAATGGAGGAGACTGTAGAACGAGGCACATTAGGCTGCACTCGACGACCTGCCTCTGCCATTGTGAGGCCATGGTTTATGACATGGTCTATAATTGTGGCCCGAATTTCATTTGGGACAGCACAGCACCTATTCCTCTCAGTCCTCCTCTTCTTCTTCTTCTTCCTCCTCTTCCTTAAGGAAGAACTTCCCCTTGTCCGTTTGCTTTGCCTTGTCTATCCATGTTCAGAGATCGGACTGGCTCTGGTCAAGCTCTATATATCTGTGTTTGGCAGCACACAATCATGGAACACACCTGTGTGTGACACCTAGTTTCACCTGACTGTCAATGACTGTCATCAATTTATCAAATATTCAAAGAAATTCATATTTGGTATTCATGGCATTATGTTCTTGACCAATTTTAACAATTGAACAGACGGTTGTGCATGCGAGTACTTATACAATGAAATCATGCTGACATGTTTTGGAGGGAATGATCATTAGACTGAGAATCAACTAATCAGTTTAGATCTACAAGATCTATTCATTTGGAAAATGTGCTAAATGTGGGCTAACTGTATAACTGTAGGCTACTTGTACTTAATCATTTGCAAAGATGCACTGAGACAATTGAGACATGTACTAAGGCATTTGCCATTTGATAAAATGAATGAGAAATGCCATTCTGTTTTGAACATTTGCCAAGAGGTTTGGAGGTTTGTCCATGTTATTTTGAGAATGTAATTTCTGTTTCAAGAAATGAGCCAAACCAATGGAGAAAAACTGTAAATAAATTCTAACAACAGCATATCAAGCTTAAACGTGCTGCTGTTGTTCAGCCGCTGGTTTCCTCTTTCTGGTGAGAAGTGGGCCAAAAACAAACAAGAGAGACGGACTCGCGACAGAAAAGCCGATCAGCTGATCATTAAGCAGTTTCACGATTGAAGCAGCAGCAGGAGAGAGAGAGAGAGAGAGAGAGGCAGTCGCTCCATATATGTGTTGTTAAGCTTAACGTGGGAATGCTTTACAGACATTCAGAGATGAACTTACACACTTGCTTTACTTCTCTCTGGGAAAACGTCCTCATAGATGAAATGCTGGTTTGCTAGTAAGGCTACAAATACACACAGCCGCTCTATCACGTGATGCACACTGCTGCTACGTGCTACGTTATGAGCCGAGTTACGCCGTGTCGCAAGTTTTGTGAGGTGCTTTTTTGATATTTAATGGATCGGATTACATTTTTTATTTCTCACCGATATCCGATCCAGTAATTTGGGTCAGTATCGGACCGATACCGATACGTAATATCGGATCGGTCCATCTCTACTAAGTATATAGTATTTAGTAATTACTCATTTTAAGTACGTTGTAAGCAGTTTTAAGTACTGGATACTCTCATGGTAATTTCAGGAGAAATAACCAATATTTCACGGTACTGTACTTTCTGTACTTTTCAGGATGTGGGCCGTATTATGGGGTGACTTAACCTTGCCCAGCATCCAGTTATTTTCCATGAAAGGACACTATGGACACTACATGCAGTTCTAGCCTACACTCAGTTGCCTTCCTTTCAGAGTTGGAAAGGATGATTGACAGGTTAGTGTGGTGGAAGACAGAGATGTAAATGTACTGACATGTGAAGAGTTTGTGGAGAATGTGAAAGTGTGACATGTGAGCAGCAGCATGGCTTCATGCAAAGAAGGAGCGGAGACAGTATAGACATGTCTGTTTTTTTACAACTGCAGTAAAAAGCAAACAAACAACAACAAAAGTGGACAGTTTTTCTGTAACTTTACACATTTATTTCTTGCAATTTAAGTTCAAAGAGTCGTGCTAACAGATTTCTTTCTTTGTCACAGCAGCTTTTTCTTTATCACGTAGCAGGGGTCTCCAACTCCAGGCCTCGAGGGCCGGTGTCCTGCAGGTTTTAGACGTGTCCTTGATCCAACACAGCTGATTCAAACGGCTAAATGACCTCCTCAACATGTCCTGAAGTTCTCCAGAGGCCTGGTAACAAACTAATCATGTGACTCAGGTGTGTTGACCCAGGGTTATATCTGAAACCTGCAGGACACCGGCCCTCAAGGCCTGGAGTTGGAGACCCCTGATGTAGAGTAACAGTTAAATATTTAACATTGAGAGAAAGGGAAGTTTCACTGTTCTGTGTTTTGTTAGTTTCTCCCAGTTTAGGTTCCTTAGCTTCTGTTTCTCGCCTGCTACATTTTTGTTTCTTTCACTTACTGGTTTAATAAAGTTTACCTGCATCTGACGCTGCTTGCACTTGTGTCCTACTTTCAACCTTCACTCGTCTGCCACTGCAGACGGGACAAAATCAATTTACACATCATATTCAAATGAGTCTGGTTTATTAACCCTCATGCTGTACAGAACCTGTGATGTCCAGACGGTGTTCCTCTGGTGTTCTGCTCTGAAAACATTTGGATTTAGGGATTAACATAGTTACCATGGTGTCTGTCTTCTCTTATTTTTCTGGTGTGATCAGGGCAACTCTGGAGAAGATGGGCCTGCAGGGGAAAGTCGCCCCCTTGCAGGCCAGAAAAAATGGGATAACGTAAAGACAAAATACAAAGTATGCTGTTATGAAGAAGAAACACAAGTTATTAAATGTACTTTTACTAAGAGTTGTTGTGTTTTTTTTATTTGTCTACTGTCATTTTTGATTTCCCCTGCCTTTAGGATCCAAGTATCCAGCGTCAGGAGAGGGAGTCAGTGGGACGCCCTCATGGATGAGGTGAGAGGACAGATGCCTTCCATTAGGCCTCCTGTCTTAATTTCTTCTCTTGCTGAACACACTCCAGGGCCGAGTGCAGCAGTGGGTGACCAAAATGAAAGGGAATTGGACCCTGAGGAGGAAGGGAGTCAGCCAATCACAACAGGGAGGAAGTGGAGAAGGGATCGAGATGATGAGCTGCTCGACCTGACCAAAGAGGATATGTGGCATCAAAGGGAGGCCGGGGAGAGAAGTCTGCCTAAATGGCAGATGCTTTTATTAGAATTTTTTTATTACATTGTGATATTTGTGTTGTAAGTTAAAAGTCTTATGTTCTCAATAAATTGATTGAAACAAACAGTAATTGTCACTGAAACCATTTTATTAACATGTATGAACATGACAAAGCTGTTTTGACTCTGAATTCTGCCAGGGGGATGGTGAAACAAATAATAAAACTCACGGCGTTCATTGAACCCTCTTCCCCCACAGAGGACTCGGAAGGGATAGCTCAGTAGGTAGAGTGGTTGCCCCATGATCGGAAGGTCGGGTGTTTGAATCCACTGAATGGCTACCCTAAGGTACCCCAGAGCAAGGCACCGCCCCAACACACTGCTCCCCGGGTGCTGGATTGGCGGCTGCCCACTGCTTCACTGAGTGAATGGGTTAAATGCAGAGCACTAGTTTCCCCATGGGGATTAATAAAGTATACATTACATTATATTATCCCCCATGGAGGAACTTACAGAGGCAGTAACTAAAAGCTGATGTTGGATGACGCAGCTTTTTGAGTGGCAGAAAGTTGGATGACAAAGTGCTATAAAGCTAGATTAGCTCAATCTACGCTGGAGGCAGCCAGATCTTTGATTACAGAAAATGTCGAACCCTCACGTATTTCTGATCCCTCGCCGCTGTCTTCTGCTGAGTCTCTTGAGGAAGGGACGGCGGGGGAGAAATCTAGAAAGGGGGGAGGAATTCCCATCTTTAATAAACCCAAATAGAACAAACTGTGCAACACTGTATCCCAAAATACAAATTACCAGGAAAAGTGAAGCCAGAGGCATGGACTTGAGTGAAGGGAGGGAGCTGGGTTTGGGAGTCGGCAGACCTCCTTCCACCTCTCTTCTTCCCCCCAGCCGGAACTCACAATCCACTCCTCTGGGAGACCATCCCTCGCCGACACTGCTTCAGTGAGGTGAGAGATATTCCCCCTGTCCGTACGATTTCTCTTATTGTTCCTGTAAATAGTAAACAGACAGCTACAGGAGACCTGGACTCCTTCCGTATCACTCCGGCTCCACAACTGCTACACATAAGTCCTTCTTTACCGTCATCCCATCCTCTCACTTCTCTTCTTCCCCCTTCAACCTCCCTTCCTGCGTCGGAGCAAAGACAGGGGGAGGGGGAGAGACCTGGGAGGGTTTAAGCTACGCCTCTAACCTCCCATATGGATTTTGTCCAATAATACACAAAAGAGGCAATGAACCGGGACCAAAAGCCATTCATTAAATCAAATTAAAGGCCTTCACTCTAATGTGTCGGCTTTTTTAGGAAACCACCAAAATATCAACCTGCAGTGACGGGTCCAAGAACACCAAGCAGAGTCCTCCTCCTGTAGTCCGAGCTCTGGATGCTCTGGATGACTGCAGGGGCGCTTCCTGGGGGAGGTTGGGGAATGGACTCAAATCCAAAGGGTGAAAGGAGCTCATGTAGAAAAAGGTGGTGGGAAGTGACAACAGCATGATGATAGCAAGGTCTGTGAGCCATAGTATGGCTGAGTACAAAGTGGCGGCGACCTCATCTGACCCCAAAAATATCCACCCCGCTGAGCCTCCAGCCAGACCTGCCTCCTCCCGGGGAAGAACCCGAGAGACGACAGAGGGTGAGAAGGAGAGACAAAAAGGAAGAACAGTGAACAGGGCATAGGTATCATCCCAATTATCATAATGCTAGAAAAGGGAGGAAAATTATGGATTGGGAATTCTGAGGGAATAAACCAATTTGGTTTATTAAAGTCATTGTGGTCAGTCAGCCTGGGGAGGTTCACCGCTGTTTCATATTTTCACCATCGTGGATAACGGCTCTGACTGTGTGGAGTCCCACAGCTTTAGAAACAGCTTAATAACCTTTTCCAGACAGACAGATCTCAATTACTTAGTTTCTCACTGTTCCTGAAATTCTACTGCTCCACTTTGTGTAGACCGAAAGGTCCGACTTAAGTGTTTCGTTTTTTTGATTGTGGCAGAAATCAGGCCTGGGTGTGGCTACAGAAATGTAATTTTTCAGAGATGTGACACACCACAATTAATTTTTGTTATCATTCAGGGTCACTTGTTCATACAGGGCCATGTAGGTTTGGAAGCCAAGGAATAAAAGTGGGTTTTCAATGGAATTGTGTCTAAAGTGTCAAAAGTGTGACAAACATACAAAAAAAAGGAAATAGGAAAAGGGCAAACAGTTTTTCATACCACGGTACATATACTCTTCAATAAAATGACTGAATTTCTGCTGTTATTGTCATGTGTTTACAAATGTCGTTTATCTTCTGCTTTACCTCATGATTTAGGTCCTTTATGTTTTATCTTGTTCTTTGTTACTGTCGTGTTTCCACTCTGTTCCTCCGTCTGTGTCTTTGTTTTGCTGTGATCCCAGTGTTGTCTTCCCCTGTATCAGCTCTTCTGTCTTACTTCCTGTTTTATTTTTAATAGTTGTGTCTTTGTGTCTTGTGTTCACTTTAACTTGCTTCCAGTCTCATTAAACTATTTATCTCCGGGTGTGTGTCCACAGGTTATCTCTCCCTTTATTTACTCCCTCAGTCTTCCTTGTCCGTCGTTGCATCATCCTCAAAGCTGTTCTCCAGCTCTGGTCTCTAGATTGTTGTTTATCTCCTTCATCTGTGTTGCCTACAATAAGTTGTGTTGTTTGCAATTACTGTTGAAGATGTACTCTGAGTTGTAACTAATACAGATGGTTAGGGTGTAATGAAATCTAAAATCATTCCTCACTGCACACAGAACATTTGTTGACTGCTTTCACTCTCTTATGTAAAGCTGATACGATTCCCGTCCTTTCTGCTGTGACGGGGATGTGGGCGCTGATGCTGTGCATTCAGAGAGAGCTGCAGTAATTAGAGGTCTCTGTTTCATAAGCCATCTGACATCAACAGCTGTCTGCTCACACATCACAGACAGTATTTTACATCTGCCATTCTGATGACGGCTAAAAGCACCTGACATTTCCTTTCCTCGCTATTAATGCACAAAGTAGTGAACTTTTCATGGCTCTGAGTCTCGGTCTCCCACCCAGCTAATATCACTATCTTTAACCCATCATTAAGACACAACTGGGAAAAAATGAAAGGCACCTCAGTGCATTTCTATTAACAAAGCAGAACATGACATATATGTTTTAGTAGCTGTTACTATCTTAAATAAGTATAAAAGTGGGTTAAAGAATAAGTGGGTGTGGGGAAAAGAACATAGTACCTGTATTTTTCAATTCAATGACATTTTATTTGCACTAAATCACAGCATCAGCTGCCTCGAGGTGATTTCTACTGTAAGGTAAAGATCCTGCAGTAATATAGAGACAACCCGAACAATCAGATGACCTCCTATCAGCAACCACTTGGTGACAGCAGGAAGGAAAAACAGTCTTTTAACACAAAGACATGGTTAGACAGCGTGTTGCTAATATTTATAAGGTGAATACAATAACCACAGTTTTATCTGAATGTAGAAACAGGAAATTAGAGATTATTCAGGCTTTTGCATTTTTAAGACTTTCCTGCACTTTAACTTTAACTGGTTTATCTCCTCTGGCTTCACTGATACAGCTGGTACCATATATATAGCAATGAAAATATATGCTGCATCTTCTAAAGCTGCATAAGGGCAAAATACAGTATGTGTACATTCGGATCAAGGCCTGCTTTTGGTATATATAGTTATTATGTTGAGTTCTACAAGAACTTTTGAAATGTGATTACTCCTCTGACTGATTTGTCAGATCATGTTTTGAGCGTATTCCTGAGTGTCAGGACTCAGATCAGCCAAGGCTCTGATCGCCTCTGACTTTGCTTGAGACTGATAGCAAAGGTACAAGCACAGTAGTTTTGCAGGTGTCTTTGATAAGGCCGTGTGCTATTTTTCACAGAGATCCAAAAACACCACATGAACCACAATAAACGCTGTGTTACGTTTGTCACAGCAACATTTTGAGGTGTGTGTTGGTTTCAGCTCCACCCCAGCTGTTGCAGACTATAGCTGTGTCCCAAAACGTCGGCTGCATCCTTCGGAGGACCCGGCCTTCGCGGTCTACGTGGGCCGGGTCCTTCAAAGACCGAGAAGGCCGGAAGTGCGAGGCTGTGAAATTGGACGGTCTAGCCTTCAGATTTGCGTCACCGCTGTCTCGCTGGAGTTTAATAAACTCGGCCGTCTGCTCCTTGCTATCTAAAATATAACAGGACACTGGAGTAAATTCTCGACCGTTTAACGTTTATTCAGCTGTGTGAAAATCCCGGAGGAACCCACCCGATGGATTAATAAAGTTTTATTTAATCTAATAATCGAATAACTTTGATCTCAGCCAAACCGATTTACTCACGAACAAATAAAACACTGAAAAAAGCCCAACAATTACATTTTAAGTTATCCGAGTGACTTATATATCATGTTTAACCTGAGTAGCGAAAGAGCGGGGGTCTGAAAACAATGAAGCCGGGAGTCCGGTGCTCTCGCCGGCTGGAATGACCATTGAACCCCCCGGCGAGCTGTCGAGCTGGTGGGTAACAGACGTCTCCGAAAACGTCAAAACACTTTTGCAAATATGCGATATCTTGATAAACCGAGCAGATATTTGATGTTTACACAGCTACTTTCTCGCCTGAAAATATGTTAAAAGTTTATTTTGTGGCCCAGAAAGATTAATAAGAGTAATTTTAAAACTTAGCAGCGGCCGCCATTGTTGGCAGCTGAACTTTGGCTGGGCCGTGCTATGAATTCTGGGATATGGTGGGCCACGAAGGACACACCCGACTCATCCTTCAAATTCGGGGAAATGAAGGACGCATTTGTCGGACGCATTTGAAGGAGTCGATAATTGGGTCAGCCTTCGTCGCCTGGCTGTGACGTAATCGGCCTTCAAATGCGGCCTCTGGAGGATGCAGCCGACGTTTTGGGACACAGCTACTGACTACACCTTATGTTCCTGCCTCTGCTGTATCCCACAGTCAGCATGTTGTGAGCTGGTCTGTACTGCTGGAAAATGTCAACACTGAGATTCACCATCTGAAAGGGGCTGATGCTCGGTGCCACGTAGAGTTGGGGTTACAAATCGTGAGTTTGGGGTCCTCCAGGTGATCCACAGCTTTTGTATCATGTTATTGTTCGCAAATATCATAAATGTGTATCTTCCTCTAAAATCAGTGTTAGATGCAGGAGTGGAAGTTCTTTTTAATAAACTGTTTATTATAGAAACAGATAACAGACCTTTGGGTTTTAACAAGTTTGGTAAAAAAAAATTGTACTTGATTAGAGTCTCTCTCATGTTTTCAACTAAGGCTTGTTTATATAAATCTACATATATGTCTGTGAACATGTGTATGCATGCATATATATACTGTATACATGTGAATAATCATGTGATGCTTTGCTGTATGGCGGGCAGGATGCACGACCCCAACGCAGGAAATTTAACTGAAAGCAGCAGCTTTATTGCTGAAGTCACTATTATCAGTATAAAACTCACAACACTAGAAAATAAACCAGGACCTGAGAATTAAAGTTACTTGGAGCACAGAGGACGAACCACAGCACTGCGAGGGTACGACACGACAACTAACAGAGACAAACACAAAGGGCGAAGGTAATGGAAAACAGGAAGGAAGCACAGCTGGGGCTAGTCCGACATAACGAGACAAAGGAAGCAAAGCAGGACAGGAAACACAACACGTATGCAAAGACGGACTCGGAGACACAGGCTTCACACTGAGACGTGACAGAAGCTCATGAACCAGGAAGTGTCTGATATCACACTTGAGATTATATACATTAATAATATTATACATCAAACATGCAATAAAGATTATATGGTAATGATGGATACACCGATATGATTGTTTTTGTGTATAATGTTCTTAAACAAGAGTTTTTATTAAAAAATATCTTCGCAGCACAGTGAAGACAGCACTCGGTGCACTAACAGCCTCGTAAGCTGTTTGCTTGTTCCAAGCCTGTAAACTGTTACATTCATAGAATAACAGGTGCTTTAAAAATTAATGCAACAATGAACTTTTGATTACAAAATCTCTGAGCTCAGAGTGATGTTGTTATTCTCCCTGTAGGCGAAGCAGCTGGGGAAAATCCCAATACTTCCTGCACAGTGTCCCTCCAGCCACTCCTGATTAACTACAGACGAGTGTAACAGAGAAAAACAGGAAATTAATACTTTTTGCATCTAAACAGACGACCCAGGACTGCAGCATCAAGTCAAATTGCAGACAAAAACAATAATTAGAAGTTTCTCTCTGAGCTGTGGAGCCTCACCTTCACCGAGGATGTCAATAGTGTCGCCTTCACTGAACTCCAGGTCTTCTGGCCCCTGAGCATCATAATCATAAAGGGCCACCATCTGGTAGAGGATAGTACGGCTGGCCAGGGGATCTTCTTTCTGCAGGTCAGTAGCACAGTGTGAGTGAGTCAACCTGTAAACCAGCTGAGATATAATTAGAGAAGCATCTTCACATGTTTTTGCTGTGTTACAATTCGACACAAAAAGACAAACAGTTAAATGTAAAAAGCATTTCTTTAAAAGTGTGGCAAAATTTCATGTTCGTGTTTTATTTTTGCATTATTGATAAATATAATATTTAAAGCTGAAATTACTAAGACAAAGTTACTTGCTGTCTTTTGCAGTTGTTACGACCCGGCTCAAAGCCGCAACATAAAAAAAGAGCAGAATACGGGTGAGAAGGTTTCATCTTAAAATGGAAAACCAGGTTGGCTAAAAAGGCTGCTGCCACCAAGGCAAAGACAAGTGAGCTCCCTGGGAAGCTTGCCTCAGGTATGCTTTTATCCACACCTGACTAGGTGTGGCCAATTAGCACCAGCTGAAAACACTGAGATGATTAGGGGCTGCAGAGGGACGTAACACCTCCCTTAAAAGGGTTCCTCTAGGACCCCTAAATTTATTAAAAGCCCCTCTGAAGCCTTCAGGTCCTTGACCCACAAACCTGGAATAAAAGTTAAAGCTAACAGAAGCACAGTGTTCACATTATAGTTGGCATCTTTAAGCATGGATGCCCCTACATGAGGATCTGAAGTTGCCACACTGAACACAAAAAGTAACATGTGACCAACACAAAGGAGCACAACAGTCAAACCCAAAATGATTATCTGATCTGCTACAACACAAAACCAAAAGTAGCAACAAATAATCACAAGTGATCTGTTGTCTCCACCACACAAACAGTCACATACAAGTGGCCCTATACCACAACAAGTTACTTTAATCCAAAAAGTTCAGTAAAGCAAGCATGCTAGTGACCAACCACAAAATGGAGCGCTATGGCCACACAATGATCACATCAAGGGTGGCTCAGCACCCCACAGTGTTATTGCCATCACCTGGCCAACAACACTCACAAGTGATCCAACAAAATAGCCATATTCCCCACAACACTAAAGGTCACAGCACAAAACACTCACCTCACAAGGATCTCATTAGCATCCATCAACACTGACATATGCACACACATGGTGTACACACAATGCCAACTTAAAAACAGCCTACCTGCCTCAGCTACAGACCATAACCATGAATGGTCTCAAACCTCCTACCAAGTTTGGTGCCACTGATTTACTATGTGCAGCTCCCAGCCTAAAACACTAAAAACAACAAAACCCTAAATTTACCTACCCTAGTCTTCAGTGTACCAGGCTCGAGGCAACTTTAAACGCGAACTCGAGAGCAGGCAGCAGACCAGAGATACAGTCCCCTACCAAACCCCGAAGCGTACCCCCACCCAGGATAGCCACCAAACACAACAAATTAAAACGACAAAGCAAAACAACAAACGAGTGCTTCGCTGGAAGGGCAACACAGCCACCCAGCTGAAACACACTGACTAAAGGGACGTTGCTCAATCAGTGAACACCTTCACTCACCCACTTAAAAAGTCAAACAAACCGATATTCAATCTCCACCAAAAAGACCAAAGATCCTGGACGAGCCCCCACTTATGTTACGACCCTTAAAATGGAAAACCAGGTTGGCTAAAAAGGCTGATGCCACCAAGGCAAAGACAAGTGAGCTCCCAGGAAGCTTGCCTCAGGTATGCTTTTATCCACACCTGACTAGGTGTGGCCAATTAGCACCAGCTGAAAACATTGAGATGATTAGGGGCTGCAGAGGGACGTAACAGCAGTGTAAAGTAGTGATGGTGAGATGAAGCCTCATGATGAACTGAAGCTTTCCACCCAATTGGTCGACTCATGGTTCGAAGCATTGTGATGATTCATTTGCTTTACTGCGCCATCAAGTGGACAATTCAAGTGAAGGCTCTGTGATTATAATGATGTGTAAACCTCTAAACTGAATAAACAAATTGTTTTCTTGGTTATTTATCCCGAATATTGTCTCAGTATGTGTGATACAAAAGAGAAAGTGGAAACTATCAGGACAGTTTTGGTATGATTGTGTAACTGTTAGCCTCAGACAGTCAGTCAATAGTATAATTCAGATCATAGATCAGTACATTTGCATATTTTTATAACTATAAAAAGAAAGCTGACACTTTCGAGACTTTATCTAATGTGTAAGCATCACAGCAGATGCCTTAGATTAGAATCAGTGAGCTGTCGGCTTTCAGCCCCGACCGTGTCCGTGCTGTCTGGTGAGAAAGGCGACATCTCACTGATTCTGATGCGTCAGCGCTTTGTGTTTACGTCTTTGTGCAGAATCGGTGTACCTGCTCTCATTTACTGTTTTAGCTGTTTGGTGGTGGTTGAAATGTAGTAATATTTATATTAAAAATCGATTCAGGATTTTAATGAATCGATATCACGTTATCCAAGCTAGAATCGATTTTAATCGATAATCAAAACCCACTAGTACCTGTGTAATCATGCTTATGTACATCTGGATAATGACACAAACTAGTATTTGGCGCTTCACTTTTTAATAAACTAAAAGACAGAAATCAGATTATAGGATCTGTAGTGTTGTTTATTTATATTATGGTGCTTATCATTTGTGATATTTATTACTGTGTGCATACTTTATTAGGAGAGATAAAATAAAATAAAAATCTCTTCCTTCCTGGTTCCATCGAAGAAGAAATGCTCAAGTAACTATGTAACACGTACGTAATCCAATTCCACAACACAGTGTGATGGGAAATCAGCTGTGTTTTTCTGTCCATTTTATTTCGAATCTGGCGCGAACCGGTGAACCAGTCCCTGAATCAGTCACGTGGTACGGACTGCCCGCGAGGCCTCGAACGTCACTGCATACGTAATCAAAGCAAGCCTCGATACGCGCTTCACAGACACGCCCCCGAGATTACCCGACACACGATTCGACGCTTCGACACACAGGACACATCACTAGTGTAAAGTATTTTGTACTAGTATGTGCTCAAATATGGGACCTAACAGGACTGCTTGATTTTTTAAGTTTCAGTTACTGCAACGTTTCAGATGTATCTGCTCTAAATTATGTCCTGATTTATTTTGTTGGTGAGAAGAACCCGTGAATATCTGAAGCCTTTAGCTTTGATAGTTTTTCACATATTTCTGTACAAACACTACCTCCACATTTTTGTGCACATTGAAATGTACACATGGAACGAAACGTATGACAGTTTTGTAGAAATAAAAATAAGAAAAATTATTGAATGAGTTAGTACACACATACATAGATAAATATATGCATGGAGGGGATGAGCTACGCAGGACCCTCGAGCTTCCAGGCCTCTGGTAGAGGACCCGAGCTTGAAGGATACAGACAGACAGACAGAATCAATTCATTCAGTCATGAATTGCAATAAATAACTGGAACTTTATATCTTTTGACTGGTAGAGTAAATGAACTAGTAGTTGTGGTCTTTCAGCTATCCATTTTGGAAAGTGTGCAGTATATGCAAGCACTGGCTCTATAGACAGGGACACTGTAGCTAATATGCCCTTCATGTATGATTCTGTTCTGCTGCTTTCAGTTATTCCACAGCAGATCTTCTGTGTCAGTGTCAGCCTTTCCCTGCATCCTCTTCTGTCGCACCAACCTTGTGCATGTCCTCTTTCACTACATCCATAAATCTTCCTCTTTTGTTCCTGCCTTGCAGCTCCATATTTCAATCCTTTGCCCACTATAATAACTATAATCATCTTTTCTCTTCCCGTCCAAACCATTTCAGGCTTCCTGCCTTGTTATGAACAGAAACTAACACAACGTTTATAACGTGTGGGGAAGATACCAACCTGGCACCACAGGGTAGCTCTGCCGGCCTCGGCCAACTGCTGCACAGTGTGAGCCGACTCGATTTCCTCATCCAGAGGTGTCAGCACGCAGGAGCCGTGGTGCTTACGTCTAATGAGAGAGGACGAGGGAGTGAGAGGAAGTGGTGGATCAGCAGGAGAATAGATGAAAAACTGGCATAAGAGCAGGAAAATACAGGAAATGAAAATCTTCTGTGTGATGTAGATGTCAGATGTCTGTACACACTGTAACATTCTTACTCTGATGGGATTTGTTTGACAGCTGCTGCTAACAACAGACAAAAGTGGGCTGACAGCCGTGCAGTTACCTGAGGCGCAGATGAGACGCCGGCTGGTCCAGTTTCTCTGCGACTCGTTCCTTAAGTTCACTGTATGTGGTGTCCAGAGGGACAGACAGAGCCACAGTGTAGATGTAGTGAACCTTCACCACCACAGAGTCCTCCTCTGCTCTCTGAGCTGAGCTGGCATGCTGCGAATACAAGAACGTCTAAAGATAAATCATCAGAAAACAGTTTTTTTGTCTATTTTTTGTTAAGGTTTGTGAACTAAAGCTGCCGGTGTAGCGGTGTGGTTGCTGAATAGCCCTCATTCATTCATTATGTCATTATATCACCTGCAGTCATCATTTCAATCATAAAAGACACGAGGCCCAGTATGTACCCAGTGTTGGGTTTGTCCTTCCTCGGCTACTGCAGACACACGATGAGCTCCATGGAAAGGCTGCAGCTACACACTGTAACTGGTTGTGTAGTTTGCTGTTCACTGTCAGCAGTGTTGGGACTAACGCGTTATTAAGTAACGGGTTACAGTAACTACGTTATTATTGTGGTAACGAGCACGGTAACTAGTTATTATGCCAAAATCAGGAACGCGTTAGTCGTTACTGGGATTTAGATAGGGTCGTTACTCGTTACTTCGTGTGGTGGCTATCGCGGAGCTTCCACAGATTCTGTAACATTAGCAGGTGGTGGAGGCCAGCAGGTGGATGAGGGAAAGGGGACGTAGAAGGAAAAGAGACCCGAGGCGGCCGCCGGTCCAAGTGTGAACTGAACTTCAGGTAAGAAGTTATGACCTGCAGTCTATCTGGGTCAGATATAAACCAAGTTTAGGTGGAGTTTATTTTCGTTATTCTGACTTTTTCCGTACTGCGTACTAGCTAGCATGACGGAGTTTCTATACAGCTGGGTGGGTGCTATGAAGTTAATGATGTTGAACTTTATTTTGTTCATAAGTTATTAGAGTTGCCAACCGTCCGTCTGGTATTCAGAGAAAATATTACGCGTTTCTTATTGAGGTGAAAAGGAACAGTTTGTCCCGTAATTCAGCTACAATGAAAAAGACACAAAGCTGGAGTTATTCTGTGTCTTTGCTGCACAGCTGCCTCTTCTTCTTTCATTCTCCCCCCTCCCTCTCCTGTTTCTACTTCAATCATGAAAACTGATCAATGATCAGCTGATCGGCTCTCTTGTTTGTTTATCACTTTGCGCCAGAAACAGGAAACCAGCCGATGTCGCGCTAAACAACAGCAGCACGTTTAAGCTTGATCAGCTGTTGTTAGAATTTATTTAATATTAATTTCTAGTATCAGCTGATGTTTGCTGGAGCCACAGCTGTAAAGCTGCTGGTCATGATGGTTTGGATATGTGGTGAGAGGGAAACATGAAGATGAAACCAGGAGATGTCCTTACTGAATCATCAGAGCTGAACAGGTGATGGAGAAACAGGTTTACCTTTTAGGTGACATGAATGAGTTGAAGTTATGAACTGTTTCTGAGAGACAGATAACACCAGGATCCTTTTTAGGCAGCTGACAGCTGGTAACTGTGCAGGGGCGGATCTAGCAAAGTGTTGCCAGGGGGGCCAGGTAGGGCATTAACAGGGAGAGGGGGGCACAAGGAAATACTTTTCTTTCTTATTCTCATTTAAAATGTCTAGCTTTTAAAAAATAATTATCTGAATCTTACAACAAACGATTGATGCATATATACCATCAAGACAGTGTACATCACTGTCACAACAGCGTTTGTTTTCATTCAAAGGCTTTATGATTTTTCCTATAATGGCGGCCGGTCTCTAGTCAAAATGCCCGGGCCGATTTTTTGTCCAGCCCTGTATGCAGCTCATCTGCAGTCTGGTGTTACCTACATCTTCCTATTCAGAAGGCAGAATTTCCGAGTTCTGAGTACAATCAAAGCACCACGACTGCAGTTTTTGTGTTGGATGTAAAAGGCGCACATGACGCTGTGACGTAGGCTAGAATCATGGCAGCAGTCAATGATGGTCCAGGCGTGGGATTTCTCTTGTGGAAATATGCGCATTATCTTTTCCTTTCTATTGGTAGGTGGCACAGTGCACTGTGGCAAGTAAGCAAGCTAGAAGACTGGCAAAGTTACGGAAGCAACACATTAACAAGAGAATTCTGAGTAAAATCAAAGTTACTTTCCCTAGTAACTAGTTACTTTGAAAGTAACGAGTAACTTGAAGTAACTGAGTTACTTTTGATAGAAGTAACAGGTAATGTAACTAAGTTACTATTTTAAAGTAACTTACCCAACACTGACTGTCAGCCAACTGATGACGGACATTTCTAAATGCTGTACGGGGAATTAAATTGTTAGCTAAGTGACTTATTTCATGTTTCTGAAAACTGCTTCACGGCTGACTGGTATGTTAAAAAAGTTTGAAAAGAAACTCAAACAAATAAGTGATTAGTTTAGATTTGAGTTTTGTTTTAGAAATACAACATACCAGTGTCACAAACCTCTGCAGCACTGCATGCATGCGCTGTGTCGAGAAATCTCAACAAACTGTAACGACTGAAGATCATTTGATTTTCAGGAATCTTACGAGGTTTTAATGTTTTGACTTCTCTCTACTCACCTGAATAATTTAGCAAAAAATTCATATCAGAGCTGAAAGTGAAACCTTCACAACGCTGTTTAACCAGCAGCACCAATATTCACGTGTCAGGACAAGAGTCACGTGACAATATTTACTCCAAAATCAAACACGTCTGCTGTCCTCCAGTGTCACGGTGACTTAACTGGAACAAATCAACATTACGCTGCTAAGTTCAACTTTACAAAACGGTTTCTTCAAATGCACAAAACTTATTATATTTAGATCAGGGGAAAGTGTGTGCATTTGTGTGTCCGAGGCAATCAGCTGTGAGTCCTTTCAGTGCATCGGCTTTCATCTTTCGAAGGAGGATTTACCTGGTCTCGTGCTTTGGCTGTGTATTCGGGAGTCTCAGAGTGGGTGGCAGTAATGTAGGATGGAGGAGGTGTGTCTGAGGTAAGATGTCCTGCAGGGAAACCACAGTAAAGTGCATATCAGCAAACACAAAAAGGATGAAAGCCCACTTGAAGCTCGTGCCACTAGAGCCAGCAATGATTTTTTAAATCATTGTTTTATCTCCAGTCTTCAGTGCAGGCTTTATCTTCCAACAACACAACTAAAAAGAACAACTCAAACACATATTACCAGGAAAGTCGATTTCATGGAAAACCATCCTAAGAGCTGCACAGTGTGTGCGTTAGCATCATCCATTACACAAAGGCACAGACAATCTTCCATGATACTGTGTAGTGCATCAAAATATTCATGCATTTTTCTGCATTCATGAGACCCTCAACACCACTGGCTGAGATGCAGCCCCAAATCACGAGACAGCCTCCACCTTGTTTTGCTGCACACACACACGTTGCACCTCCCTCCTGACCTTTACTGAACATTGAAACAATTTGAACTCAAATCTGACTATTTATGACAAAGCTTCAGCCTCAGTAGATGGATTATGGCTCAGTTGTGTTGCAGCGGTGCCAGGAGGCTATCAGAGGGGACTGATTGTGTAATTGTGCGCTCTCTGTTCTAACAGGCAGCTGGCCTACACTGAAAAAAATGATGGATGTTACATTTACAAAAGTTTGACTTTCTCCAAAAGTTGATTCTGTTCATCTGGAAGTTTGCAGTGAAACGTTTCGTCATCATCAGGTGACGTCTTCAGTCTCAGCTGACTGCAGGTTTCAATCTTATAAACAGGACATTTGCATAATGACTGAAACCAGCCCACTGAGGAACAATGGGCTGGGAGGTCAGTCTTAATTATGCAAATTCTCATGACCACTTGCATCCCAGTCACGGAAGCGTTGGAGGCGGTCCGTAAGAGGTTACAGGATGACCCCAACCTCAGCAGCAGGACCGCTCTCAGCATCCACCAAGTGTGTTTGAACTGTGTCTTCATTCCACCTACTTCACATACAAGGGTCAGTTCTACAGGCAGAAACATGGGTGTGCCATGGGCTCCCAGTTTCACCCATCGTGGCCAATTTGTACATGGAAGAAGTGGCTTTGCTATCCTACCCTGGAACACCACCAAGTCATTGGTTCAGATATGTGGATGACACCTGGGTGAAAATCAAATCTCAGGACGCACTACATTTCACAGATCACATTAACTCATCAAATTCACCAGGGAGGATATGAACAGTGGCAGGTTAGCCTTCTTAGACTGTGAGATTTCCATCAGTAATGGGGAACATCTAAAAGCTGACGTGTAAACCTACACATACGGATCAGTATCTGAGGTTTGACTCTCATCATCCACTGGAGCACAAACTGGGCGTCATCAGGACGCTACAACACAGAGCGAACACCATCCCCACTGACACAGCAGCCAGGGAGGCAGAAGAACATCAAGAAGGCCCTGAGTAAATGTGGTTATCCAGCTGGACTTTTGTCAAAGCTGGGAAGGCTCCTAAAGAAAGCTGCAGATGATCCAGGAGAGAAGGACGAAGCTGGATGAAGGATGAAGCGCCTTGAGGCGACTTTTGTTGTGATTTGGCACTATATAAATAAAATTGAATTGAATTGAAGGACAACCGCTGCCTAAGTGAAAACCTGTAGTGATCCCGTACGTGTCAGGAGTATCGGAGCAGTTGAGACACATTTTTTCTAAACACCAGGTCTCTGTGGCTTTTAAGCCCCAAAACACGCTGCGCCAAAAACTGGTCCACCCCAAGGATCGGGTCCCCGACACAAACAGAGTAACATAGTGTACGCTGTTAAGTGCAGGAGGATTGGAAGGATTTATACATCGGGGAAACCAAACAACCTCTGGAGAAGAGGACGGCACAACACAGAAGAGCGACCTCGTCAGGCCAGGACTCTGCAGTCTATTCACACCTACAGGCCAGTGGACACTCTTTCAATGATGAGGATGTAACATCCTGGACAGGGAGGAACGCTGGTTTGAGGGCGGAGTCAAGGAGGCCATTTACGTGAAAAGGGAAAGACCATCTCTGAATCGAGGAGGGGCCTAAGGGTTCATCTGTCACCATCTTACATGCTGTGATTGCAGCCATTCCCCAACTCTGTGTGAATGGGACTCATGGACATTAATCAGTGGTTGTTGATCAATGGTCATGAGAATTTGCATAATTAAGAC
The DNA here is from genome assembly GCF_963576455.1 of Neolamprologus multifasciatus. NCBI lineage: Eukaryota > Metazoa > Chordata > Actinopteri > Cichliformes > Cichlidae > Neolamprologus > Neolamprologus multifasciatus. Next base: position 36,012,449 of record NC_140450.1, on the reverse strand, counting down.
CTCCCAGCCCATTGTTCCTCAGTGGGCTGGTTTCAGTCATTATGCAAATGTCCTGTTTATAAGATTGAAACCTGCAGCTGAGACTGAAGACGTCACCTGATGATGACGAAACGTTTCTCTCACAAAACGCTACGTCCAGATGAACAGAATCAACTTTTGAGGATTTGCTTTCCTGGATGATTGAGATGCATCAAAAGTCTAACTTGTAATGTGAAAATAATTTCATGTTTCTATGGTGAACATAATTAAATCATGTAGGATCTCTATGAAATTCAACAACTGAATTTGTTCTTGTTGAGATGACCTGATACAATCTAGTGAGAGTGGTTAGTTGCTGGACTCAAGAAATTCACAAGATCACACGAGATTTCAAACTGCAGGAAAATCCCTGGAGTTTTAAAAGGCAACTACACACACACCATGTATGCTATACACTATTTGTTTGTGTATTAGTGTTTAGTAAAATGACAAAATTGTGAAGGATTAAAATATTTCAAGAGCTCACCTTACTTCATTTAAACATGTTTCAGTCACGTTTTATCAACACAACATGCACAGGCTTATTGAATATGAATAAGTACAGACGTATCTTAACAAAATCTGTATTAGCTTTAATGAGCACCACAGGGTGATATCAATAGTTTGTTTTGGAAAAGACATTCCTGATTAGTTTATGGCAGAGGAGGGCAATTGAATTTTCCAATGGGTCTGAAATCAGGTCAACAAGAAACTTCATAAGGCCTTCGCAGCAGCCCCAGTTTGTCATATGTGGGAAAATGAATTGCCCACACCTGGTTACACATCAGATCATTACTGATTCCATCAAATAAAATAAGTTCTTTTTATAAATGTTGTTCATTTAAAGTGTCAGAAAGGATTTTCTCTTTGACCACTGGCTAATGACTTATGTTTGTCAAGTCACTGGTTAGTGAGCATGAAGTTTAACCCCTCGCCATCACATCTATTTTCAGAACAAGCTGGCAATGGCAAAAGCCAACTAGCATTGTTTCTATTTAGCGTTCTTTCTATTTAGCATAGTTTCTATTTAGCATAGTTTCTATTTAGCATTCTTTCTATTTAGCATAGTTTCTATTTAGCATAGTTTCTATTTAGCATAGTTTCTATTTAGCATTCTTTCTATTTAGCAGTTTCTATTTAGCATAGTTTCTATTTAGCATAGTTTCTATTTAGCATTCTTTCTATTTAGCATAGTTTCTATTTAGCATCGTTTCTATTTAGCATAGTTTCTATTTAGCATTCTTTCTATTTAGCATCGTTTCTATTTAGCATTCTTTCTATTTAGCATAGTTTCTATTTAGCATTCTTTCTATTTAGCAGTTTCTATTTAGCATTCTTTCTATTTAGCATTCTTTCTATTTAGCAGTTTCTATTTAGCATTCTTTCTATTTAGCATAGTTTCTATTTAGCATTCTTTCTATTTAGCAGTTTCTATTTAGCATTGTTTCTATTTAGCATTCTTTCTATTTAGCATTGTTTCTATTTAGCATTCTTTCTATTTAGCATTCTTTCTATTTAGCATAGTTTCTATTTAGCATAGTTTCTATTTAGCATTCTTTCTATTTAGCATTCTTTCTATTTAGCATAGTTTCTATTTAGCAGTTTCTATTTAGCATTCTTTCTATTTAGCATTCTTTCTATTTACCATAGTTTCTATTTAGCATTCTTTCTATTTAGCAGTTTCTATTTAGCATAGTTTCTATTTAGCATAGTTTCTATTTAGCATTCTTTCTATTTAGCATAGTTTCTATTTAGCATCGTTTCTATTTAGCATTGTTTCTATTTAGCATTGTTTCTATTTAGCATTCTTTCTATTTAGCATAGTTTCTATTTAGCATTCTTTCTATTTAGCAGTTTCTATTTAGCATTGTTTCTATTTAGCATAGTTTCTATTTAGCATTCTTTCTATTTACCATAGTTTCTATTTAGCATTCTTTCTATTTAGCAGTTTCTATTTAGCATAGTTTCTATTTAGCATTGTTTCTATTTAGCATCGTTTCTATTTAGCATTGTTTCTATTTAGCATAGTTTCTATTTAGCATTCTTTCTATTTAGCATAGTTTCTATTTAGCATTCTTTCTATTTAGCATTGTTTCTATTTAGCATTGTTTCTATTTAGCATTGTTTCTATTTAGCATTCTTTCTATTTAGCATAGTTTGCCCTGTTTTGTTTCCCTGATTAGTTCCAGCTGTGCTCCATGGTGTCTCCCCCTCCCTAATTATTTTATATGTGTTTATATCGTTTGTCACCCTCAGTCCCGTTTTCACATCACACTGTGTTCTTTAATCTGTAGAGTACTTATGATACTGTTAGCATTCCTCTTTCTTACTGTTCCACGGTTCCTCTAGTTCTGTTCCCCAGATCCTCCAAGTGTTTCTCATGGAGTTTGGCATTTTTACTGCTTCCTGTTAAGTTGCTATTATGCCTCCAATAAAGGGCCGTTCTCGTTTTACCCCTGCCTGCTCTGATCCTGCATTCTAGGTCCTTTCACCAGCAAAACTGACACAAATATGGCTGCTGTGTTTTGCAAAGCTTTTCTTTTCAGCACTAATTCAGTCTGTGAGGAGGATGCACCTTCATACTTCATCTGTGGTGCAACTCCAGGTATCCAAAAGTTAGTACTAGCACAAAACAGCTATACCAATTTATGTTGCCATGTCAACATTTTAATATTTTATCCTTGTTCATCGGAGCATGAAACAAACTGGCGGCTGTTATCGTTCATATACAACAATTTGGCAGAAGATTTACTTTAAAAAAAATCACACAGTTTCCTGGTTTCATGTCCATCTTGTTAACAATGTAATACAACTGCAAATTTTAAGAGTACTCTGATTACAACCATAGTTACAAGTTTCATCATAAAGATTTTTTATTTTTATATTTTATGTTAAGAAAATCTTAAGAAGATTAAAATTACGGGACCATCTGGCAAACATGAAGCCACGAGACCAAACACAGAGAAAACATTGCTGTAACGTTGGGATGATCTCTCACAGCGGAGAGCTGCTCTGAAGGAGCAAATGAAATGAAAAAAGGTTTCAGATAAACCAAAGTGTGAGTGTGATTGACTTTTACCCTGAGGAGGAGCTGCAGGACTATGCTGAGACTGTGGGCGAGTGGGTGGCTTGAGTCCTGGTGGGAGGGGAATCCCACTCGAAATTCTCTGTGGAAGGAAGCACAACAGGAGAAAAGTAACGAAGAATTTTCTTTCCACAATGAAAACAGATTTGTCACTGAGCAGAAGCTTGGATTTTTTGTTGAAATTGCCTTTAATCATTTAATGTCACCGGTCACAACAGTTGTGTTGTCTCATCTCGGCGGGTGAAGCAGAGAAGAACAAGAATGTCATTTTGATCAATCTGTAAAGTGCCTCCATTAAATCTCTTAAATGGGCGGCATGAACATAAATACTGTGTGTTGTGTTATTCAAAGAGAAGTTTATTACAGTGTCCTTTTTGCCTTTGGACGTCTTGACATCTGCTGGTTGAAGAAGGGATGCTGGCACAAGTCCTCTCTGCAAACAAACGACTAAAAATTAGATTTGTAGCAATAAAAACAAAGCTTGTATACAGAAATTCTGCAAAAGAATACACCCTCAAGAACCTGAGCAGGAATGAATACATATTAAGATTTATATAAAATATAAATAATAATAACTTTATTTATAAAGCGCTTTCAAACAAAGTGCTGTACAACTATCTGAAACTAAAGTGATAAATAAATAAAAGTGATGCATAGCAATACAAGTGAAAAACAGTAAAAATGTAAAAACTCAAAGCCACAGAATTAAGACATGTAAGATTTTTAAAAACCTCCACAGAGCTCGCCTGCCTAAGATGTTGAGGGAGGCTGACACAAAAAGAAAAAGCTCTCCAGTTGTCTTATTTCTGGTTCTAGGAACCTTTAGAACAGGGGTCCCCAATCTCAGTTCACGAGGGCCGGTGTCCCTGCAGGTTTTAGATCTCACCATGGGTCCACACACCTGAATCACATGATTAGTTCATTACCAGGCCTCTGGAGAACTTCAGGACATGTTGAGAAGGTAATTTATCCATTTAAATCAGCTGTGATGGATCAAGAAGACATCTAAAACCTGCAGGGACACCGGCCCTCGAGGCCTGGGATTGGGGAGCCCTGCTTTAGAAGGCCAGAGTCAATCTGTTTAAAGTGATAATCATATTTATGATCAAAATGATGTTAGAACATTGGGAGAGGAGTGATGCTGGCCTGTAGTCTTAAACTGTGGTATAACTTCACACTTTTCATTTCATTTGGAAATGAACCAGTTCAAAGAGATAAGTTGCAGAAATATGTTAAGAGCTCTGAAATACCATCTGCTACTTTTATCAGTACCATTGCAATCAGCACATAATTAATTTTTGCACACATTAACAAAGGTTTTAACTTCAAACTCGTCCAGAAACTGAATACAGATTATTTTGAATTAAAGTTTCACTTTTATTGTCTCTTCCATGTTCTTGAATCTTTGCTGCTTAAATAAAAGTGATTCAATCCACTTACTATAATATTCATATTGTCAGATTCAAAATGCTCTTTCACTGTTTCAGATTGCAGGTCTCTCCTCACCTTTCCGTCATATATGACAGTGGCCATCCCATCTCTGTTCTCCTCTCCAAATAAAAACACCGTAGCACCTCCAGGCACCGTCAGCTGTCCCGGTCCTCGTGCCATGTACGGGACACGCACCTGCATGTATCGAGAATCCCTAACAGGAAACAGACAGAATAAGCTGTAAATCTACAAGCACTGCTTTGCTGTAGCCCCGTAGTAGCATCGCCCACACACATACTCTGTGTCATCACATAACAAACTCACTGAACTCCATCCACATCAGGCTCGTAGAAGCCAGGTTTCTGTGCAGAGGACAACGACAGTTAGCATCTGCAGCATCACAGTGACGTCACACATACGCTGTGGTCTCACTGGTCAGGCTTACCTGCTGCCTCAAAGGCTCAAAGCCTCCAAAATCATCATTGGGTATCATAGAGGAAATCACCTGCAAAGGGAGAGCATTACACATGAATCAATATATAAAGTGCAGTTTAAACGATGTGTTTTAGTCATATTTCAACTGTCATACATTTAGTCAGGGCCTACATTTATATTTATTTATTTATTTTAACCTTTATTTAACCAGGAAAATCCCATTGAGATTAAAAACCTCTTTTCAAGGGAGACCTGGCCAAGACGGGCAGCAGCAGGTGTCTCACAGTTACAGAAATTACTCAAACACAGGCAGCAACAACACACATGCAACAATAAGTGAAAGAATACAAATAAAATAAAATTCAATAAAATTCAAATAAAAATAAATCAATCAATCAGTTAAAATGACAATCAATCTAATTGAAACAGTTGCGTGTTATGGACTTGGCCTCAAGGATTCTTAGTTTAGATTTAAAAGCTAAATTTATTTTAATGAGCTGCACTTATTGGTTTGTTTGGGTTAAAATAACCTGATACAGGATTAATTTAAGCTTATTTTAAGGGCACATTTTAATCATTTATATAATCAAATAGTTCAGTATTTTGTGTTCGTGGACTTTTGAACCTTGTTTCCTTACAGTCAGTCGTTATGTTGTATGTCGCTCGATGCTGTCCTGGAGTTGGTGACTCAGTGTTGTTGTTTTGATTAATATCATCTTTTGTTTCGGTTTAATTCTTGTTATGTTTCTGGTGAATTTCTGGTTCTTAGGTTTTGATGCTTCCTCTGTTCTCTGTGCTCCTTCTTTTATTTTGACATTTCCTGTTCGCCGTTCAGCCTCTGTCCCCGTGTTGTCTCTCGCTGTGTCCCATTTCAGGGTCTGCACGCTTGAAGTACGCATTTTAAGTGCGGTTACGTCACCGCCACGCGACGACGGCTGTCCCAATTCGAAGTGTACTTGAAATGCATACTCCAAATGCACCGTCGATTTCCCCAAATATCAAGCGTGGTCCGGTGCACGCTTCGTGGTCCCATATATCCCACAATTCATAGCGCGGCGGTGGGTGTGGATAATTTTGCCGCAAAATACGGCAGAAGGGAGCGGCCGAAAAGTGAACTGTCAAAAGTAAGTACTGAACATGACGTCACTTATTCATGTGCGAATGTTTAATAATGAAGAACATTAAAACATTGCTGTTGACCACATGTCGGCAAAGTTATGTGACACTAGTGATGTTTGTACTTTCAGCATTAACTTGGTTTTAAAGCCTCTACTTCTAAATATACATATAGTCGACCTTAATCTTACAGAGAATCTGATGATTTTATGGATAATTAAAGTCAGTCATATATCCACAAACACAACAAGCTGAAAGTCAGTGATATATATATATATATATATATATATATATATATATATATATATATATATATATCATAATAATCTGACAATACTATAATATTGGCCATGTTATATTTACATTACCATAGTGAGATGACGTTAGTCTCATGAACAACATTAGCTAATTGTTATTTACTAGCTAATCTTAAATAACTGTTCAGTACAGAAATGAAGCCCAACAATCATGTTTTACAGTCCTGTGGTCTCAGCCTCAGATACTCAACTAATCAAAGTGATGTCATGAAAAAAATGATTGACCAACAAAACAATTTTCTCCTTCATTTCTGTCAAACAAAGCTGTATGTAACGTTTCTCGCGGTTAGTATCATGGTTGCTAGGCAACCTGAACAGCGACGAAGGCTAGACCGTCCCATTTCACAAGCCTCTCACTTCCGCACTTCTCGTACTTATAGTACGCACCGTACGTAGTACGCGTAGTGCGCGTAGTACGCGCAGTGCACGTACTTCAAGCGTGCAGACCCTGAAATGGGACACAGCCTCTGTGCCTGTCATCCCTGTCTGTCAGCTTGTGTCTTTGGCTGTGTCCCAATTCAGGGTCTGCACACTTGAAGTACGCGCACTACGCGCACTACGCGCACTACGCGTACTACGCGTACTACGTACGGTGCGTACTATAAGTACGAGAAGTGCGGAAGTGCGAGACTTGTGAAATCGGACGGTCTAGCCTGTCACTACCCGATCCGTACCGGAAACCCGATCGGTACCCCGCATGCGCGAAAGGTGTCTACTTCCGGTCGTAGCGTTTTACGATAGTTATGGGTCATGAGTATGAGTATCTGTTAAGATGTTAAGAATAATAAGTATATCTTAAAATGTTTGCAATAATGAAGCATTTCAGTACAATGTAGACAAAAACGAAAAATAAAAAGATAGTTACGGATCGGGACTCCCCGATCCTTACTGCGCATGTGCAAAGTCGGACCGTACAAATCGGGTCTACCCGATCCGTACCGCGCATGTGCAGGGGTTTTCTTCTTCTTCTATTCGTTTAATGGCAGTGTACTCCCCAGTGTACGAGGATACCGCCACCTGCTGACCGAGCGAATGAACCCTATTGTAAACTGAATTGGCGTCATTACAAACGCGTGTTAAATTTGATTTAGTGATAGTCGAGTGTGTTTATGCTTGTCTGTGTGGAGAGGATTGATTGGAATAGTGATGATGATGTCCGCTATCACTGTCAATTGTCAGTAAACACTTAATCTGGCTGATGAATCTTCACGTGACACATTGCTAAATCAATATTATTAAGTCTGTAATTAGGCGCCATTCTTCTTATTTTACGGCGCTGTTGTTCAATCGGGGAACGCTCTCTGTTGAGGAGAAAAGCATGAATTTGTTTGTATACAGATTATCCATTGTTATATATATATATATATATATATATATATATATATATATATATATATATATATATATATATATATATAGGCTTTAAAACCAAGTTAACGCTGAAAGTACAAACATCACTAATGTCACATAACTTTGCCGACATGTGGCCATCAGCAATGTTTTAATGTTCTTCATTATTAAACATTTGCACATGAATAAGTGACGTCATGTTCAGTACTTACTTTTGACAGTTCACTCTTCAGCCGCTCCCTTCTGCCGTATTTTGCGGCAAAATTATCCACACCCACCGCCGTGCTATGAATTGTGGGATATATGGGACCACGAAGCGTGCACCGGACCACGCTTGATATTTGGGGAAATCGACGGCGCATTTGGAGTATGCATTTGAAGTACACTTCGAATTGGGACAGCCGTCGTCGCGTGGCGGTGACGTAATCACACTTAAAATGCGTACTTCAAGCGTGCAGACCCTGAATTGGGACACAGCTTCTGTGTCTGTAAGTTCAGCCGGTGTGTTTCCTGTTTTACTTTGAAGGTTAGGGTTTGTGCTGTGTTCTGAGCTCAGTCTAGGTTTCATTTTTGAGGTTTTGATTTGTTTTGTGACGTTTGTTTCTTTGCCAAGTTGTTGTTCCTGTGAATAAGTTCCCTCTCCCTCTGCTGCACTTGAGTCCTCCTTCCTGCCTGCTGCATAACACTCAACATGACAGATGCAGACTGAATTGAGGTTGTTTAGTTCCTTTTGCATCTTCTCTCTGTCTCATTCAGTGTCCTTGTGCTTGTCTTCCCAGTCTTGTCTCTGTCCTCTCTCTGCATCAGTTTCTAGTTTATTTTGTGTGTTTCGTGTTCTGTTTTGCTTCCTCTGTCCTCTTACTGTCTGATTGATTCGAGCTGCGTCTCCACCTGTTGCCCACCCTCTCCTTATCTCGTTAAAAGTGAACTGAACTGTTAATGGCTGATTCTAAACGTGTTAGCCCTGCAACAGGCTGGCACCGTGGCCAGGGTGTGCCCTGCCTTCTCACTGTGTGACGGCAGGAATAAGAGGGTCAGAAGAAAACGAATGGCTGGATAAACACGTGTACCACAAGCACTCTCTACGTACCGTTGCTTTTCCCAAGAAGTCTCTTTGCTGCAGCTGCTCGACATCCTGTTTCCTGGGACGAAACACCACACCCTCAGGTACCAGGAGAGGATCCAGGGCCTGCTTACTCTGTTTTTAAAGTTACAGTAAAGAGTCTTATGATCATAAACTGACTCCCAGCACCGTGTTCATGCAGTGGTGCTGGTGTCAGTCATTGTGCAAATATCCCGTTTATAAGGTTGGAAACCTGCAGTCAGCTGATGATGATGAAACGTTTCTGAAAACTCTACATCCAGATGAACAGAAACAACTTTTGGGATTTACTGTAATATTACTTTAGAATAATAAAATCACCATTTGTACTTAAGCACCTATATTTCATTTTTTAAGTCTAGGCTTTAGACGTCATTGTAAGTCTTGTTTGGTGAAATATTTGTTTTATTTAAACCACTTCAGTCTTTTACTTTGTGAGAATCTATAAAGCATTTGTTGACCTAAAACGAGCACAGAGAGAGCCTGCGGTGGTAAAGGTCCTTTGTTCAGGTGCTCTTAAAGCAACAGGTGACTCCATCGGCACTTTCTGCAGTTATTTGTCATGTAACATTCTCACTGCTGGTCCATTTGATTGGATAATAATAAATACCATGGTAACCATAAAATCTGAGGCTTTGTAACATGTTCAGTTTGTTTTCAGCTACACCAGGATCGTACCAAGTAGTCTTTAACCTTAAACCTAAAAACAGCTCCAAATACTAAAAACAAATGAGCTCACCCTGATGCTCTCCAAAGCTGCCTCCATGCTCCCCCCTCGTCCTGGTCCTTTCTCCTGGGAGGCTGACAGCAGGACGTCCCTGGCCTGCTCCCACTGGCCCATCTGACAGTACACAGCTGCTGCGTTGTATAACACCTTGGAACATATCACAGTTTCCCATTTTAGTGTATTCAAACAATATCTGGTGAATGACAGGTTGTTTCTTCAGAACAGATTTGACATTTAAAATGAAATGAAAGTGTTTTATTGTAGATGTTTGCTGAGCAGCAGCTGAGCTGGTAAACTGGACATGTATGATTCTTGTGGACGATTCTCTGGACGACCACCACAGCTGTTATGTAGTTTATCTTACTGTGACTGTATCTGATGATGAGATGTTTAAAACTCACAGTGGCACACACAGTTGCACTGTTGTTTGGAACCAGTAACAAAACCATCACATGTGTCTTCTTCCATTAATGAGGCTTTGACAGCTCACAGGTGTGTGGCTGATATTTGAACTACACAAATGTGGTGATGAGACAGGACGGGGCTGGATTTCCTTATTATGCCGTTTTAATGTGCACTGAACCGAATCCTTGATGACGGTGTGTCCTTGTGTCGAGGTGTGTGTAGGTGAGGCTGAATGTCAGACCTGCCAGCTGTACAGTTTAAATCTCAGTCCCAGCTGTTTGTAGTCAATCACTACGTTCTCTCGCATATGTTTCTGTGCCCAGATGTAGTCAGATAGAGCCTCTTCCAACCTGGAGAGAAAAGAAATACGGGCAGTATATTTAAAAACCTGAATAGCACACAATGTATAAATAATATAATCACATAGATACTAGGGCTGCCACGATTAGTCGACTAGTCACGATTAGTCGACTAGTCATGATTAGTCGACTATCAAAATCGTCGACGACTAATTTAATAGTCGACGCGTCGTTTGAAGCTTTGTAAGATCACAAAAGACGCAGGAATAAGTAGTAGGATTTAAGAGTGTAATAACGGACTGAAACAGAAGATGGCAGCACTGCATGTACAAGGATGCCAGCTGCCGTTAAACCCCGAAGAAGAAGAAGCTGTGTCCCAGAATTCATAGCGCAGCCCAGCTCAGTTTCCAACAATGGCGGCAGCTAGTTAGTTTTAATATTACTCTTATTATTCTTTCTGGGTCACAAAATAAACGTTTAACATATTTTCAGGCGAGAATGTAGCTGTGTAAACCTCAAATATCTGCTCAGTTTATCAAGACACCACATATTTTCAAAAGCGCTCCGACGTTTTCGGAGACGTCTGTTAGCCACTAGCTCGATAGCTAGCCGGGGGCTAGGCTAACTAGAGCCGTGAGAACACCGGACTCCCGGCTAATCGTTTTCAAACCCACCGCCGTCTTTCGCTACTCAGGTTAAACATGATATATAAGTCACTTAGATAACTTAAAAATGTTATTGTTTGGCTTTTTGTAGTATTTTATTTGTTCCTGAGTAAATCTGTGTGGCTGAGATTAAAGTTATAGTTTTTACACAGCTGAATAAACATCAAGCAGACAGCTGATTATCAGAAGTGTGAGATGCTCGAGAATTTACTCCGGTGTCCTGTTATATTTTAGATAGCAAGGAGTTTATTAAACTTCACTGAAACAATCTGCAAACTTCATTAAAATTTAATAAACTATCATCTTGTCTTTATTTTTAGTTAGCACAGACCTTAAGCACTTAAAGCTGTAAGCTAATGATAGTTATATAAGAGCAGATGCTGCTGGTGCAATAAGCTGTAGTTTTACGTCCAATGGATGATGATCTGATTAGTCGACTAATCGCAAAAATAATCGGTGACTAGTCGACTATCAAAATAATAGTTTGTGGCAGCTCTAATAGATACCACACCAAACTTTTCTGCCATAATTTGTCATGTTTTAGTAATACATGAACATCTTTTGTAGTTTCATGTTTTCATATTACATCAGTGTGGCGGGGGCGTGGTCTGCGGTGCCGCTGTGTGAACTGGGTCCTGCTGTGTTGTTGTCAGTGTGTGTGGCTGAAGAGCAGGAGCAAGTGGTGTTATTCATTAGTGAAGAATGATGTAAATGTTTTTTTTAGTTTTTCAGATTTTCCAACAAGCTGTTTTCAAATTTAACGTAAACTCTGTTTCTTAGTTTTAGATGTTTTTTCCTCAGTTGGTCGACTGAGAAATGAGTTGCCAGGAACTAATCCCAGCTCACCTCCCACACCTGTGAGAGTCTCTGGTGTATCAGTACAAAGGAAAATTTCACAATAGTTTTATTGTGTGTTCCAGCTTTCCACCACAATGGTCCACAGGGCATCTCCCATACTCCTCATAATACCCTCTTTAATGTATTTAGTGAAATAACATATGGCGTACTGCATATGATGGATGAATTATATGATTTTTGGTTATTTTTGTGTATTTAAATTGTGTATTTCGGCACATCCTGTTCTCTGCCTCTTTGTTCACATTTATTGGGCAAAATCTTAAGTTGTCATGAAGTCGAGCGTTAGCAACTATTACCAGATTTTATGTTTAGCTCTCATTTAAATCTTATCAATAATCCATCATATTAAAAACTAAACATTGTTTGTCTCTTTGTGTCAGCACTCAGATGGACTGACCTGTTCCCTCTTTCTAGGATCCAGTCCTGTTCGGACTTTAGCTGAATAATCCGGATTTATTACTGGGTGAGTGTTCCTGAAAGCGCAGCCTTCTGTCAGTCTGACTCTCTCCGTATATAAATCATCACAGCTTGTTTATGTTGACACTTTACACAGCGTCAGCGAGAAATGGTCATATGTACACAGACTACGAGTTAGTTTGAAATGGTCCTTCTTACCTGCCCATCTCCATCATCACTGCTCCTCGCTGGAAGAAGGCGACAGCAAGGCGTTCATCCTTAGCAATGGTCAAGTGTAAAGCCTGGATACGAGAGAGGGGGAAGACGACATCAAAGCTTTACTGTACGTGATTATACTCACGAGTGATAATCATAATGCATGTACAGCTTTTTATTGACCTTCTTTGTACGTTTTTCTTCATCTTCACTTCTCTTTATCTCTCAAACACACACACACACACACAAACACACACACACACACCAATGATCCACATACGATGCTCAGTTTGCTCATTTACAGCCTGGAAAGTCCAGGACGTTCACTGATTTGACAGCGTTTCTGCAATAACCAGTAATCCCTGACAGCCACTGGTTACACTGGTTATAGACGTTTCCATTTCAATCATTTGGAGTGACTCACCTTCAAGGCCAAATCCAGCTGCCCCAGGGCCAGGTAACATGAGGCCGTGTTAAACAGCGTGCGAGAAGTGGGCTCACTGATCTCATTGAGTTTGGCCAGAGCTGTTGGCCAGTCCTTCGCATCCACGGCCTCGACCGAATGTTGCCACAGTTGCAGTAACTCAGTGTAAAGCATCCTGTCAGCCCGGAGTGGAAATACAAGACAGAGACACTCTGATATCAATCTACAGGTGACATTTGATTTGTTTACTCTCAAAGCAGATGATTTTATCACAGTTACTTAATGTGGTTATAAAGTTATTCATGCATAGAAAAATAATTTATACATATACTAATTTTTCTTTTTTGACCCTATACGAACAAAACAGGAAACCCTTAAAATCTGATAACAAACGTCACTTTTAGACTCTCGTTGTGCAAACACAATATTTATGTCTCATATTGGTGCATTACGTTAAAAATAGGTATAGATATATAAGTTATATATAGATTGAGAGCAAGTCTGAAGATTTTGTCATTATTCCCACATTTTAGGAATATCGATGACAATAATAACTATTTGTGTTAAGAACAAGAGGAACTTCTGCCAGGCTGAAGAGAAACTGGTGTGAATGTGAGCACAGATGGTTGTGTGTCTGTGTTAGTTCAGTAACAGACCGGTGCCCTTCCTCTCGCCCTGTGACAGCTGGGGTGAAATGTAAAAGGATCAATGAAAGGATGTTTAAGAGAAAGAAAGAAGTTTGATGGAGAAGAGTAAGGTGATGTACAAGAGGAAGACAATTAGACAGGTATTAGAGAAATACAGTGATGTGGTTAAATGATATCGAACGCAGCAAAAAGAAGGAAAAGATGCAGCTACAGAGAAAGTTCACTGATCTGTAACATTCAGCACAATTTTCCTGGAACACTTCCTCGTACCTGCTGCTTACTTCACTCCACACAAGTTTAAATGTCTCTCTCTGAAATATCCCTCCACACTCAGACTGCTGCTTACCTTTTGTTCCTGGATGAGCGGCTGCTTTGAGTTCTGTCAGCGTTGGTCTCTCGTCCTCTGGACCTGTCTGTGCTCACAGGGAAGTGTGAGTAAGACATACTGGTCTCCTCAGAAGTCTCCACCCAGCTGCAACAAAGAGGTTCTCTATTCACATTCCTGAGATAAACCCACAGTGGCACAATGACTGGAATCCACCTGTTAACGCTGCACGTACCGTAAGAACGGCGGTTACAAAATACATGAATTGCCCATGATTTAAGCACACCTGTTTGACATTATGTCCTGATTCTAGTCATATATCTTTATAAGTCTGAGTCAGTGGATTTATCTTTGTTTTAATTTATACAGCTGATCATTAAAATAACAATGAAATACCTCACATTGTCCAGTGTTTACAGTCATATCATATTACCTATAACTATGGTGTAGCTTACATTATATCTCCAAGCAGTTCTGAGCTGAATCTATTCACACTGACCTTTGACCTACCTTTACCTGAAATATTTCACAGAAGGAAACGAGGAGACAAAGTCATCTGTGTCCCAGAAATCACAGCTCTGCACAATAGGAAGCTAACAGAGGCATTAAAACTGCCATAAAGCTGCAAAACAAGGAAAAGGATGACTTTTTTATTCATACCTTACTGGGTCAACCGGCTGCACTGGTTGTGTTTTACTGTTTATGTGCACCACGAGTCTTATCATGGCCCTGCCCATTAAAGAAACATGTAAGCACTTTGTTGCAGTTGCTGGTAAAAGTGTTTAGGATATCTCTGCATTGGACATCCTAAATTATCTGAGAAAATCATCATCAGTATGTAAAGGTCAGGAGCAGGAAACAGGAAACTCAACAACAAACAAAAAAAGTCACTTTAAGGGAGAAACCACATATTTCTTCCCGTCAGTAAGACGTGAAGTTTGAGACCCCTGATCTACAGCAATCTGTAGTTTTTTGGTTTTTGAAGTGTGTAATTTTTCAGCAAGAAAATGATCTAGAAACCTGCACAAAAAATACACAATGTAGCTGTGAGTCATAGATTAACCTCCCACAACCTGGATTTCAGCATTATTCAATCAGCATGAGATCATCCTAACAGATAACAGAAGAAAAACCATAAATTCCCAAAGAATCTACTCGGAAAAGCTTCGAGACATGTTGGATAAATTCAAGAAATTATAAAGAAACTTACTAAAGAGAATTCAGGCCCTGTCGGTCACGCCAAATATTGACTTTTAATCTCTTTAGAGCTGTCAGTATTTCAATATTTTTCCCATTTCTCAAGCAGAAATATTTAACCAGAAAACTGAGAGCTGGCTCAAGACTCACGGTACCATGTATACGCTGACATTTCATTTTTCTTTATTTTCATTTTGCTGTCAGGTAATTTTAATGCAGATACTGACTAGAGTACAAGAGTATTTAGAGTATTTTGAGAGAGTGTTTTTATATGTATTAAATGTTGTGCATGTTACTTCTACAAAGAACAAATGTATTCTCGGAGATTTGTTTCCGCGATCTCGGGTACTGGACTGTGAACCTGGAAATTCCGACTTATTCAAGAAGGCACTTAAACACGTCACTGCGACGTTGGGTCATATGACGTGCGACGCAGGCGTAGTCGGGAATTTCAAAACTAAAGGATTTTCTGGCCACTTGTACTGTGACGTGATTTTGGTGACATCCGTGGACATGAACGGGAGATTCATTCTGTCCTCCGTGGCGCTCGTCTTTTGTGTGGACGTGCTGCACAGTCTGCCGCACACGTATTTGCAGGTAACGTGACACTTTGTTTTCATCGTGTGTTACTTCCGGCCAGAGTCTCGTGATCCAGTTAGCCAAACTGGCTGCTCCGCTCTGTGTTCATGTGAAGTTTTTAGACTACAGCAGGAAAATCAATTAAACACCTGATTTTGTAAGTTTGCTCAGACTCTGATTTTCATGGTTGGAGATAAATTGCTGTGCGGTCAAATATGAAAACGTCATCTCATGCTCCATCGTTTATGTCGTGCTGAGCGACCTGCACCGTTACAATAATTCATGGCAATATTTTTCGTTGCTTTAGATTGACTCTGTGATTGACAACGCCATGTAATAAAAACTCGGGAAGACCAACACCCAAATTATGAATGATCGTAAGCTGGCCTCCAGCCCAGTGTTCATTCAGTGCTGCTGGTTTCAGTCACTGTGCAAATGTCCTGTTTATGAGGTTGAAACCTGCAGTCAGCTGATGATGATGAACACAATCAGCTCGTGTTGCTTATGTAATGTGTTTTTCTGTCTGTCTCTCTTAAAATGAAACTTCCATAAAAAAATAGAGACTTTATTTTTTGTAACTGAGCAATGTTGCAGAGTCAGCAATAATTACTCCCGCTGCTATATTTTGGTTCTGCAGTTAAACATGAAATTCTCTGAGTGTTCACAGATTTGAAGAAGGGAGGAAGTCACACTATGATGGTTTTTAGCAGACCTGGTTTATTTTCCACAGGAAATAGTGTTCAAACATGGATTTACTGATGCCAATAATTGGATTTGTGCCCACAGCAAATTTCCAAGTCACGATATTCATGATTAAATAAAAACTCTTATTTTCTCAGTAGTCAGTTCTTAATTTTTGTTATTCTCACCAGTGTAAGTGTCTGTTGTAGATATCTGTAATTCAATTACAACTACTGATATTTTATCACTAAATAGTTTAACTCCATTAAAACTAGGGATGGGAACCAAGAACCAGTTCCCAGCAGTCCAATTCCTTGGAATTCTTATTGTTTTTGGTTTTTGCGAAACATTCAGTTGATTTCCGTTTGTGTGTCAGAGGAGAATAGCAGCGCAGTCTACATCGTGCACGTGCACATTACTTTTAAAGGATGAGGCGCAATGGTAAAGTGGAGGCTCCATCCCAGGACAGAAACAGCTGGATGCAGACAGCATGGGAACGTTGGGAACGCCGAGAGCCCAGAGTGATAAAGCTGAGTGTGTTGTTGACTTCGGCCCAGCAGAGCTTGAGCTTCAACAGGGATTTGTTTGTGGTGTGTGGACTGGAGCCTACAGGTTTCTATGGCTCTCAGTTCCTAATTATAACTGTTGTAAGTTTTCATTTAATAATTCAAATATTTGAAAATTATTCAGATATTTGATCGTGGCTCAAAGAGTTGGCAGTTCGTCTTGTAACCGGAAGGTTGTCGGTTCGAGCCCCGGCTCGGACAGTCTCGGTCGTTGTGTCCTTAGCAAAACACTTCACCTGCCGCCTACTGGTGTTGGCCAGAGGGGCCGATGGTGCGATATGGCAGCCTCGCTTCTGTCAGTCTGCCCCAGGGCAGCTGTGGCTACACCTGTAGCTGCCTCCACCAGTGTGTGAATGTGAGAGTGAATGAATAGTGGAATTGTAAAGTGCTTCGAGGGTCTCGAAAAGCGCTTTATAAATGCAATCCATTATTATCATTATTATAGTTGTCACTGGTGAGAATACCCATTTTCTATCTATCTGGTTTCCATACTACAGATATCAAAAATGGATTTGAAATGAGCATTAAATGCCTGATTGAGGAAAAAAGTTACCAGTTTGTGAATTATTGTTACTGGTTTGTGCACAATGTAAGATTCTATATTTGAAAAAACAAACCTGGCACATGACTCTCCTGTTTAAAGCCTTGATCTTTATGCATTTCATTCCTTTTTCCAGTCACGACAGCATCATGACGCAGATCCGCGGTTCACAGAGAAGTTCTTCACTCAGACTCTGGATCACTTCAACTTCAACAGTATGGGAAATGGGACATTTAATCAGCGCTACCTGATCACAGGTGAATGTAGTTCCCTGTTAATAATATAAGACATTCAGCAGCAAGTGATCTGTAATATCTGTCTCTCCCGTCCTCTTAGATCAGTACTGGGAAAAAGGCTTTGGACCCATCTTCTTCTACACTGGCAATGAAGGAGACATCTGGGAATTTGCCCTGAATTCTGGATTCATCACAGAGTTGGCTGCACAGCAGAGGGCGCTGGTCATATTTGCTGAGCATGTAAGAAGATTCTTTTACAACTCAGACAGTGTTTGTGACCAGTCTATTAGTGGCTCAAGACAATTTGCACCTCGTGTAACAAAAAGGCAAGTAGAGTGAAGCTGGATTATCAGATGGATTTTCACTCCCCTCCTGTGAACGTGGGAGGACGTCCTCATGCTGGATCTGTGAGCTGCAGCTGGACCGTGGCCGCCCGTCTTCTGATTGTTGCTTAAAGCTTGAACTTCTTGTTTGGTTGTTTCTGTCTAACAGAGGTACTACGGCAAATCTCTACCATTTGAGAAAGACTCCTTCAACATCCCTCAGATCAGCCTGCTGACGGTGGAGCAAGCTCTGGCTGACTACGCCATCATGATCACTGAGCTGAAACAGCAGCTGGGAGCCGCAGACTGTCCAGCCATCGTGTTCGGTGGCAGGTACGATGCCCCTAACTCACACCGACATTATTGTTCTCTGCTTACGTGACTTGCCTTTAGTTGTGCTTTACACTGTAGGTATTTATTACTTTACTTTAATATTTGGACATATCAACAAAGTAGGGCTGCCACAAACGATTATTTTGATAGTCGACTAGTCACCGATTATTTTTGCATTTAGTCGACTAATCAGATCATCATCCATTGGACATAAAACATACAGCTTATTGGACCAGCAGCATCTGCTCTTATATAACTATCATTAGCTTACAGCTTTAAGTGTTTAAGGTATGTGCTAACTAAAAATAAAGACAAGATGATAGTTTATTAAATTTTAATGAAATTTGCAGATTGTTTCGGTGAAGTTTAATAAACTCCTTGCTATCTAAAATATAACAGGACACCGGAGTAAATTCTCGAGCATCTCACACTTCTGATAATCAGCTGTCTGCTTGATGTTTATTCAGCTGTGTAAAAACTATAACTTTAATCTCAGCCAAACCGATTTACTCAGGAACAAATAAAATACTAAAAAAAAGCCAAACAATAATATTTTAAGTTATCTAAGTGACTTATATATCATGTTTAACCTGAGTAGCGAAAGACGGCGGGTTTGAAGCCGGGAGTCCGGTGTTCTCACGGCTCTAGTTAGCCTAGCCCCCGGCTAGCTATCGAGCTAGTCCGAAAACGTCGGAGCGCTTTTGAAAATATGTGGTGTCTTGATAAACTGAGCAGTTATTTGAGGTTTACACAGCTACATTCTCGCCTGAAAATATGTTAAACGTTTATTTTGTGACCCAGAAAGAATAATAAGAGTAATATTAAAACTAACTAGCTGCCGCCATTGTTGGAAACTGAGCTGGGCCGCGCTATGAATTCTGGGACACAGCTTCTTCTTCTTCGTGGTTTAACGGCAGCTGGCATCCTTGTACATGCAGTGCTGCCATCTTCTGTTTCAGTCCGTTATTACACTCTTAAATCCTACTACTTATTCCTGCGTCTTTTGTGATCTTACAAAGCTTCAAACGACGCGTCGACTATTAAATTAGTCGTCGACGATTTTGATAGTCGACTAATCGTGACTAGTCGACTAATCGTGACTAGTCGACTAATCGTGGCAGCCCTACAACAAAGCCTGTTAAAGCCGGTTTAAATGAATGTTTATATCCTGCCCCTAGACATAACTAAGTTTGATTCCAATTTCTAATAACTTGCTTTAATTAGATTTTTACTCATTCTTGAAATAATTTTTTTAAAAATTGGATATTAAGTAGAGATGGACAGGAAATGTGGTTAAGACATGCAGCAAAGGTCAAGGGTCAGGCTTGAACCCAGCTGCTCGCGCACTGAACTAAAGCAGCAGCCTGAAATGAAACAAACGTCTCTGTTCTGACAGTGTAAGGTTACTAAAAGACATTTCCAGGATAAATAGTGTTTGGGAATCAGACACCAGATCTAACAGGAGCCGCAGAGTGCAAGCTTCAGTAACCAGTAACCTCTGTGTTTTCCTGAAGTGTAAAATGATAAACGAATAATAAACTGGCAAGTTTAAACACACAGGTATTTACAATTCTGGCATGTGTGAGTCTTCTTTATGATATATGCTGATCTGTTGTTTATTGTATCTGCTCCTGCAGTTATGGTGGGATGTTGTCAGTTTATATGAGAATCAAATATCCAAACATAGTGGCTGGAGCTCTGGCCGCCAGCGCCCCCATCCTGTCCACTGCTGGCCTGGGAGACTCCAGGCAGTTTTTCCGAGATGTTGCGAGTGTAAGTTTCTTCCTTTCCTTCTCACCCAGCTCGTGACGGCGTATGATTGAGAAGCAAACATGGAAAGACTTTTCTGAATCAACCCACTTTAAAGTGATCTTTAACTAAGCTGCAAGTATGGACAAACTAACCAAACAGAGCTTTTAAACAGGCCCAGTGTTGTTGTGGAAAAAGGAAGTGAGCCCATGTATTTACTTCCTGTATAAGCTTCACACGAGGATTGTTTAGCTGTTCCTGCCCACTGCACTCAGCTGAGGACGTTTGCTGACATGCAGAGTTTTTGTGTTTTGTTGTTGTTGTTGTTTTAATGTGTTCGGGCCATGGTCTTACTGGGTTGGACAGAATGAGCCAGGATGAAGAGATCGCAGAGTCGAAGCACAAGTCAGAATCACTGCACTTCTGCTCTGATACTTGATTATTGGGTTTAATCAAAAGGTTGTGTTGCTTCCATTATTTACTTACATGAACAGTGCACTGCCTGAAACTCATCCCAGGCTCTATAGTAACCACTGCATTTTCCTCGGCTGTTGGAGCTGCCATCGAGTTCATTGTGTTTCAGTAACAAAGCTGACAAAGAAAGAAGAAACACAGTTTGTATTGTATTGTGAAGACGGAGTAATTTGCCACCTGCTGGTACTTGCTGAGTGACCTCGGGGCTAAAGAACCCCTGATTTACAGACAAGCCTCCACGCACATTTGCAGATCACTGTGGATCTGTCATGTCTGAAGTGTGCAGACTGCAGTACACGCAGTAGTTCTCCTAACCTCCTGCAGTTATTCACAAGGAAACATCTTGATTGTAGACTGACAAGAAAGTTTTAGTCTCTTCTATGTGCCACAGTGGCGGGGGCGCCATAATGGGCTGAGGTGCTTTTCCTTCAGTGGAACAACGGAGCTTCAGGAGGTGCAGGGCGTCAGACGCTGGCTTTGTCCAGATGTTGCAGAGAGCGTCCCTCATGACCGAGGGCCCTCGTCTGTGTGGTAACCACTTGGTTTTTCAACATGTTGATGCTACAGCACACAGGGCCCGTAGGACGAAGGACTTCTCCCAGGAGGATAACATCCCTCTGTTGGACCATCCTGCGTGTTCCCCTGATCTGAATCCAGCTGAGATCCTTTGGGGATGGATGTTTACAAAAACCGTTCCAGACAGTAGATGACCTTCATGCAGCCGTCTTCACCACTTGGAGAAATTTTCCCACTCACCTCATGGAAACGCATGAAGCATTGACGTGATCAATAATAACGGTGCACTCATTACTGAGTTCATGTTTGATTTCTGTTTTGGGGTTTACGTGGTTTTTGGAGGTGTGGCCCTAAACGTCTGATCAGGACTGTCCATAATGATTATGCGCTCTCATGACCATCAGCTAGGGCAGGGGTGGGCAATCTCAGTCCACGAGGGCCGGTGTCCCTGCAGGTTGTAGATGTGTCCTCGAACCATCACAGCTGATTTAAAGGCTAAATTAGCTCCTCAGCATGTCCTGAAGTTCCCCAGAGGCCTGGAAACAAACTAATCATGTGATTCAGGTGTGTTGACCCAAGGTGAGACCTAAAACCTGCAGGACACCGGCCCTCGTGGACTGGGATTGCCCACCCCTGAGCTAGGGGATGCATGTTAATAATGGAAACCATGTTCTGCAGGAACTTTCAACCCTGCGTTTCTTTGGCGCCTCAGTGTTGCCATACCACTGAAATGAAAGTGTTTTCCTACCACAGCGTTGCAGTAACCGTTAAACTGCTTTTTCTTTTGCTCCAGGACTTTGAGAGTGTTTCCTCTGACTGCACAGATGCTGTGAGAGGAGCTTTCCATCAGCTGAAAGAATTGGCTGAATCGCAGGGTAATGCAGCGATATATTAAATATTTAAATATTCAATGACGCAGTGTTGCTATAGCAGCACATCGCACAAAAGGTTTATTTTCTCTTTGTCGAGGACTTCAGATAAACAATATGTGGTGTTACTTGTAGTTGGAGAGTCCTGTAATAAAAAGTAAAGTAACTGATAATGAAAAACTCTGTTGTCTCCAGAGTATCGTCACATTCAATCAGCGTTTGGCCTGTGCAAGCCTCTATCATCTGCCCAGGACATCCACCAGCTCAATGGTTTTCTCAGGAACGCCTTCACTCTGATGGCCATGCTGGACTACCCTTACAGTACTCACTTCATGGGGAACATGCCTGCCAATCCTGTCAAGGTACACAGGCTGGAGAAGGACGTGTGGCGTCTTTTCCAGACTATAATTTGACAGAATGCTATAAATAACACTGTCACAGAGAAATCTGAGACCATAATCAGAGTCTTTCACTAGCAAGGACACGGTTACTGGTCAGGGCTACCGGTACGAGAAGACCTCTCTGAGGGCCGGTGACAGATTTCATTAGAGTATAAACACATTTGCAAAGTATGCCACACCAACAGAAGCCACAGTGTTATAATAAGATGCAATGAGGCCGTCTGCTTCCTGTCATCAGAGCAGGATTTTGTGTTATTTAAATGAGCCGTGCTTGGATACCCTCCCCAACACGTTTCATTGATATCAGGGAGCATGATAATGGAAGAGCTAGAAATGTTTTATTATAGAGTAAAGGTGATCATGTGAACAACTTAATACCAGCAAGAAGCCCCCCAGATAAAGGTGACACAGCTTTGTCTTCCAGGTAGCCTGTGAAACCATGCTGAGAGGATCGGACCTGCTGGGAAACCTCAGAGACACGGCAGGTGAGCCGTCAGTCTAATGGCTACATGTCAACTAAGACAGTGGAGAGGAGACAGGACAGCCAGGACAGAGAGCATAGGGACAGGGCCATGTGTCTCTATGGGATGCGCCTCCCTGCGTATTTCTGCCCTTCCTGATTGGCTGGTGATTGTAATGACCGCGTCACGCACAACCAACCCTTAAATAACTTGCACTATTATGTAACCATTGTTCAAACACCTCTCCTCACTGCAGCCTGCTTTAGACTGGCTCGCTTACCTGTAGCTAAGCTTCAGGTTTGCTGATGATGTGGTGGAGAGGCCTGAGTCTAGGGCAGCGGTCTCCAACCTTTTTTGCGCCACGGACCGGTTTATGCCCGACAATATTTTCACGGACCGGCCTTTATGGCGTCGCGGATAAATACAACAAAATAAAACTAGTACCAGTACTGAAAAATAGGAGATTTATTCATAACACATGGTGAGGCCCGGGGGTTGGGGACCGCTGGTCTAGGGGCAGGCTAGAAGCATCGTGGTCCAGGATCTGGAGGTGTCTGAGAAGATGACGAGTGAACTGCTGTCCATCATGGACCACCTGTTGCACCCACTCCACGTGACACTGCGACGCAGCAAAGCTTTTCAGACCGTTCTCTGTAAACTGTACCAAACCTTGCTGCTGGTTTTCACTAAAGACGTTTGCACCACGATATGATGAGTTCTTCAAATTCCTTTTGTTATCATTTTATTTGATCACTGTTGTATATAAAGCTTTATGTCACTTAACGAGGCCTTCGGTGTGGACCTTTGGTCCTTTTAACAATGTTGGGCTTTTGCTTTCTCTCTCTCTCCGAAGGTTAATAACATGTCTGTATGTGTCTTTCAGCGATCGTATACAACGCCACCGGGATTCTGCCCTGTTTCGACCTGTACAGTCTGTATTTGGAGTGTGCTGATCCCACTGGGTGTGGGCTGGGCTTCGACAGCCTGGCCTGGGACTACCAGGTACTCCAACACCCACTGGTGAATTAGTAACATGTGTGACATTACTGATCCACTGTGGCAGTGTGGGTATTTTCAGAGATGCCACAGTCGTATGTTTCGCCGACCTCGTGCGTCCCTCGTCTCCTCCTGTTGCTTCCAGAGCACTAAAGTGAAAGTTATTCCAGTCACCAGTCCTCAGATTAAACATGTGCAGTTTCCTCATTCATAAAACGATACAGATTTATCTTTGTGCTTCTGTGAGTCCAGTTTTAGTGACTCTGCACAGAGATGTTTGGATCTGGCTCCAGATGTGAATCCAGGGGTGGAACAGCAGATTAGCAGCTTTCAGATCTGCAACATGGATTTGAATCATGTAAACATGGATCTTAAAAGACACAATTTGTGGAATTGTTGATGCCAATAACAGAGCAGAAGACGCCCTGAGGCAGTACTACAGTTAGATTTAGATCATTTTAACTGTGAGTAACTGGATATCATCCTTCCTGATGTTGATGAACCTGCGTCTGTGTCGTTGCAGGCATGCACGGAGATCGAGCTATGTTACGAGAGCAACAATGTGACGGACATGTTTCCTCCGATGCCTTTCACGGAGGAAGACCGCAGGCTGTACTGCTCCAAACGCTGGGGTGTGGTTCCACGACCGGGCTGGCTCAACATCCAGTTTTGGGGCGACGGTGAGAGCTGAAGACCAACAGACTGATGAGACTGACATTTAGAGTTAATGTTGCTCGTGGCTCAATAAAGGAAATGGTTTGTTGATTAGAGCCACAAACCACATAGTAAATGGACGGTGTCTTACATCGCGCTTTTCTACATGCCTGCCTGCAGCGCAGACATTTCACTAGGGATGGGTATCGTTTAGGTTTTATCTGATACCGGTGCCAAACCGGTACTTTTGAAACGGTGCCGGTGCTTAAACGGTGCTCAAACCGGTGCTTAAAGAATGGAGAACACAAAATTGGTCCAAAAACCTCTCATGTTCAGCTGTTTGTAAAAAGATAACAATGTTAGCCTTTTCTGCAGCTATGGGGCATATATGGTATCACTCTTGGCTGGAAGCAGCTTAAACAATGGAAAAAACACAAACTTTGTCCAAAAACCTCTCATGTTTAACTGTTTCCCACTTTTTCTTTGGTCATTTTAGCCTTTTTGTCCAGGGTGAAGGGAGTATCTGCCATCAAACAAGAAGACAGCTGCATGTAGCTATGATGGTGTTTGCTAGTTCACCTTACATGCATTAATGTAATAACGTGGTTAGCCTACTCAACGTAAATTACACACGAACAACATTAAGCTACTCACGCAGAGAAGAACGGCTGCTGCTGCATCATCATCCTCATCATTTCTGCTACACTGGCAGGGCTAGGGGCCAGGACTCTCCTCTTCGGGTTTTTGGGGGATGTTGCTAACTCCAGGTCTGATAACAGGCACCACACCCGCAGTAGATGTGCTCGATGTGAGGTCTCGCAGCAAGCTATCAAATACGGCGCATTTCTCGGCTTTTAAAAAAATGCTATGCGTCGCCAGGTGTTTCATCAGATTCGAGGTGTTACCTCCTTTGACAGTATCACAGTATCAGCTTAAAGCACTTGTTGCAGCTGCTGAGTTTGCATCTTTTGCTGTGAAGTACAGCCAGACTTTGACTGCTTCGCCTTGGGCGTTTTTAATCTGTAGCTCTGCTCTAAAAGAACGTACGTACCTGGACCCGCCTACTATCCTCGGAAACGTAAAATGATTGGCTAGAATCTAAAGTGTATCACAGCTCAGGGAAATAAAGCACTGAAATGTGCGCTGCTTTTCGGTCTGGTTACTACCGTTTATGTCAGAACGATACTGGTACCCATCCCTACATTTCACCAGTTCTGCTGGGCTGGCTTGTAGTTCAGGAGGTCATGCAGGTCGTCCCCTAATTAGAGAACTGGTGGTTTGATCCCAAAGTATGAATGTACGTTAACATTAGATAGAAGTGCTCGTGTGAATGAGCCATGTTGTATAAAGTGAAACAAGATTTACGACAAAAAACTTTTTGTTGCCGTAAAGTTTCAAATATGCTAATATTTCATTTTCTCAGTTTTTGATTACATTTGTCACTCAGTTAGTTTCTAATGAAGTCTCGTGTGTTCAGCTCTCTCCACAGCCAGCAACATCATTTTCTCCAATGGAGACCTGGACCCATGGGCCAACGGAGGGGTAAGTGTGTCAACCAATTAGCTATAATTCAGTAAAGTTTCTGCTTCATGTGTGTTACTTAGCTCTTTGTGCTTTAGGTGCGCACATCCCTGAGTGACTCACTGATAGCACTCAACATATCTGGAGGAGCCCATCATCTGGACCTGAGGTACAGCAAGAGCATTCTTCACTTTTTATAGAAACTCTCCTGAAACCTCCCAAAAATGTGCAATTGCTTCGTATGGTTTTCTGCAGGGGTTCAAATGAGGCTGATCCAGTGTCAGTGATCAGTGCCAGGAAGACGGAAGCAGACCTGATTGCACTTTGGGTGAAGATGGAGAGGATCAGATTACAAAAGCTTGTTTGAGGACGTCGACACAAGAATATTCAAACTGCAGTTACAGATGAATCAGACTGTAGCTTTTTGAGACTGTTCAATGTTAAATAAATTTATTTTTAAAAATATTGAAATAAATAAAGTGAAATGTAAAAATGAAACACCAGTTTGTAAATGAATTCATTGTAATTTCATTTTAAATTTGTATTTTTTCAATGCACACGTTAGTAAATCAGGATCATTCCAAACCAACAGTGTTTTGGAATCTGCACACATCTGCACACATCTGCACACATCTGCATGCTGCCCCGCCCCCATCTCTCTGAACGGGGAACACATTCACCTCCAGGTGAAGCAGCAAAAGCAGTGAACTGGTGACGATACGGTGAGAGAGAAGCTGCAGAAACAAGAAGACTGACTGTGAAAGTTAAAGATAATTTTGTCTGAGGTCCAAAGACGAAGCTGGAAGACTTGAAGCTTTTCAAAGTGTTTACATGGGAGTAAAGTTCAGTTAAAAATAAATGTTTGAAAAACGTTCAGGCTGAAATAACAAGAGTGCTGAGTGTGACTGTATCTGAGACACTCATTGAAATAAACAATTGATGTGACAAAGACCAGCAGACTGCAGGAGAAATAGAGGACAAGGACCACAGCATTAGCTCTAAGCCTCACATCAGAAATTCACTGAGTTTTCTAGTCTGAGCTCTCATAGTTGAACTAAATAGAATAGAATAGATCCTCTATTGTCACTGTTACAAGAACAATGAAACAGTTTGTCATCTCTCCGTTGGCAGCATGTTGCCATATTGGTCCATTTGATTGACCTTTATTATAATTATGTATTTATTTTATTTTCGGATGCTACAAATGGGACAGACCTGACTGGGGGATAGGACAGGGAGAAAGAATGAAAGAAAGAGAGGGAGAGAAAGAAAACCAGAGGGGAGAAGAGACGGTGAGAAAGGGGGGAAAAAGAAAGAAAAACAAAACATCTGGATCACCTGTATGGAGAAAAAAAAACAGAAGAGAAAACAAACAAAAAAAGAGCAACATAATAAAAACAGCACCATCACAATAAACTAGCTAACAGTAGATAACAGTAGATACTAAATATTAAACTATATTGTGCAGCACACAAGATAGACAGCGCACAATGTGCTTTGAGGCAGCAGCCAAGAAAGGTGTAGTTTGTGTCTGTGCACACCTGTGTGCACACCTGTGTGGATCAGCATGCTTGTATTACGAAGGTTTCTCCATGTAACGATCTGCTAGGGTATGTGGAGAGCTGGGGGGAGATAGGCCTCCGTACTTTGGAGAGCCTGAGATGTTCCCACAGAGGTGGAGTCTAAGACCCAACCTGACATATAGACACAGACGAACAGGTGCACGCGGACACAAACGAGCATTCCCACCCCCATATACACAACCTAATACTCGGCACTCACCCAACGTGTAGACAGACACAAATAGACACTGCACAGACAGTTGCACTCCCCAAACATGCTCTATATCCCAGGTCCAGGTACCCCCGCCAGGAGGGGCAAGCAGCACCTAGACCCAGGAGATGTAACCCTTCTCTCTGGGGTGGAGGCAAGCGGACCACCTCCTTATCTGCAGTAGCAGGTGTGTTGTCTTCGTAGCGCTTGTTAAAAAGACCACAGGATCCACTTATGCCTTGCGAGCTACTGCTCCAATCATTTTATTGACACCATTCAAAAAAACCTCTCACACCACAGACCAGTCTTCTTTTATGTGCTCCCTGGAGGCATTCGTGAGCTTTCTTAAATACAGCGCCCCCTGCTGGTAAACCTTATTACATGAACACCTACATATCACCACAGCAGGGAGGCCCCGCATCGCAGACCCCAATCTGACGGCCAGCACCCCCCCCCCCCCCCCCCCAAAAGGTCATAATCTGAAAGTGGAGCCAGTGCGGCTGGATCAGCAGGGGTGTACTTGGAAGTACTTAGTCAGAAATAATATCGAATCATATAAGAACAAGAAATAATACTTCAGTACACGGCCTAAATATTTCTTCCCCGACTTCTTCTGAATTCCATCAGTTTTGTCTGTTGGTTGGAAGACAATGAGCAACAAAAAAAAGATGATTTAGTAATTTTATTTCCAACCTGCTGCTTGAATGTGTTGTGTAAGGCTGAACACCCATAGTTACCCGTCTCCTGTGTCAGGAGAAGGACTGTACTGTACAGCATATGATTGTTATGTGATGAATGCTTATGTAATATGATAACAGGCACCTGGTCTTACATCATAAAAATATAAATAGCAGATGGTGAATATACTAAATAGCTGGATGACCATGAAAAATATGTTCATTACTGCAAATGGTCATGAGAGTCACTCTAACATTCAACTGGACACGTGAGGAACATTTAATAATGTATATTACTGTTAATCACTTACATAAGATGTACTCTGCTACTTCCACAGTTTGATCATTGGATCTTCTCATCCTGTGGACAATAATGCACATGGATGCAGATTTGTTGTTAACTTTAGGAAAGGTTTATTTATTTAACACATCCAGCTCCACTGTGACCCTGAACTGGACAAGCAGTTAAGAAAATGTGTGAATAAATGATCACATCAACTAACTGAAAATGAGACTTTAACAGTTTCTTCTATATAAATGGTAAATGGCCTGTATTTGTAAAGCACTTTTACTAGTCCCCCCAAAGCGCTTTACACACCCAGTCATCCACCCACTTACACACACATGTGGAGGCAGCTACAGTTGTAGCCACAGCTGCCCTGGGGCAGACTGACAGAAGTGAGGCTGCCATATCGCACCATCGGCCCCTCTGGCTAACACCAGCAGGTGGTAGGTGAAGTGTCTTGCCCAAGGACACAACGACGAGGCTGTCCGAGCCGGGGCTCGAACCGGCAACCTTCCGATTACAAGACAAACTCCCAACTCTTGAGCCACGATCGATATACTGATATATCTGCAAACTTGACAGACTGCTGTTTTTCAGACTACATGTTGATCTACATACATCACTGTATGTTGGGTTAACACAGTTCATTACTCCTTATCTCTGTTTTTTCATTTTTATAACTGGTCATTACTTACATTTTGATTCGATCATTTCAGTTTGTAAATGATTACTGTTAGATTTGTATTGTTGATTGTCATTTATGCTTAGAAATATCTACTCATATATGCTTAGAGTTGTATAATCAATGTCATGTTGGTAGAGGTTTGATCCTTAGGAGTCTACAAACACTTTGTGTGCATTCCAGAGTGTTCTGGCATTCACACCCACATCCTGGGAGCATGGGAGAGGTCGTACCTTGTTTTATTGTTTTATGGTAGGATAAACGTGGCTATGTCAGTTTTAGTCTAAGTGCCTTTTGTTTAGATGAACTGCTGGACTTCCAGACCAGCAGGTTTAGGGAAGTCGTTTATGGGGTCACACTCTGACCCCCCACACACACACAAACACACACACAGTATTCTTTGTCTTCATGTGTACTTATATGAAACGTCATATGTTAATGAACCTATGTATATTCATGTAACCACAATAAAAGGAGTGCTATAGGGAACCTGGCTAAGAGTCTGACAGAGGTCAAGTGGGTGGAATGACACTTGGCTCCAGGCAGGCCTCCCTCATGCATGAGTAACACAAAGAACTTTGCCTACTTGTGTCTTGCTTTTGCTGTGTAGTAAATTGTCTTGAACGTTCCAGCGAATAGGTTTATGCTATAAACCTATCAATCACCCAACTGGAATACAATGTATCCAGTTCAGGGTCAGCTGGACTACCCTAGCTGTATAGTCCTGTATAGTCTGTTAACACTATTGGAAGTAAAAATAACTCGAACTCCAATTTTGAAAACAAACTTTTTTAAAAAAATAAAGCTCAGACTTTATTATGAGTCTGTGTGAAGCTCCTGCTGTGGTCTGGGAGACAGTCCTGCAACTCTCTGTCTGCAGAATACAGTATATAATGACCAATGCTGGGCAAGTTACTTAGTAACGAGTATAATTTATAATTAGTAAAAGTAATTATAGTTACTAGTTACTTACTATTTACTGAGTTAGAAACTGAGGACAAGTTTTGCAAACAACAAAGTTATATGTAGTTATTTATCTAAAAATGCAGCCAAGGTGAGTTTTTTTTTTATAACCATTTCAAACTATTTACAGAACAATCAGCTGTTCTGCATCAAATAAGAGTCACACAAATTATTTGTACCACTCCAAAAAGTAATTTCTGTCCACTGTAAGATAAAGGAGAACATCACAGCCTGATACCTGCAGGCCTGACAGCAGCAGGTGTATCACTGCTCCTGTTTTCCACCTGCAGACACCGTTTACACTGTAATCTGCCTTTGGTGGCTTTTTGGCAGCAACTGCGGCCGCAGCACCAATCCAAACATGTTTTAGATAAGTCTTATAATAACACATTAAAACATAGTATGCCTAATTTGAACTTTATTTTAGTATAGTACTGAAGTGTTTAGGAAATGTCCTCTGTAGTGAACATTTGTAGTCCTTTCCTCCATTTTGTTCTGTTTTTTCAAATGACCAGAAAGGGAGTTTTCTTCAGAAGCAAAAATAATGTTCTTGCATATTGTTGAGGGAAACTCAGATCTTGAGTTGTCTGATGAAGAAGATCAGGGTGCATGTTTTAGCCAGAAGCAGAGGAAGATGATTCAGGGAGCTCTGAGGATGAAATTCAGGCAGGGCATGCAGATACTGAGGAGTCAGTTCAAGCTGAACAGTCCAGTTGGCGTCCACTGTGGAGCAGGAACTCAAAGTACACCATGAGTTTAAAACAATACCTCCTGAACTTGCTGTCATTAAGTGGTTGGACAACAAGCCAGTTGTCATGGCGCCCTGTGCCTATGGCATTGAACCTCAGGACACATGTTTGTCCAGGTGCCAAGGCCACTGGCAACTGCTGAGTACAATACCAACATGGGTGATGTGGACCTTGTTGACCGAATGTTGAGTTTCTACAGGATGGCCCTCGCACTCCACTTTTATGGTCTGGCAATCACCAACACGTGACTTCAGTATAGGAGTGACTTGCCGTTTCGGGGGAAGAAACCATTGAAGTTCCTTGACTTCAAGCTGCTCCTTGGTGAAGAGTTGATTACTCAGGCTCAAGCAGGAAGTGACAGTGAAGATGAGTATACTCCCCCACATCAAAAGTGGAAACAACAGCTAAACGAAGCTCTGATATACTATGGTGAAACACATCTATCAAGATGTAGCAGATCCAACTCCAGAAGCAAAACATGATGTGCACAAAGTGCAAAGTATTCCTCTGGTTTCCAAGAAGGGGGATTGCTTTTTGAAGTATCACTCCAAATAAGCACAAAAGAACTAATCAAAAGTGATTCTGGTCTGTGGATGTTAAACTTGTTCTTAGGTTTACCTCTTTTTTGGGGGGAAGCAACTGTTTGCCATTGAAGTTCAGTTTTACATGTTTGGCCTTCCAACATCCTCTGATCATGTGATATCTACAAAATAAAAACTGTTTTTCAAAATTTTTTTAGTCTTCTGATTACAAACACTGGGGGTTCAAACAAATGGATTCCTTGGATGAGGGCGCCGAAACACCCAATGAATCCACGGTCCATGACTGATGATGTGTCTTTAAACTTTAAATAAGATATTATATTATATATTGGGAAAAACCTGAACAGGATAGAATTTATGTGTATATTTTGATTCAAAATTAAGATTTTAATCCCTAAAACTAACCAAGGAGTTTAAAATACAAGTGGTACCAACTGGAAGATTTGCCTTCTAAACCCAACACTAGAATCTTTCTGGGGCAAACCAGAACTCTGAAATATCAGTACTTTAAAACAATTCTGATGGTTAATATTAGGCTGACTGATGCAGATGTCTCACAGTCTCCTGGGGGTTACACAGTTGACCTCATGGGAGGGGGGAGCGGAGATGAGTACAAGAGAATGGGGTGCCAACTGTCCAGTTGTCGGATGGGTGGGGGTTCATTGTGTTATATCTTTCTCATCCCCAAAGTAATGCAGTAGATCAGATTAGAACAATGGGCTGAATGGTGAAGCCTGTGAATAGAGTTTTTCAAAACACGACACAAAGGAATATAGAAACAGACAATGTGGATTTCTGTAGGACTACTTGGTACATATGTTAGTTAGATGATCATTTTGGATGTTAACATTTATTTTGAGATCCCAGTTTGTGATTGTTTCAAACCACACACTGCAATATGCATACCCAAGGAATGGGGGATGGAGGAGGAATAACCCATAAGATAGCTCTTTTTGCCAATGATATTATTCTTTTTATTAAAAATCCACTTCTTTCCATTCCTACACTTATGCAACGTCTACGCAGGAATGGTTCAGCCTCAGGATACAACATTAATGAAAATAAATCAGAGGCAATGATGATATTTGGGAATGGCCTATACAATTAAATGAAAAGGTTTATTTCGCTGGCCCAGACAAGGATTTAGTTACCTGGGAGTTACACTCAGATAGTCTAAGCAACTATTTGAAGCCAAAAAAGCTCCTTAGACAAATACAGAAACATACAACACAAAGGGATATTCTGCCCCTCTCTTTATTTGGAAGGGTCAAAGTGGTGAGGATGACTCTTTTGCCCCGCCTTTTGTTTCTATTCCAGTCATTGCCGGTAAGAGTTCCTACTTCTACCTTCAATATGCTAAATAAAGACATTTCCACATTTATCTGGTAGAAAAAGACACCCAGAATAAGACTTAAAATATTGATACTCTCAAAAGAAAAAGGGGGTCTGGGGCTGCCAAACTTTAAATACTACTGGGCTGCACAGCTAAACGCAGTCGTGGCATGAATTAGAAATGACCAGGAAACTGGGTGAGTCCAGAGAGAAGTTGAGTTAAGAACAAATCTTTATCAACATTACCTTTCATTAATGCAAAATCCTCAAAAACCAAAAAGTAGAAAATGATTGGGTAAAACATACTGTGAAGGCATGGACAACAATAAGAAAAAAACTGGGGGCCCTTTATCTGTCTCAAGGGGCCAGTGAGGGGCCATATAGAAGTCCTGCCTTCTGTGTGGGTCGGTGGCTTTAGTAGACGGGCCATGCGCCGCTCCTGCGCTGAAGAAACATAGCCAATGAAGACCGCTACATCCCCATTCTCACTTTTGATGAGTTTTATTACACATCAGTGTCCAAATCGACTAAAACTACCACATCTCATTCCTTTATAACTATCGTAAAACTACATTTTAGACCAGCAAGGAGACATTTTTTTTTTTTAAAAAGAAAAAAAATGCACGCACCATTTGTCAGGAAGTCTGTTTAGGTTTCCGGTACCACTGTTAAAAAGAGGATTTAATATCCCAAAGCCTCATCTGAAATCGGCTGTTCTAAAAGTAACCAGTGATAGGTGAAATTGTGAAGTAGCCAACTTTATTTTTTATGATTATTATGGATGTTTTAAGGCTGTAAAACCCCTCACTACACACTTTATACACTCAGACAGGCATGAACATTTTCACACTTTTCTTTCTTGTTTAAACTCTCAAAGTTCAAACCTTTGTAGAAAAATAAGTCCAGTGTTATAGAAACCAAAGATCAAACCCTGTTTTCAGGTGCACAACATGGGAATAGAGCAGCTACCAGAGAATTCAACATTAATGAATCAATGAATCAGAAGCCCAACTCTTTGTGTGATGGTTAGCATCTTCCTCTGCCTTTCGGGTGCTACCGTAGGAACCTTTGACGGTGCAAAATGTTTTGTTGACATTGTTGTTTGTTGGGGAGAAAACTTACAAACATACAGTGCAGCACTTCAGAGTCACACTGCAAGTGATCGATGTCGCGATTCTGTACTGTACAGTAGGGAGGGCACGGAGGAGGTCGACAATGGCCTACAGCCGATCGGGACGCCGTAGGCCATTGTAGGCTGTTCATTTTCATTTGTTGCCTCAAGGCAACGTGTGTGTGTGGACGTGTATTACTTATTGTTGTGGGGACACAAATCTGTTTACACACTCACATTGTAAGAACCAAGAAATGGTACCCCCGGCTGGTGTTCCACTTCCTGGACATGATCATGGTTACCAGCTGGCTGCTCAACAGAAGAGACAGTGAAGGCACTGGCATGGAGCAGAAAGACCAAATGAGGCTCTATACCTTCAAATCATACGTTGCAGATGGCCTCTGCATGTGTGGGAAGAGCCTGGAGAAGAAGAGAGGTCGTCCCAGCCAGTCCATTGCTGGAGCATATGAGGAGAAGAGGAAGAAAAGACGCACAGCTCCCATTCCAGTCCAAGACGTCCGCCTGGATCAAACAGCCCACTGGCTGATCATGACTGGGGACAAGGGACGATGCAGGGTGTTAGGGTGCAATGGTACACCAAAAGCAATGTGCCGCAAATGCAACGTGCACCTCTGCTTCACCCCCGACCGCAACTGCTTCCTGAGGGTCCACACTGAATGAACAAGACATCCCTCAGAGATCCAACGTTGGATGTATTTTTATTTTTATCCCACTCTCTGCTCGATCCCTGCTGAGTGAAAGAGATCTTTGGTTTTGCCTTTGCTGACTGCTGATCTGATCGTCTCAAGTCTGAGTGAACAGATCTTTGGTTTTGCATTTGCTGACTGCTGATCTGATCGTCTCAAGTCTGCTGTGAAAGCCCTGATAGCAACAACTACCATCAAGCGCTGTCACTTGGTGTTCGCTCGCTCTGTGGTATAGTATCGCTTCCTGTTCCTGCTCAAACACAGTGGTGTTTCTGAGTAGCTTATTTGCTTAGCAGTTTAATTAACTTTTAAATACATTCTTTTTTCACAGTATAATCTTCACGTGCTTCATCCGAAGCACACTTTCTGTGTACTCACTACCTAATTTATAGTATTCACTCACTGTCTCTGTACTGTTTCGCTAGCTTAGCTCGTAGCCGACCCATTAGCACCATGGCTACTTCACCTGTCCCTTCTGCACTTTCTTGCTCATTGTGTCAGATGTTTAGTTACTCCTCGGCCTCCTTTAGCAGTAATGATATCTGTAACAAATGTAGCATATTTGCAGCTCTGGAGGCCAGGATTACTGAACTGGAGACTTGGCTTTGCATCCTTCTCTCACCCTTAGCTAGCCAGGCCCCTGTAGCTGGTGCAGCCGAAGATAGCGTAGGCCCCGCTAGCTGTTCCCCGGCAGATCCCAAGCAGCTGCGGAAAGAGGGAGGCTGGGTAACGGTGAGGAGGAAGCGTAGTCCTAAACAGAAGCCCCAGGTACACCACCAACCCGTTCATGTGTCTAACCGTTTTTCCCCACTCGGTGACACACCCGCTGGGGGTCAAACTCTGGTAATTGGTGATTCTGTTCTCAGACATGTGAAGCTAGAGACACCGGCAACCATAGTCAATTGTCTTCCAGGGGCCAGAGCAGGCGACATTGAAGGAAATTTAAAACTGCTGGCTAAGGGTAAACGTAAATTCAGTAAAATCATAATTCACGTCGGCAGTAATGACACCCGGTTACGCCAATCGGAGGTCACTAAAATCAATATTGAATCGGTGTGTAACTTTGCCAAAACAATGTCGGACTCTGTAGTTTTCTCTGGTCCCCTCCCCAATCAGACCAGGAGTGACATGTTTAGCCGCATGTTCTCCTTAAATTGCTGGCTGTCTGGGTGGTGTCCCAGAAACGATGTGGGCTTCATAGATAATTGGCAAACCTTCTGGAGGAAACCTGGTCTTGTTAGGAGAGATGGCATCCATCCCACTTTGGATGGAGCAGCTCTCATTTCTAGAAATATGGACAAATTTATTAAACCCCTCAAAACATGACTATCCAGAGTTGGGACCAGGAAGCAGAGTTGCAGTCTTACACGCCTCTCTGCAGCTTCTCTCCTCCTGCTACCCCCCCAAAAACCCATCTCCATAGAGACTGTGTCTGCTTCCAAAAAGACAAAAAACAAACTAAAAACCAGCAACAAACAACTTAAACATTTACAAAGAAAGAACAATACAGTATCCACATCTGAACCAAAGAGTAAAACAGTGAAATGTGGATTATTAAATATTAGGTCTCTCTCCTCCAAGTCTCTGTTAGTACATGACTTAATAATTGATCAACAAATTGATTTACTCTGCCTTACAGAAACCTGGTTGCAGCAGGATGATTATGTTAGTTTAAATGAATCAACACCCCCGAGTCATTCTAACTACCAGAAATCTCGAAGCACAGGTCGAGGGGGCGGTGAGGCAGCAATTTTTCACACCAGTCTATTAATTAATGAAAGACCAAGACAGACTTTTAATTCATTTGAAAGCCTGATGCTTAACATTGTCCACCCCAGCTGTGAAACTCAGAAACCAGTCTTACTTGTTATCATCTATCGTCCACCTGGGCCTTACACAGAGTTTCTGTCTGATTTCTCAGACTTTATATCTAATTTAGTTCTGAGCTCAGATAAAATAATTATTGTGGGTGATTTTAACATCCATGTTGATGCTAAAAATGACAGCCTCAACATGGCATTTAATCTGTTGTTAGACTCAATTGGTTTCTCTCAAAATGTAAAAGAACCCACCCACCACTTTAATCACACTCTAGATCTTGTTTTAACATATGGCATAGAAACTGAACATTTAACAGTGTTTCCTGAAAACCCTCTCCTGTCTGATCATTTCTTGATAACATTTACATTTACAATAATTGATTACGCAGCAGTGGAGAGTGGACTTTATCAAAGTAGATGTCTTTCTGAAAGCGCTGTAACTAAGTTTAAGAATATAATCCAGCCACTGTTATCATCGTCAATGCCCTGTACCAACACAGAGCAGAGCAGCTATCTGAACGCTACCCCAACAGAGGTCGATTATCTTGTTAATAATTTCACCTCCTCACTACGTACGACTCTGGATACTGTAGCTCCAGTGAAAACTAAGGTCTCTAATCAGAAGTACCTGACCCCGTGGTATAATTCTCAAACACGTACCCTAAAGCAGATGACTCGTAATCTGGAGAGGAAATGGCGTGTCACAAATTTAGAGGATCATCATTTAGCCTGGAGAAATAGTTTGTTGCTTTATAAGAAAGCCCTCCGCAAAGCCAGAACAGCTTACTACTCATCACTGATTGAAGAAAATAAGAACCCCAGGTTTCTCTTCAGCACTGTAGCCAGGCTGACAAAAAGTCAGAGCTCTTTTGAGCCAACCATCCCTTTAACGTTAACTAGTGATGACTTCATGAACTTCTCCACAAGTAAAATTTTTATCATTAGAGAAAAAATTACCAATAATCATCCCACAGATGTAATATTATCTACAGCTACTCTTAGTACCATTGATGTTAAGTTAGACTCTTTTTCTCCAATCGATCTTTCTGAGTTAACTTCAATATTTACTTCCTCCAAACCATCAACGTGTCTTTTAGACCCCATTCCTACAAAACTGCTCAAAGAAGTCCTGCCATTGATTAATTCTTCGATCTTATATATGATCAACCTATCTCTAATAATCGGCTATGTACCACAGGCCTTCAAGGTGGCTGCAGTTAAACCTTTACTCAAAAAGCCATCTCTAGACCCAGCAGTCTTAGCTAATTATAGGCCAGTCTCCAACCTTCCTTTCATATCAAAAATCCTTGAAAGAGTAGTTGTCAAACAGCTAACAGATCATCTGCAGAGGAATGGTTTATTTGAAGAGTTTCAGTCAGGTTTCAGAGTTCATCACAGCACAGAAACAGCTTTAGTGAAGGTTACAAATGATCTTCTTATGGCCTCTGACAGTGGACTCATCTCTGTGCTTGTCCTTCTTGACCTTAGTGCAGCATTCGATACTGTTGACCATAATATCCTATTAGAGCGATTAGAACATGCTGTAGGTATTACAGGTACTGCACTGCAGTGGTTTGTATCATATCTATCTAATAGACTCCAATTTGTGCATGTAAATGGAGAGTCCTCTTCACACACTGAGGTTAATTATGGAGTTCCACAGGGTTCAGTGCTAGGACCAATTCTGTTTACATTATACATGCTTCCCCTAGGCAGCATCATTAGAAGACATAGCATACATTTTCACTGCTATGCAGATGACACCCAGCTCTATCTGTCCATGAAGCCAGATAACACACACCAATTAGTTAAACTGCAGGAATGTCTTAAAGACATAAAGACTTGGATGGCCACTAACTTTCTGCTTCTTAACTCAGATAAAACTGAGGTTATTGTACTCGGCGCTGAAAAGCTTAGAAATATGGTATCTAACCAGATTCTTCCTCTGGATGGCATTACCTTGGCCTCCAGTAACACTGTGAGGAACCTTGGAGTCATTTTTGACCAGGACATGTCCTTCAACGCACATATTAAACAAATATGTAAGACTGCGTTCTTCCATTTGCGCAACATCTCTAAAATTAGAAATATCCTGTCTCAGAGTGACGCTGAAAAACTAGTTCATGCATTTATTACTTCCAGGCTGGACTACTGCAATTCATTATTATCAGGATGTCCAAAAAACTCCCTGAAAAGCCTTCAGTTAATCCAAAATGCTGCAGCAAGAGTACTGACAGGGACTAGAAAGAGAGAGCATATTTCTCCTGTTTTGGCTTCCCTTCATTGGCTTCCTGTTAAATCCAGAATTGAATTCAAAATCCTGCTCCTCACATACAAGGTCTTAAATAATCAGGCCCCATCTTATCTTAATGACCTTGTAGTACCATATCACCATATTAGAGCACTTCGCTCTCGCTCTGCAGGCCTACTTGTTGTTCCTAGAGTATTTAAAAGTAGAATGGGAGGCAGAGCCTTCAGTTTTCAGGCCCCTCTTCTGTGGAACCAGCTTCCAGTTTGGATTCAGGAGACAGACACTATCTCTACTTTCAAGATTAGGCTTAAAACCTTCCTTTTTGCTAAAGCATATAGTTAGGGCTGGACCAGGTGACCCTGAATCCTCCCTTAGTTATGCTGCAATAGACGTAGGCTGCCGGGGGATTCCCATGATGCATTGAGTTTTTCCTTTCCAGTCACCTTTCTCACTCACTATGTATTAACAGACCTCTCTGTATTGAATCATATCTGTTATTAATCTCTGTCTCTCTTCCACAGCATGTCTTTTATCCTGTCTTCCTTCTCTCACCCCAACCGGTCGCAGCAGATAGCCGCCCCTCCCTGAGCCTGGTTCTGCCGGAGGTTTCTTCCTGTTAAAAGGGAGTTTTTCCTTCCCACTGTCGCCAAAGTGCTGCTCATAGGGGGTCATATGATTGTTGGGCTTTTCTCTGTATCTATGAAGCGCCTTGAGGCGACATTTGTTGTGATTTGGCGCTATATAAATAAAATTGAATTGAATTGAATTGTTCTGTGAAATGTTTACAATGTTTATTTGTTGTTTGTTTATTCGTTCATCCTTGTTGTACTAATAA
The DNA here is from genome assembly GCF_963576455.1 of Neolamprologus multifasciatus. Lineage (NCBI taxonomy): Eukaryota > Metazoa > Chordata > Actinopteri > Cichliformes > Cichlidae > Neolamprologus > Neolamprologus multifasciatus. The sequence continues at coordinate 35,972,808 of NC_140450.1, read as the reverse complement.
AACTTATTATAGAATAACTTGGTGTTTGACTACCCTTGTCGCACAGTGTTGCCTTGAAGCAACAAACCAATATCTGTTTGGGGGCAATTTTGTGATTGTTATAGTATTAGGGAACCTAAATCTCCCCAAAATAGGGTGAAATATTTTTTCCACAAAATTAAAAAGTCCTGCAAGTAGAGGGTAAAGGGGCCATGCCTGTAACACCCGTGTATTAGGGCTGGGCCATATACAGTTCACGGTAATACCGGTATAATGTTAGGCAGCGATAAGAAAATGAAATATGGCGATAGAATATGAGTAAAACGCGCATGTGCAGTGTCTTTGTTTTCATACGCACATTACGGAAAAAGCAGTGACGGAGAATGAGAAGAGCGAAAGTGGATCGTTAAATGAAATGATGAACCTGAACTGGTTTATAAAAATGCTTCAACTTCACTGGTGTGGAACTGGTTTAGCTTTCGTCCGTCAGACACACAACAAAGCACTATTTTTGGTAGAGCATGCTAGTGGGCCGTCGTTATTACCATGTTGTTTGGAAAATATGGCACACTTAAAATCCTTTGATTTTCTGAAAAATCGACAGTGCCCCTTATAATTCTTGTGTATGAATTCTGGTTGTGTTTTCTGACCTCGAAACAATTTTATGTTGTACTCGAAAATCAGTTAAAAAATGTTTCAGTACGACTTTGCTAAGCTACGAAGCCGCACCGCTTGATGGATTGCGGAGCCTCGCGGAGTGATACGTACTGTGCTTCAACATAATGTTACCGTATTGTGTGTGTATGACCTCTTTTTAAGTTTTGTGGATATTATACATGGTTATGCTGAGGATATGTCGGCCAGTTTCCACTGGAAATGTCTTTGGGTTAAACTGTCAGCGAGGAATTTGCATTTGCACTGTTAAATGTTTATATAACTTTAATGCAGATAAAACAGCTGCTTGTTTAAGTGAAAATACATTGATGGGATTTTTGTTTTGCACTAATAAAGTTGTGGAGTTGTAAAGTATTTTTTCTCGTTTCAATTATATCGTCAGTTATATCGTTATCACAAATTTTCAAATGTATATCGTGATAAATATTTTTGGCCATACTGCCCTGCCCTGCCCTGCCGTGTACGTTAAAACCTGTTTCAGCACTCAGGTCATGACTGTATTTATACTGACCAATACTCCTCGGCACCTCAGTGTTAGGAAACACAGGAACATTATAATAAATAAGTTGCTTTACATGTTGCTGTTGCACTTTTGACCAAATCATAGACATGTGAAGCTCTGATTACTTGTTTCTCAATAATAATCACTCCACAAAACATCTAATGAATGGGTGAGGGCTGTTAAAATAAGGTCTGCATTTTTTCTGCTCATCCACAAACACATCCTGGGAAAAGACAGGCGCGAGGGCACGGGAATGAGCGAAGCAGTCGGTTCTGGAGGGCAGTGCGCATGAACGTGCATGTGCTGGTGCATGTACAGGAACAAGCAGAGATTGAAGTAAAAGTAAAGGCAAATAGGCGGAGCGGTTAGTGCTTTGTTTCTGCAGATTTGTGCAGGTAAAATGATCGTTTCTGCTGCTTTGATTTTTGAGATAGTAAACTATTTTATAGATCATTCAAAGGTCACCAGCCTTTGAATGATCTACTTTTTTACTGCTTTGTTTGTGCAGGTAAAATTATCATTTGTGCTGCTACAATTTCTGAGATATATATTCTTACGGCCTACACTGTATAACACCAATGTCTGTGGCGGTGTGGCACTTTTATAGAAGAGTGTCCAGTTTTTTCAGGCTTGCTGCGTTTTTAGTTTTATGAATGTTTTGTATGTTTCTGTACATTTTAGTAAACCAATCTAGTCAGCGGAAAGGTTGATATTTCTGTTACCAGTGCAGAAACGTACACGCGGTAGTTTTCATTGTTTTCTGTGTAAAACTGAGTTGAAGTGATTGACGTATACCTAAATTATTTTTTTTTACATATCCAGTTTGTCTGTATGATTTTGTTTTTAATTACATATGTTCATTATTATTAATGTAGCTGTCTCAGAAAAAAATATGTTTGCTTTCACATTAATTTCAAGTGTTATTTGAGTATGCACCTAGGTTCCCACCTACATGTAGAAAATTGAATATCCCACAGCACCTCGGCCAGGGATCTTTAACCTGCTGTGAAGCCACATGTGGCTCTCTGGCCCCTCCACTGTGGCTCTTATAAGAGCAAGTAAGTTATGTTTTATTATAAAGACAACAAGAAAGGGTTCTGTTAGCAGTTTTTGTTTTTTATGAAATATATGCATTCACAGAAAGTACAAGGGTTTTAAGAGTGATTTAATGTTTCTTAGCTTCAAAACTATTTGCTGACAATTTCAGGTTGGTTTCCCATCTTTCCTAATTTTTAATTTTTATGAAGGACTCCTTCATTTTAACAAATACTTTTTCCAGATGTAAAGGTTAGGTGATTCATTTTGTTCTAAAATCTAAAGATAAACAATTTCAATTGCTTTCATGATACAACAACTCATTTTGTAGATATTTATAAGCTCTTTCTTTTTTAGCCTCAAGGAGATGACCTGATGCAAGTTATTGAAGGCTTCAGACAGCGATGGGGGTTCCCACAGTGTGCTGGAGCAAAAGAGTCACTTTCCCATCACTGCTCCTGAGGACAATCACTGTGATTAATTCAACTGCAAAGGTTGGCACTCTGTCATCCTTCAGGGCGTCATCAACCATCAGTTCTGGTAAGGATACTATGATCTACTCATTATGAAAAACATACATTTTAATGCCTCAAACGTATTTACAGAGCTGTGTAGAGTAGCCAAAACTCTAGTATTGTAGCTCCACAATACCATTTCTACGTAGAAGCAAAAAGTAGTAGTTGCAAGTAACTGTGATGATCTTTTTGTGTTGTTTTTCTTCAGTCTCTCTGCTTTCAGTAATGTTTCCCTGTGCATTTAAACTCACTTCACTTGTATTGTTTTTTATGGGACATATTTTTTAAATGATTACCATTAAATCAATGAGTGACCCTTTATAAATATTTCATAAGTAATCAAGTGTTGCTTAATGTAGTGGTGAACAGTTACTTTTTCACTAATACTATAATAGTAACAAAAATATGTTGCAGTAAAACTACTCTTAAAAATTTCAACTTTTTGAAAAAGTTTCCATAAGGAAATGTATCACAACCTCACAATCAGCTTTCACACATTTTATTAGAACATATTGCATTTTCTTGCAATATGGGTTAGTTTGTTTTGCATTTGTTTGCATTATCACCCATACCCAGACCAAACAGTATTGTTTGACTGATGGCCCAATTTTGCTTTAGGTTATAAAGTAAAGTTATTGTGTTATCTACATTTGGCCTAATAATGATCCTTATTGCTGTTTTAGAGGAGCAGTGCTTCAAAGGATAGTTGTAGATTTCTGTCAGAATCTGCAGATTATACAGAACAAATAAAATGTTGATGTTTCTCCAACGTTGTCTTCCCAACAGTTTCACTGACATCTACACTGTTTGGCCAGGAAGCGTTCGCGATGCCAGGGTTCTCAAGAATTGTGAGATATACACAATGGCAGAGAGAGGGGAGCTATTTCCACCAGTCAGTATCTTTGAACACAGTGAATTGTAATTAAAATTATTTTACCATTCTTCCTTGTTCATGTGTGTCACCTTGTAGTCACATTATCTTAGTTACAGAAGAAATCATGGGTGTTGAAGTTCCAGGCTACGTCCACACGTACCCGGGTATTTTTGAAAACGCAGATTTTTCTATGCGTTTGCACCTTTCATCCACACGTAAACGGCGTTTTTTTGTCACTGAAAACTGAGATTTTTAAAAACTCCGGCCAGGGTGGATATTTCTGAAAACTCTGTTTTTGCATTTACGTGTGGACGAGAAAAACGCAGCGTCAAAGGTGTGCGCCTTTTTTGACGTCACACTGTGCGCCACATTATTGTTTCGGTGAAATGAATTTCTACAATACTGTTACTGTTAATTGTCTCTGCAGTGTTTAAATGCTTACACATACACACAGTTACTGTCCCTCCACACATACGACTCGGTTCTGCTTCTATGCCCCAGCTTTGTTTACTTTTTCCCACCGAGGCTTCTAGACTTCTGATTGGCCAACATTTCTGCACGGTTAGGAATATAGCGCCACCTGTTGCTTTGGCATGTTCCTGGCAGCGTTTTCCTTCATTTCTGCCTTTACGTGTGGACGGGATTATTTTTTAAAACGAAAACGGAAAATCTCGTATTTCAAAAATACCCGTGGACGTAGCGCCAGTCATGCTGCTCGGTGACCCTGCATATCCCCTGCGAAGCTGGCTGCTGAAGGGATACGCAGATACAGGAACCCTAACTGAAGAACAACAATACTTCAACGAGCGACACAGCAGAGCCAGGATGACAGTGGAGTGTGCATTTGGCCGACTTGAGGGTCGGTGGAGGTGCCTTGGGAAACATCTTGATGTGGACAGCCACACTGTTCCCACAATAAGTGCATGCTGCACACTCCACAATTTGTGTGAAAAACACGATGAAGCCTACAATGAAACTGATATAGCTGTTCTGCATGATTCTAGAGGTACCAAAGGAGGCATCTTACCAGATGTTCAGCCAATGGGAATCAGAGAGGTGCTGACCCAGTTTTTTCATAGTCAACGTCAAGGCACAAAAGCCATAGTTTCACCTCATGGTCAATAAAGCTGAGCTTGAACTTTAAGTGGTGCATTCACAAAATGTCAAAAAAGCATTCAAAGTTTTTTTTTTTTTTTTTTTTTTTTTTTTTTTTCTGCCTGTCCCATTTGGTTCTTTAGCCGTCAGAATTGTTGTCTGAAGACCAACAAGGATACCCAATGGATTTATTTTGCCAAATGGATCATCATGGCATTGCCGTATTGGTCCATTTGATCGACCTTTGTTTTTATTATTTATTTTATTTTCAGTTGTTACAGACGGGACAGACATGAGTGAGGGATAGGAAAGGGAGAAAGAAAGAGGAAGGAAAAGAAAAACAGAAGGGGAGAGGGACAGTGAGAAAGGGGGGAAGAAAAAATATCTCCGGGATCACCTGTTGAGAGAGAGAGAATAGAAAACAAGCAAAAAAAAAACCAAAACAATGCAACATACTATACACAACACCATCGCATTAATCTAGCTAAGTGTAAACAGCAGTAAATACTAAATATTGAATGTTGTTGTGCAGCACGCAGGACATACAGCGCACAATGTGCTTTGAAGTAGCAGCCAAGAAAGGTGTGATTTAAGTCTACGAATAGTGAACACCCATGTGCACACCTGTGTGGATCGGCGCGCTTGTATTCAAATGGTTTCCCCATGTAATGGTCTGCTAGAGGATGTAGAGAGCCATAGCCCTGTCCCCCAGGGCATGAAGCAGGCATGGAGGAGATCCAGGCCCCAGACATCCAGAGGCCCCAGAGTGCAAGAGCCCAAGGAGGACCACCGGAGGGGCATCCGTGCCACCTTCATGGGAAGGGCTGAGGATCCCCAGATGAGGGGTCACCCAGTAGCCACCGGGCAGAAGCTAGAGGGGGCTGCACCGGCGTGCCCGCCGGCTCTGCCGGCAGCCAGCTGTGCCAGAGTGAACCGAGCCGCAGGCACAGAGGCCGGAGGCCCGAGGGCCCCCCGCGCCCCGGAAGAGGCCTGACCGAGCAGCAGGCGCCAGGCCCCGCCAAGTAGTCACCGGGAGTGAGCTGGTACATACCTGAGCGCCCAGCCCCGGACACCAAGAACCACCAACGCACCGACCCCTGAGGGCATCAGTCACCGGCAGGGAGTGTGGTGAGGGGAGATAGGCCTCCACACTTTGGAGGGCCTTGGAGTTCCCAGAGAGGTGAAGTCTAAGACCCGACCTGACATATAGACACAGACAAACAGGCACACACAGACACAGACATGCATTCCCACCCTCATGCACACATATACAAACACTCAGCACTCACCCAACGCAGGAATAAACGTAAATGGACATGTACACACAATCACACTCCCCAAACATACTCTATATCCCGGGTCCAGGTATCCTCACCCCCAGAGATGGAAACGGCACCCAGACCCAAGAGATGTTACCCTTCCCTCCGGGGTGGAGGATTCAAAAGAAAAGATTCAAAGTTATTTTTGTATGAAACACATCAAAAATTTTATTTATTAAGACCCGAACTCTTCCGTGGCATGCATTTTAAATTTCTCTTTGATCTTTGGGTATATTGGGACCCGATGAATGTTAAAACAAAGAATTACCAGATAATTTTTTTTACCTGACTTTTTGAGATCCACATATGAGGATATTCGTTTAAAATTTTGATAGAACAGTGGCAGGATAACGTCCTCTTAAGTGGATATCAGGCCCCTGTAGAGCAAAATTAAGTATTTTGGTCTAGACAACCCAAAATGTGATGTCCACATATGTGGACGCCAGGTCCTAGGAGGTCAAAGTAGTTTAAGTCTGTTCATCTGGAGGAGGGTAGGGTGACGGATAGGCCTGGTTAAAGGATGCATGCTGAGCCTGATCTCGAGGGTTTGGTCGTTCTGGTCTAAAGGGCTGACTCGGATTGTGAGGTGGTGGAAGGGCATTACCAAAAGGAGGAGGTTGAACTAAATCTTGTTGGAAAGACAGACTGATTGGACATATCAAATGGTGGAGACTGAGATGAAGCCATGGGGTATGGAGGGGAATGAATGAGTGAAGACTGTGTTGGGCAGTAAAGATGTGGAGCTTGTACTGCCTGCTGGTAGAAAGGTGGTTGTTGGCGTGTGATGAGCTGGGTCAACATGGAGGGAACTTTAAGATCGTGCTCATGCTGAGCTGCTTGCATCTTCAACAGAAGCTCTGACTCATCATTCTTCAAGGCATTTGTAATCTTGTCCGCAAATATTTCCAAAGTTGACTCCATCTTTGACTTTCTCTTCCTGCTCTTGGCAGATGTATCTGTAAAGAGAATAGTTGTTTGTGTTATTTCAACAAAAGGATAATTTATATGTTCAAGGATAGAGGGAATTTTCATATGCAGTTCTTGTACACACCTTGGAGAAATGAGAACATCACCAAAATAGTATAGGTCAGAAATTAAGAGTGTAGGGTATTTGATCATTTGGGTAAGCTCATGGTTTTTATTTGAAAAACATTGCACAATCTACAGTATGTCTTACATTACAATCTCTCCCTTCTCTCTCATTGACAAAATGAGTAGTATTAATTAAAAGATACATGTGTGCTTTATCCATGCTTAGGAATCCAGAGTAAAATTGGACTCTTAGAGATACATTATTTTGCCTTGTGAGGTCTCGACATGTCCCTATTGCCAGTCATGGTGGGGATGAGTTCCTGCCCCAAGTGGAGGAGTTCAAGTATCTCGGGGTCTTGTTCGCGAGTGATGGGAGAAGGGAGCCGGAGATCGACAGACGGATTGGGGCTGCAGCTGCAGTGATGCGGACGCTGCACCGGTCCGTCGTGGTGAAGAGGGAGCTGAGTGTAAAAGCGAAGCTCTCAATTTACCGGTCGATCTACGTCCCTACCCTCACCTATGGCCACGAGCTGTGGGTAGTTACCAAAAGAACGAGATCGCGGATACAAGAGGCGGAAATGAGCTTCTTCCGAAGGGTGGCTGGCCTCTCCCTTAGAGATAGGGTGAGAAGTTTGGCCATCCGGGAGGGGCTCAGAGTAGAGCCGCTGCTGCTCCACATCGAAAGGAGCCAGCTGAGGTGGTTCGGGCATCTGACAAGGATGCCCCCTGGGCGCCTCCTGGGTGAGGTGTTCTGGGCATGTCCCACTGGGAGGAGGCCCCGGGGCAGACCCAGGACACGCTGGAGAGATTATATCTCTCGGCTGGCCTGGGAACGCCTTGGTGTTCCCCCGGATAAGCTGGAGGAGGTGGCTGGGGAGAGGGAGGTCTGGGCCTCTCTGCTTAGGCTGCTGCCCCCGCGACCCGGCCTCGGATAAAGCAGAAGAAGATGGATGGAGGTCTCGACATGACACTTTACTTAAAAAATGTTTTGATTCTAATAGGATAATGAAAAGTTTGCAACAACAATTTTCTATTTAATATATGGGTTTATGGGTTACTTACTTCTGGTGTATGCATTCTTTTTCTGCACTCACTGCAGATGAAGAACTTTCCTTTGAGGCAGAATCAAATGTCAGCAACACAGGAGTACCATCACCCAGTGTACAGGCACCTTTTGAAAATACAAATATACAATCATACAACCTATTAAAATGCTATGTACATGGTTACAGCTGATGTAGTTCAGCCTTCATTCATTTATAATTTCGCTATTGCTGACATATAGAATGTTCTCAATTTTTGTTCAGTAATTGATTCAGTTATGTGTTTAGACATGGGTTATGCAGAACGTTTAATGTAACGTTACTTGCACCCACAATTTTATTCTCCACACATGACTACAACAAAGTAGAAGTTAGCCTACCTTTTTCACTGTTGAGGCTGAAAGCTGGACTAGCGATAGCCCCTGGACTTTCAGGCTGTTCTTCAGCTGTTTCAATGCAGCTATCGATCAGCTCTATTGGCTGACAGCTGGGTTTGTCGCCCAAAACACAGTCAAGCTCATCATGAAACGGGCAGGTGACTCGACCACGTCCGCTTTGTTTGTTTATATCTTTAGCTTCTCTAAACTTGGCTCTGAGGCTCTTCACTTTCCTCTGACACTGTAGCCACGTTCACCTGTGTTCAACCATTTCTTTGGCAATGCACTCGAACACAGCCCGGTTACAATACGATGCTTCAAGTTTAGCTTGAATAAGAATTGTCTCCCCATATGCTAATCCAGACCTTCCTAAAGTGTGGGGCCCGCCCCCTGGGGGGGGCGCAGATCCATTTGGGGGGGGGGGGGCGGTATGAAAAGGGGGGGGGAAACAAAACGCTTGAACACTGCTAGCACGGGGCGCCCACAGAAACGCAAAGCAGGAGATAAAGCATCGCTGAATATGTTTCCAAACCAACTTCATTCTAAGACAAAGACTAGAAAATATGGTGAAGCAAATCTTCCCTTTGGTTTCACCTGCACAAGTGCTGAGGTAGGTCTCCCTGCAGGATTGGTTTTTGCTGGGCTCTTCAAATCACGGACAAACAGGATCCCACATTCGTGATTTTTTAGTTCACAAACACTTCTTGTGATGACTAACTACTCCTGACATGTTGGAGATGTTAGCTCTTTATACAGTAAAGTTACAGTGAGATACAAATAACATCAGGCTGATCCTGCCACAATTTGTCCCCCCGGTCTAAATCACAGACTAACAGGATCCCACAGCTGTTTATGTTTTTAAACCCATTTTGCACAGAGAGGCGTTTTTTTGAAAAATGTATTGACAGCAATGTTGAAGATTATTACACAGGAAAAAAACAACACGTAAAATAATCACACGGTGACGCCTCTGCCTTTGTAAATGGAGGGACAGTAACTGTGTGTAAAACCTGCAGACAGTCAGATTAACAGTATTTTGTCTCTATCTGCCATTCTGCAATTCATCTCATGTAAACAATAACGTGGCCACAGCGTGACGTGAAAAAAGGCACATACCTTTGACGTTGTGTGACGAACTCTGTATTCCTCGTCCACACGGGAACTGAGAAAAAGGAGTTTTAAAAAAATCTCAGTTTTCGGTGATTTGAAACGCCGTTTAAGTGTGGACGAAACAGCTGCGTTGTCAAAAATACTCGTGTAGGTGTGGACGCAGCGTAAAAGAGTTAGTAGTTTATTTTATTACTACCTGTAATTTATTGCAGATTACTTTTTTTTGCTTAATTGTTTACTAAATGTTTGAGGTGTGAAATAAACCGCAATGGAGCCTAGCAAAAAAAGTTTGGGAACCACTGAGCTAATCAAGTCCAAAACCTCAGTTTCTGTCCATTGACTCGCTCCGTTTACAGTTTCCGCCGCCATGCTTTCTCGCTTGTCTTCTCCAGCGTTGATAATTGGCGTCTGTCTTGTGTCAGTGACGTAAAAGACGGATTTAATGCGACATGACCATTCAAAGAGCAGTCGCTTTCTAAAACATCAAAACCAAGCTCCATAAAGCACCCCTCCAATAGCCAAACCCATCTGTTCTCTGATTTGATAGTTAAATTTGTGATTGACATGACATTGGCCAATCAGATGAAAGGAAGAAAAACCGGGTCAAAATTCGTACTTGAAACTTGAGTGCAGAGTTTCACACGTATTTTTTGGCTAAGTCCACACACAAATCTGTTTTACCAACACACAAATTCTTTTACAAATACAAAATATTTATGACCACAATTTGAGCCCATAAATATTTCCCAGCGACAGCAGAAGTGAACAGCTGGATGAGAAATCCATTCAGCATTAAAGCCTCTGACATGCCCGAGGATTTCAGTTGTTGAGCAGGAGAGCTTTACAGAACTATCTTGTGATGAGACACTGAAGTCTGCTTTCAGAAATCAGACATTGTTTGAACTTTTGGATACAGCTGCGCAGCAAAGACCCTGCACTTTCAGACAAGGCTGTGCGCGTTCTCCTCTTCACTCGCCTTCATAAAGACAAAATATAGAAACAGATTTGATACTGAATCCAACTTGATGCTGAAGCTGACCTCAATCGACCCAGACATCACAGAACGCCATGCACATCCCTCTCATTAGGTATTAAGACCAAGTTGCCAATAACAACAAAATTTTAATGTTTTAATTGTTTCCATGGAGCTGTTGTTATGAATGTTTTCATGCCGTACACTTGTTAACAATCTTGCTAAGTGTTTCAGTGCAGTACATTTGTCACATCCTGAATGTGTAAATGCAGTGCACTTCATATTGTCACTGGATGGGTGTTTCAGTCAAGTACATTTGCGGCTTTTTATGACAGTTAAAATAAATAACATTCTTATAAGAAATAAAATTGTCTCGTGTAAACTGTATATGTTGTTAAATAGGTCTATACTACTGTATTTTAATGTCAGTCATAATGGTGGTACTTCAAAAGCCATATATTTTCTGAGGTGCTACTCATTGTGAAAAGTTTGAGAACCGCTGCCCTAATATAATAGGCTGATGAAGGTTTCCACTTTTTAATAATCCCACCTTCACCTTCATTTTGTCTTCTGCACTGCGAGTCGTCATGGAGCCAGAATTGGCATCTGTGACTTTCAGTGATCAGACTGTTGCCTCATCTTTGATCTTTTCTTTTGCAGAACAAATCAAGATGACGAGCAATAAAGCGATTGACACAAACAGGCAAGTTTTCGTGTTTGAACTCAGCTTCAACTGTGGCTGAACCTGCTGTGATGCTGGTGCTTTGGAAGAGAGGGACCATTATTCCTGTCCAGAGTGGCAAGTAACTTGCGAGTCTTATTATATGAGGAATAATCTCAGGGAGAAAGTGAATGTTATCTCTATCCCCGTTTGCTGCAGCAGGCGACCTGCTCTCCTCACATATTTCTGTTACCCAGCGTCGTAGGTCAGTCTGGATCTCATCCACTGAATCCACTCTCTCACTTTCATCTGTCTGTTCATCTTGAATGATGATGAGTCTTGAGGAATTTGGGCTTTCAGGTATTTCTTGCACCTTTCTGAAGGAAGGGCAGCTCCTTCATCCTTTGGCACAGGTGCACCTGCACGAATCCATTCTGTCAACCAGTTTGTGATGGCATTAACATCCTGTTTCTCTGACAGCATTTGCACCACTGGGACACTGAGGCAATTGTTTTCTGTCAGAATGCCTTGATAAAGGAGGATATGGCCATTTGGGGTCAGCAGTTTTCTCACAACTGAACCGGTTGCATCAAAACACACAGTTGGGGGAGATTTTTTTGACAATGTCTTGTAAACATGCATCTGAGTTTGACTCCAGTAATGACAGAAAACCTCTCCAGTCCAATATCTCGGATGCTACCACTGTGAGGAACACTATATTTTAATAATTGCAGAGATGCAATGGGGTCCAAGTCTATTCTCTCTTGTTTGGCTTTTCGCAGAGTGGCCAAATTTGGAAAGTGGCTTGGCTCAGGATCTCCAACATCCATCAAATCTGCTGCCTGCGCTGACCTCCACACAGCTGGTTCCATTCTGCCCTCACACAACGCTTTAGCGATTTGTTCACACAGGTTTTCAGACATGAACCGCTTGGAGTGGCAAGTGTGCAGGGAGAGATCTGTATTTCTCATGAAACACTGGAGTTCAATTGCTGTCTGTCTGTCACATGACATTTCTAACTGGCCATGACACTCCAAAAGTAGACCACTTTGGTCCATTTTCGAGCAGTCTGGGATGTTGACCTTTGAATGACCTATAAAATAAAGTGTAATATCTCAAAAATCAAAGCAGCACAAACGATAATTTTACCTGCACAAACGAAGTACTAACTGCTCCGCCTACTTGCCTTTACTTTTCAAGTGGGTGGGGGGTTAGCTTCACTCTGGCAGCTATCAGTAATACTCTTCTCTTGACCTTGTTTGTATTTTCACCTGTTTTTTTTTTTTTTTTAAGTCTCCTTGTGAACGTTTCCCTCTTTAACATTTACACATTTCAATCCCTCCTTATCTGACAGCACCTCTTGGCATACTGCTTCCCCCACGGGTCCTTTATTTTATGAAAATAATCTTTTATTTCAGTTGATTAATTTGGTTTCAAGTTGCTAACTGCTCAGTGTTAATGTTGTGTAACATAATGTTCATATTTACCTGTGTCGATTATTGGTGTAGGTGTGAATCCAACTTGGTCTTTTTTGTTGTGACCTAAAACCATATCAGAAATAAATAAATACCACTTCACCTTAAAAGTCTTTTTAATTGTGTATTTTTTTCATAACTTTTTTTTCCCAGTTACCAGATATTAGTATGGTGACTTCAAAGAGACTTGACTGCAGAACAATGTGCATCGTCAACAAACTGGTTTGCTGAATCACATTTTTTCTGAATTCTTAGTCAAAATCCTTGTTGTGTTTGGGCTTACATAGGTCTGCTGCAAGGACCTAAACGCAGGACTCAGAACATGGAGGAATGAACTGAAAGAGGCAGCTTTACTGTGCTGAAAAACTCAGATGCCAAAATGCAGGGAACAGAACATATAAACTGGGAAATAGGGAACTAACTTGAAAACTTGAGACCTACGAGACTAAAGACTAAAAAAGATAAAAAATTACACTTTAACCAGGAGCACGGAGGAATTACACACCTGTGTCAGGGTACGATGCAACAACAACTGTCTGGGAAGTAGTGATGAGATTTCCGTCTCTTTTTAGAGAACCGGCTCTTTCAGCTCCGAACTGGCTCTTCAGGTTGTTTTGTTGCTTTAATTTATTTATTATTAACAATAATATAAAATTATGCACAAAAGGAATTACTGATGTACAAAAAGTGGTTTTATTTATATATGCTTATATATAAATATATGCGGTGGCCCCTAGAGACAAAACACGTACAAACTCCAAAACACATTTCTAGCATGAACTGAACTTCAAAACAAAGCTACCTAGATCACTTAAATTACACAATTGAAAGCATATGTGTATTGTTTGTGTATTTATACACAGGCACTCATATATATTCAAATAATTTTTAAAAAAAGTTCATTTACCTGTTACTACCACACACCAAATCCGGTCGTTGGTACTTGCTGGCTTGTGTAGCCACTAGGTAACAAAAGCTCAACACTGCGCCCTAGCATCCTGGAGCACTTCTGTTGTGTTTTGGAGTTTTTACGTGTTTTGAGTTTTTACGTGTTTTGAAGTTTGTACGTGCTTTGTCTGTAGGGGCCACCGTAAATATACTTTTATTTATTCACTCCACATAAAATGTAATAAATAAATCATATAATACAAAAACCAACTAGTCACAGTTCAACTTTTAACTATTTAAATTTTCAGCTTTTTCCTTTTAAACAAATTTAAAGTGAAACAACACAAAACACTGAAAATCACAACACAATTAAATATAAATTAAAATATGAAAACAAAAAGAAGATGCACATTCTCTGTCATATGGACCTGCATGAATAAACTTTCTGAATCCTTTATCATCTGCAACTGAAAATAGTTGTGGATGATTACTATACCTTTGTAATGTGACGTTGTTGTCCCTGCTCTCTTTCTCTCTCCCTCCCGCTCTGTTCCTGTGCTACTGAGTGTAACTACCGCCCCTCCCCCTTCCTCCCAGCGTAAAGCACAAGGCTCGCGTGCTGAGTGAAGCGAAAAAAGTGCGAGAGAGAGGGTGAGAGAAAGAAAAAAAAAAAAACACGGCTCGCGATGAGGAGCCGGCTCGTGTCGTTCACGTCAAAGATCCGGCTCCAAGAGCCATTCCCACTACTGGGAAGACAGGACCAAAATTCACAAGGGAGAAATCAGGGAGTGGGAGACACAGCTGGAAGTAATCAGGCAGACGAGACAGGGAACAGAAGCTGAACACAAAACACGACTATCAAAATAAAACAGGAAGCACATGGCAGGGACAGAGGGCCTTTCTCAATATGCGTACTTGTGCGTACTTGCGTTCTCGTGTACTCGTGATACGTCATCAGTCGGAGACCAAGTACTGTTCCAATTCGAAGTACGCATCAAGCCGAGAACGCGAAAAAGTCCCGGATGTGTTCTCGCTCCGCCCGTTTTATCGAGCATGCATCGGTGGTGACTTGTGTGGACTTGGTACAGCTAAATATCCCAGAATGCATTTCGTCCAAAACTCAAACGCGGCAATGGCGGACGAGCGGGGCTAAAAACTTTTAAATATTACTCTTTCTGGGTCACAAAATAAACTTTTAAGTTCTTTTCAAGCGAGAATGTAGCTGTGTAAACTTCGAATATCTGCTCAGTTTATCAAGATATCATATATTTCCAAACGAGGTCCGACGTTTTCGGAGACGTCTGTGACCCGCCAGCTCCATAGCAGACAGCGAGGTCGAGGATTATTACAGCCGGCGAGAACAGCCGACTCCCGGCAGATCGTTTTCAACCCCCCCGCGGTCTTTTCGCTACTCAGGTTAAACAAACCCCAGTAGCTGTCTATTGTATTGAGTGTCCACTAAAATAAAAATAAAAGCGTTCTAACATCTCACCTGCTTGTTTTTATTAAGGTATGTACACGTATGTACATGTACACTATTTTTATTAATAGAGATTTCACTAGTGAGGTTAAACATGATATATAAGTCACTTAGATCACTTCTAAATGTTAATGTTTGGCTTATTTCGGCTTTTTATTTGTTCCTGAGTAAACCGGTTTGGCTGTGATTAAAGTTAAGCTTCATAACATATTACTCACAGTTTAATTAAAAGGGGACGGCAGTAAAAACTCCGGACCTGTGACATCATCAAGTACGCTGCTGTTCCAATTGTACAAATCGCGAGTCAGTGCTCGCGTTCTCGGCGAGTCCGTACTTCCGTGCGTTCTCGGCGAGTACGTACCCGCCGAGAACGCGAGTACGTACTCGCGTACTTGAGAATTGAGAAAGGGCCAGAGACACGGACTCGACACCAAACAAGGAACCAAACCCTAAGAACTAGAACTCAGAAAATACTAAGGAGTTAGGAATACTTGAGACAAAAACCAAAACTAAAAGACTAGCAATGACACATCATGAAATCTAGGCTAAATAACACAAAACAGATAAAGACCTTAAACTTAAATTTGCCAATGAATTGGTATCAGAGCCTCTCACCCTAGCCTAGCAACTAAGTTAAATGATTTCTTCCAAAGTACCATTAATGAAACTGCACAATTGTTTTATAATTCACGTCACTCTCAACAAAATACCGGGGGAATACCGACCCCAAAACTGATGTCTCTTCTCAAGACTCAAAGTTCAATATTCAAAAAAATTACAGAAAATGAAATAGAAAATATATCTCTAAATTAAAAAGTTCTAAAGCAAGGGATGAGTTTGTTTGTGATACCAGTTTTTTTAAGCATTGTAAATCTTGTATTTTGGTCCCTATCTTTTCAAAGATAGCGGAAAAGTGGGTTGTGAATTCTATCAATGAGCATCTTAATGATGTTTGCACCCTATGCAATTCGGATTTCACGCTCTTCATTCAACTGAAACGGCTGTCTGTTTTTGTTCAGATGGTGAAGTCTTATTTAGACAAGAGCCGTTATGTTGCGGCTGTTTCTATTGATTTTGAGCATGCGTTTGAGTTCTTGTCTAGACTGTCAACATTTAACTTTAGTAATCACACTGTTAAATGGACAGTCTTATTTATTAGATAGAAAACAATGCGTGCAAATAAAGAATAGTAAGTCACCCCATCACTGTACGAAAGGTGTACCTCAGGGTTCAATTCTAGGCCCCCTGTTATTTTCACTTTATGTAAATGACCAATGTGTGCAAAAATGTGGACGTGATCGTGTATGCTGATGATACGGTAATTTTTCCACAAGCCAAAACTGCTGATGATGCAGCCCATCAGCTTTCATTGGAATTACATGATTTACAAAAATGGCTGAATGACTCATGCCTGTGCCTTAATTTTTTAAAAACGTATCATTGTGTTTTAGTAAACCTAAAACAACCGTGGCTGCATAAAACTTTGATTGGGTGCACAAGAACTAATTAATGTTGAGAAATTTAAGTATTTTTTGAGTGCTAATAGACTTGAAATTATCCTTTAAAAAACCCGTTAAAAAGTAGCGAAAACTGTAAATGTTAATATACGGAACTGTAGACATATTCGCACATCATTAACAGACACAGCAGCGATTACATTCCTTTATGATACTGGCTCATACTCGATACTATATTACAAGTTGGTCTTATACGAGTCTTGCTTCTATTGGGCCAATTTAAGTATGTTACAAAAGAGCATTGGAAATATTAGACAAGAAACCTTTGTCATACTACCATTGTCAAATTTTAGATAAATACAAGTTTTTAAATGTTATCAATTTCAAATTATTTAAATGTGCCTGATCTACAAGGTTATACATGGTGGGGCGCCTCCACCAATAAGTGATCTTATTAATCAAAAGTCCAGCAGTGTTGCTGGGTCTCGACTGACTCGAGCCACTGTGAGAGGTGATTATGAATTGGCATTTAGATGGACCACCTTTTACAGACTGCTCTGTCATATCAGAGAGTGAGCTTCTGGAATAGTCTTCCACTGTCAGTGAGGGAAAGGACAAGCCTCCCTATTTTTAGGAGTGATTTAAAAGGATGGCTGTGATCATGTTTAATTAATCATGGTTATATATTGCATGTGAAATAGAGTTATAGCATTACAAAAAGGGACACAGTTATTAGTGTAATGGGTCAGTGCAATATCAGGACAGGACATGTGCAATATAACTGATGTGTTTCCATTATTGTTTTCTATATTGGCCTATGTTGTCCACTCTTGTTGTCATTGTTTGTTCTAATATAATGTGATCACTGTTTTTGTCCTTGTCTCTATATACATGGTCTGTAAATGATCTCTGAATGTTTTTATACAGAGGGTCTGCAGATGGAAATGAGCCAAAAGCTATTGTTATGGTGAGTCTGAAGCACCTGTGTTTCTGGTGTCTTCACCCCTGGGCGGGGCCCCTTCGTTTCCACCGACCAGCTGCACCTGTGAGCAATGAGGCTGCAGAGATATAAGACCAGCACAGCAATCCACCATTGGCAGATTGTCTGTGAATCTGCATTAGTGAAGGTTATTGCAGTAGTTGAATGGTGCCCTTGTTTTAGTGGAATTAAATCTGTGCTCTTTGCTCACAGTCAAGCCTCCAGATGACAGGTTGCCTTTACCTCACTGTGTTTGACCGCTGGGTTACTTGCAGCTCCACTAGATATGCTCACCTGCACAGCACACTAAGATCTCTCTTTGTTTCCCCCAGACCGTCTCGCCCTCTATGTTTCGTCTCCGCCTGTAGAGAGTAAGGCTATGTCCACACGTACACGGGTATTTTTGAAAACTGAGATTTTTCGTTTTAAAAAATAATCCCGTCCACACGTAAAGGCAGAAATGAAGGAAAACGCTGCTAGGAACATGCCAAAGCAACAGGTGGCGATATATTCCTAACCGTGCAGAAATGTTGGCCAATCAGAAGTCTAGAAGCCTCGGTGGGAAATAGTAAACAAAGCTGGGGCATAGAAGCAGAACCGAGTCGTATGTGTGGAGGGACAGTAACTGTGTGTGTATATGTAAGCATTTAAACACTGCAGAGACAATTAACAGTAACAGTATTGTAGAAATTCATTTCACCGAAACAATAACGTGGCGCACAGTGTGACGTCAAAAAAGGCGCACACCTTTGACGCTGTGTTTTCTGAGTTTTTCTCGTCCACACGTAAATGCAAAAACTGAGTTTTAGAAAAATTCATAATTATCCACCCTGGCCGGAGTTTTTAAAAATCTCAGTTTTCAGTGACCAAAAACGCCGTTTACATGTGGATGAAAGGTGCAAACGCATAGAAAAATCTGCGTTTTCAAAACTACCCGGGTACGTGTGGACGTAGCCTGAGACTACGTACATGAGTATGTTTGAAAATGAAGATTTTCAGGGTGGGTTTTTTTTTTTTTTTTTTTTTTTTTTTTTTAACTCTCATCCACACGTGAAGTTTTGAAAAAAAATATATCTCCGTCCACATGAAAACACTAAAAATGAAAGACTAAACAGAGTTTTGTGCCCTCACAACCTGAAGTGCTTCTGAAAAGGGGGATAATTTTGGGTTACTTTTCATGTTCCAGTGTTTCAAATGTTAATGACCAAAGACAGTATTTTGGTTCGTCTACACTGACAACTTAGGAATGAACAAAATACATACAGCATACGTAAATGTAATTTAATAAAAAACATTTTTAAAGTGAATTTATTCAAAACCGACATTGATTTGGGTTGTGAGAGCGTCTGTGTTGAATGTAGAAGTCACGTAAGAAGTTCACTCTGACGCCTCTTTCTAAATAGAGTGACAGTAACTGTGTGTGTATGTAAGCATGTAAACCTGCAGATGGTCAGATTATCAGCAACAGTATTTTGTCTAAAGCCCGCCATTGTAGAAATTTATCTCATTTCAACAATAACATGGCGCACAGAATGACGTCAGAAATGACGCACACCTTTTGATGCAAAAACTGAGTTTTCGAAAATCTCCACACTGGCAGGGAAAAAAAGTGTTTTCAGTGACCCCAAAATGCTGTTTACGTGTGGACAAAAGGCCCAAACGCATAGAAAAATCTGCGTTTTGAACGATACCCGTGTACGTGTGTAGCCTGAGACTGTTTACCAATGTGACTTTTTCTGGGATCTGCATCTGGGAATGCAACCTACCTCCTACCTATTTGTCTTGAGTGTTTTGTGTTATCCTCGTGTAACATTCAGAGGTCGTAGGAAATCTGAGCTTACCTCTCATTCATAGTTTGTCTCAGGGACATGTTGTTGGCTGTTTCTGCCTCGGCTTTTTCGTAGCACGACGTGTTGATAATTGATCAGAGATGATAGTTGAGCTATTGGTTGAAGTCTAGAATGATCTGAAAGCCTCCAGTCTATATTTAAGTTGTCATCCTGAGTTCACGCCAAATCACGTAATCACACCAAAGCATCGTTTTTATCGGCATTTTTCTCCTGTCTGTTCTGTGACGTACTGTAAATAAAGTTTTGAACTCCTTCCTTCACGTCACGTGTGTCTGAGTGGACGTGACAGCTATGATCTGGCATATTTACATTTGTTAAAATGTTCATTAATATCTATCGTCCCTTTTTTAAAAAAGGGGTCACCGATCCGTGACAACTGTCGCTCATCTAGCTGTAATGTTCAGATTTGTTATACTGGCGTGCTCTTACACTACTACAACCTCGTCTTTCTGTGGGGAAATGGTCAAACAACTGTTTAAGAACTTTTGAGATTGCATGCCTCAGCAGAAGGAAAACTTAAAACTGAATCAGGTACACACAAAGGCAAAGGTCTAATTTCAAAACAGAAGTCCTTTTATTGGAAAAGAAAATTTAATAACATGATTTACACGTTTGTTGACATTTGTAAGGAATTGTTCTTACGTGTGTCTTGAGAGTGACTAAATTCAGTCACGGTTGGAATTTGGTATTGGACTGGTAATCATCAATATTGGCTTGTCCTGTACATTAAAAAAAAAAAAAAAAAAAAAAAAAAAAAAACCTAAATGCAGCTTCATGTTGGTATTTATGGTTTAAATACAAATCAAACTGCCGGGAATGGACTTCAGCCCCCTACCTGCAGGTAAAAGCAGTTGGTGAAAGTTAAAGGCGCCTGTGGCATCAGTTATAACGGCACAACAATGCATGCAACAGCTAGGAGCCGCAAAGATGGCGTAAAGCTGCAATGCCCCCAGCTCAACACAGGCACTAACATAAGCCAGTATATGACACACAGGACACCCAGTTTTGTTTTGTTTTTTGTGGCTGTCTTAGGAACCCTTATCCGTTCTTTGTCTTCTTCCGAGTTGTCTTCCTGTGTGGGTAATGTGGTTCTGGCACCACCAGCACCTTCATCCTGAGGGAGGCTCCCCATCTGGTACAAATATGAATATAAATATGTTTGTAAGTAAAATTGATCTATATAGCACTTTTTAAAACAGGAAGTTATTTCAAAGTGCTTCACATGGGAATAAAAGCATATCAATCAAAACCATAAAACACTATAAAGAGGGTATAATAGCATATCCAATAAAACGGTTTACTACACATGAATATTACCTAAATGCCTGTCTAAACAGATGTGCTTTGAGCTGTTTTTTTAAAAGTAGCTGCAGAGTTGATGGTGCGTCGCGGGGGAGGTAAACTGTTCCACAATATTTGAAGGTTTGAAAAGCGCAATCCCCCTTCATTTTCAAACGGCTCCGTGGAATGGTTAGAAGACCACTATCAGTGGATCTAAGGATCCGGTTTGGAGAGTAGGGTTGGAGAAGCTCAGTGATATAAGTGGGGGCCTCACCTTGTAGGGACATGAATGTAAAAGTGAGGATTTTAAACTGATATCTGTACTCAACCGGAAGCCAGTGCAAGGATTTTAACACAGGGTGATATGGGAGAATTTATGACTGTGGGATAAAAGCCTTGCTGCGGCATTTTGGACCGTTTGGAGGCGATTTAGGGAAGCCTTAGACAGACAAGAAAAAAGTGCGTTACTGTAATCTAAACGAGAGGAGATGAAGGCATGGACAAGCATCTCCAGTTCACCTTTGGATACAATAGTCCTGAGTTTGGCAATGTTTCTTAGATGAAAAAAGCAGGAGCGGGTCACAGTAGCTAACAGGTAGCTTTTATTGAGGATGATAAAGGACCCAGACGTTGACTACTTTGGGACTTGATGCTCTCTGGGGCAAAAATCAAACTCTCAGTCTTCTCTGCATTCATCTGCAAGAAATTGTTTGTCATCCAACCATTAATCTCTTTAAGACAGTCCATTAGAGTGGATAATTTGTCTAATTCCCAGGGTTTAAATGAGATGTATAATTGGATATCATCTGCATACAGATGGTAGGAAATAATTTTGAAGCTGCTAATGATATGGCCTAAAGGAAGGATATATAATGAGAATAATAGGGGGCTTAGAACCGAACCTTGTGGGACTCCCCATGAAAATTTAGCTACAGCTGAGCGAAAGTTTCCCACCGAAACTAAGAATGTTCTATCTGCCAGAAATGAGGTGAGCCATTTCAGAACAGATCCAGATATCCCTACCATATGATTTAAGCGATGGATTAAGATCTGATGATCAACGATATTGAAGGCCGAACTAAGGTCCAATAGGACAAGGACTGAGCAATCACCTCTGTCCACGGCCATCGAAAGGTAATTTGTGACTTTGAGGAGAGCAGTTTCTGTGGAGTGTGATTATCAAGGATATCAAGAATGTTATGTTTCTCCAGTTCTTTACTTGGGACCAAATTACTTTTTCTAATATTTTAGAAAAAAATGAAGTTTTGAGATGGGTCTGTAGCATGACTGAAGATCCAGGTTCGGCTTTTTCAGGTTGAATAACACCCTGTTTAAAGCACCTGGGGACAGAGCCAGACAGCAGGGAACAGTTTATCAGTGTGACCACAGAGGGCCCAATGGTGTCAAAAACTCTGCAAAATAAAGAAGTAGGTAGGACATCAACTGGACTCATTGAGGGTTTCATTTGGGTCACTATTTCTGACAGATCTTCTAAAGAAACTGGGTGAAAGGGTTCCATAATTACAGGGTGTGAAAGATCATGGTTGAAGTGACTATCTGAGGGAGCTATGTTTCCTCTTAGGTCACTGATTATATCTTGGAAAAATCCTAGAAAGTCATTGCAGTCCTTATCTGAAAAGACAAGTGTGCACGGAGTTGTGGGGGAGACTGTTATTTACTGTGTCGAAGAGAACCTTAGGATTTATTTTTTCCTACTGCGAGTAGTTGAGAGAAATAAGTGGCTCTCGCATCTTTCACCATGTTTTTGAAGGTAGATAATAGTGGAGCTATGAACCTCTAGTTTTGTGGCTTTCCACAGGCGCTTAGCCTAAAGTTGTGAATAGCTTCTGTGAACCAGGGCAGGGATTTAGTAGTGCTGCCGTTTGTTCATGTTGGACTAAAAGATTATATATGAAAGCAGTGCAACCAATAAAAAACTCTCACTTTTGGGATTCGGGGCACACATACCTTGTTATTCAGACACTGGGAATAACCAAAGAGCCATCTTTCTAGAAGCTCCTCTGTTCCTGATGACTCCTGCTCTTCCTTGTCAGATCCTTGATTGTCTTTGTCCTGCATAGATTCTCTGTCCTCTCTCCTTTACACTTTCTTTGCTGCATATGTTGAAATTGCATTCGTTGTCAGTGCTCGGCGCTGGATGGTGTCCTCTGCAGGGTCCTTAGCTGTGCAAAGCAATATTGCTAATTATGAATAAATGTAAGTGTACAGATAAATGTATAACATAAACAGGTCTGACTTTAGCTTGTTTAAATAACCTTGGTAAACCCTTTTGGCTGTGATGGCATCACAGCACATAAATGTTGCCACTGTGTCGTTAAGTTTTACGTCCCAACTGTTGCTTGGCCGGGAAGAATAATTAATGTTTTAAAAAGAAACCACATGAATAAATTTCATGACACTTCAACCTACTTCATGTTACGTCTAAAAATAAAAAATTAAAGGTTTTCTTACATAAGTGCTACAGGAGAAACATAGCATGTTGAATGTGGGTGCAGTCCCCATATTCATCTTCTCCCAGGCTGCCTTGAAATTTCAGGTAGCCTATGATGAACACCTCCATTGGAACTGTGGGGGGGAAAAGTAGATGCCTCCGAACTGCCTTCAATATTTTCTCTAATATCATTGTAACGCTGCAACCAGGCATGCTCGTCCTTACAGAGGGACCGCTGCTTGCCCATGGTACTTTTGAGTCTTGTGCTGTTCAACCTAATAAATCAAAATACATGTTCATTCTCTCTGATCAGCTGACTAAACAATGTATATGCCTCTTAGGTAACTATAACTCTTAGTTTTCGTACTTACGGATGATGTGGGCACCATGCTTAGTTTTTTTTCTGCCGTTTCAACCCCCTCTGATTCACTGATAACACAGCCCCCCCATTCCAAGGGGTTTCCTCTATAAACTACCACTGTGCAAAACTCTACCTCATTGTACATCTAAATATTCTATTCAGTTATGGAAATGATGTATCCACCCAACTGTCCAAAAAACAATTTTACTATTGATCCGCTCTGGGGTTGCTTCTCGAGTTTATCTGTAGAAGCAGAAATAGAACACTGTATGCATTAGTATGTCATGCTAATACATACAGTGCATTTACATGTGCAGTTCTTTTGTGCAGATTATAGAGGGACTTTATAAGCACCATTTCTCAAGGACCACACGAGCACCACAAAGCACCAAACACATTTTCCAGAATAACCATTCACAAAAACCCAGTTTTCAGTTCCAAGTCCCTGTAATGTGTCATGAGACCTGGGGTTTAAGTCCCACCCCCTGGTCGCCTCTACATCACAGCTAAGAGAAGTTCAAAGGTCTTAAAATCAAACAAATGTGATAAAAAATATTCAAAGTGATAAAACAGAGCTTTTCTCTATTTCCACTAATGCAAACGTGCTGATCATTTCAAAGAAGTTGAATAAAAACAATTAAATAAATGGTAATTAACGGAGTTAATTATTTATTACATACAAGCCACAGATGTGTAAAAAAAAAAAAAAAGTAATTATAAAACATAAATCTAAAAAAATTACATTAAATACAAATTTTGTAGTTTGACAAGAGCTTTTTTCATTTTTATTTCTTTAAAGAGAACCTCAAAGCAGCCTGCTGCACAACTAAGTCAATTTGAGCAACAACTCAGCAATTTCACCAAGATGCAGAACCACATCTGCATAAACAGCAATCCTAGTGGATATAACACTCTCCTTTATGCTGTTTTGCAGATAAACCTCTGTTTCTTACCAAATCTTTTATGTTCTGAACTGTTCTTCCTACCAACACTGGTTCCTCTGCCAGTTTCCAATGACTGCATTCATTTCTGGTGGCCAGTTTCCCTTTGTTTATGTGGTCATTAAAATGCTTCATCGCTGCAGCAACCTCAGCCTTGGACCACCTTTTTTATGGGAGCTCTTCTTGAATCACGGGCTTGAGCAGCATTTTTATCTGGAAGATATATAAAGCAGAAAATTGTTGGAATATCCAGCAACTGATCTCCTCAGTTTTAAACATTTGTTGTTTGTTGTTAAAAGAAGGGATGCTACCCTCTCCCAACTTCTGAGGTGTGTTGCTACCATCAATATCAAAATGAGCTAATGTTCGCTTTAAATATTACATTGTCTCATTTTAGACATTTGATACATTTTCAGTGTTCTAGTGTGATAAAAGATAAGTTGAATAAAAGTTTTGTGATGCATGCTCAATCATTAAGCTAAGTTTGCACCCTGCCCTAAAAATGTTCGTCCGCTGTCCTTAACCTTGAGCTTCTGAAAATAATGGACTACATTTAATGGCTCAGAAGCAGGAAGTCTTGATCTGTACTTAGGACTGATGTTACCTAAGGTGTAATAAATCACTAACAACTTGTTTTTGTTTGCCCGAGCTCCAAGACGATACTTCCATTTTATCTGTATATAAAATCAACCGCAATGCTGTGCGGACTTAAAAATGTCTCCATCAATGAAATGATGAAAAAAGCCATCCTTGCATGGCGTTGGCCTCTCGTCAATCACTGCAAGCATTCTTGGCTGTGATAGCAGCTGCTCCAAACTTTTCACCAACGGTATATAATGAAAACAATGGTCCTTAACGGCAAGAACTCTGGAGTCTCCACATTTCATGTCACTGTTTGCGGGGCAAGCCGTGTGAGGTATGAATGACCCAAAGTGCAGGCACTGACTGAGATGTAAGTGAGCTTTATTTAAGGAGAGTGACATACAACCAGAAGCAGAACTCAGTTTTTCCAGTTTAGATTATTTCTAAGAACTAAACTACAAACCTGAACACGAGGGGATGGAGCGCGGAGGTAACACGAAGACCAACAAGCAGGGAGAACAGCATGGAGGGACACAGACGGACCACTAACGCACACAAGAGGACACAGCTATAAATACAGAGAAACGAGGAGACTGCACACAGGAGGGAGACACAGCTGAACCTGATGAATCTGACGAGACAGGGATGATGCAAACTGAATACACTGACACAGGACACAAACCTTCACAGTAAGACAGGAAACTCAACACACACGCAAAGACACAGACTAAGAAACACGGGCTTCACACAGAGGAAACACACAGGCCGGGAATGACAAGATGCAGGACGAGCTAGAAAGTCTCAACCAGAATACATAATAATAATAATAAGAAGAAGAAACACAAAAGGCTGGGTCAAAGGACCCAGGCTACAACACTTCACATAACAGACTGTATGTTTTGCAACAATAATCATTTGAACTTGAACTTGAACTTACATAATGTTAGTGAGATGTAATGATCAAATGACTTGCAATGATTTTTTTTCCTCAAAATCTTTTTAAATAATATCTTCTGCAGCTTTAAGACCTTGTTGTCACTTGATTATAATGTGTTTTGAGGGATGGGCTCATAGGTGGAAAATGCAAATTGAGAGTTTGTGTTACGTGTGTTCTGTTGTCTCTGTTCTTAGCTCATGATAAGGAAATATAGTAGATGGGGAGATTTTGGATGCAACATACATGTCTACTCCCACACATAGTGAGGGAGTGAGATCTGAGTGGTCACTCATGAAGTACATGGAGACGCATTCTAATGTCAGGTGGTTCACTCACATACCTAAAGCTGTCCATGACCAGCTCATTCAGGATGCCAGGTCTGAACAGTACCCAAGTTATTCAGCAGTTGCAAGCATATTGCTTTTAAGTTCTCCAACAATGAAATACAATTCAATGAAAAATTAATGGCATAAATTACCAGAGTCAAAGAAGAAATGCAGCTGCATGTTTATAACTGTCAAGATTCATGTCACCCTCTCCATCTCCCTCTGAAACAGAATAACAACAAACATATGTATTAAAACAGAAATAAATAGTTGCATTGGTGGGTAGCAACCACCAAACAACACTGCATTCATTAGCTGGATAAGCTAGATTCATGCCCATAGGGTACAAGGTAGATGTATTTTTAACTGATGGATGTCTTTAATTTAGCCTGTAAATGTCATGGCTGTGTGCAGGCAGGCAGGGATGGAGGCAAATGCAGGACACTCGGAGGCAAAAAGTGCAAACTGCTTTATACTAAAACAACATATAACATATGACACTGAAAATACAAATAAACTAAACAGAAACACAGAGACTGAAAACACAGTGCGGTATGACGGTAAAGAAAAGAAAAAAATGAAGTAAGGCCATAGACTCTGTCCACAGGCATTGAAAAACATAACTTTTCTAAATTTTTAATTTGGTATTGAAATGACGAACATTACTGATTTTTTTCCTATTGAGTGTGGTAGCTTTGAAAAGAATTATATAAAAGTTGTTTCTGTTTAGAAATATAATTATATTATTTTACAAAAAGTCACAATTAATGTTAATGTTGTCAGTCATCTCAGGTAAGCTACTTAGAAATTGTAAATAGTTATTTATAACTGGTTACTAATTGAAAAAATATTTTTTAAAAAAACCTTACTGATCTGTTTATATGAAAGTCATTAGTTATGTCATCAGTTCCTTACTGTTGGACAAGTTACTGACAATTGGAAATTTGTCACATTTAGTACTTTCACCTTAAAAAAAATCACCAATACTGAAAATAAATGTAATCAGTTACTCAACAGCTACATTTATGTTACTTTGAATATTAACTTTAATTCTTTTATTAATATGAAGATGAGTAATTATTTTTGTGTTAAATTTTATTTTTGACGGTAACATTGATCATGATGTCATTTTGCTTTGCTTTTCCTAATAATGTCTGTGAAGGTTCTCAGTCATCCAGGTCATCGTAGTCAAAGGAGCTGCAAAGAAAAGCGTCTGGACTTCTTTAAGTTACTTGAAGATGTTTCACCTTCATCCGAGAAGCTTCTTCAGTTCTAAGGTCAAATGGTGGAGAGTCCCAGATATAAACCTGGTGGGAGTTTCCCCCCACAGAGGGACAAAAGGACCCCCTGATGATCCTCTAATCGCCTGAGCCAAGGTGTGAAACTGGGTGTGGGTCCCAATGCCAATGTTCACATTTTGGACAGAGAGGACAGATGGTTTGAAAGAGGAGTGAAAGAAGCCATCTATGTCCACTGTGACGACCACCTTTGAACAGAGGCGGTGGTTTACGACACCAACTCTCTGCCATCTATAATCCAGTTTTGAGTTCCCTCCCCAGACGCCTTAACGCCCACTCACATCCTGGACCATCTGACCTCAGGAAATCACATGATAAGGTGGGGCCAGGTTTCACAATGAGCTCACCTGAAACTCTGGCTGATTGGGACCCACACCCAGTTTCACACCTTGGCTCAGGTGATTAGAGGATCATCAGGGGGTCCTTCTGTCCCTCTGTGGGGGGACACTCCCACTAGGTTTATATCTGGGACTCTCCACCATTTGACCTTAGAACTGAAGAAGCTTCTCGGATGAAGGTGAAACGTCTTCAAGTAACTTAAAGAAGTCCAGACGCTTTTCTTTGCAAGCTCCTTTGACTTTTCCTAATAGTCATTTCTAAGTTGACCTTGAACACATATCTAAACATAATCGCGACCTATTCAGTTAGCTGACTGGCTTTCATCAATCAATCTTTATTTATGAAGCACTTTTCATACAAAAAATGTAGCACAAAGTGCTTTACATGGTTAAAAGCAGCCCACCCCACCCCGCCCTCCAACTCACTCCCCACACACACACACACACACACACACTTAAAGAGTAAAATTGGGCTGGGTACGCATGAGCCAAGTGAGGATACACTATCACAGGGAGCCGTCTGCACCGGGAGCCGGTCACAGACCGCAGCCTCCAGGCCGGGCACACAGCAGGAGGGAGGCAAAGAAGCCCCCCAGCCAGGCTGAGAGGACCCCCAGAGCCCTAGCAGCCACGGTCAATCACAGCCCCGGTGCAGAGAGCGCCCTCCCAGGAAACACTGGAGATATGACCTAATAGGATATATACAGGGTAAAAAGATAAAATAAATAAGAACGGGATACAATATAAATATAAATAGAGTAAGAAGATAAAAATCAATAAGAATAAAATCAATAAATATTAGGTAAAACCTAAATTAATAAATAGAATAACAGGATAGAATCAATAAGCATAAAATAAATAAACGTTAGGTGAAAGCTAAATTAAAAAGGTGGTTTTGAGCCTGTTCTTAAAAACATGTACGTTCTCTGCGGCCCTGAGCTCCTCTGGCAGGCTGTTCCACAGACGAGGACCATACCACTGAAACGCTGCCTCTCCATGAGCATGTGTCCTGACTTTGGGAACAGTCAAAAGGCCAGTACCAGAGGACCTCAAGGTCCACGAGGTTTCATATGGTAAAAGCAGATCTGAGAGATAAGAAGGCCCGAGACCATTAAGACATTTAAAAACCAATAAAAGTGTCACGGCTGGGGCAGCAGTCGTGTTGTGGAATGAAAAGGACCCAGAATGCAGGCAGCTGACTGATGAAGAGTGTGACGTTTATTTACAAGGTGGGATAGTGGCAAGCAAGCAGTGAGGCATGACAAATAACTGAAGAAACCTAAACTGGGAGAACTAAATAACAAACCTGAGAGCATACAAAAGGGGTGTGGGGCAGAGAGACGCAGAGACAGGAACGAAACACCATAGAACGCAGAGAAATGCAGACGAGCCGACAACGAACACAGACCGACACCCACTAAATATACACACACACAAGGTAATCGGGTAATCACACACAGGAGGAGAGAACAGCTGATCCTAATACACACGATGATTGGAGGACACAAGCTGAACACAATGACAACAGACACAGACCTTCAGAATAGAACAGGAAGTCCAGAACACGAGCCTTCAAAGTAAAGCAGGAAACACACAGACTGATTTACAACACAACACGGGGACATGAACAGAGCACCGAGGACAGACACAGGTAGGGCTGATAAAACACTAAACTTCAGGTTCAACCCTAAACTAATACAACATCAGAATAAACACAAGGCACAAAAATGAACTTCAAGGAAACACAAAACGCTGGGTCAAAATGACCCAGGACCATGACAAAAAGAACTTTAAAATCGATCCTGAAACACACGGGGAGCCAATGCAGTGATTCTAAAACCGGTGTAATGTGGGCCCGCCCTCTGGTCTTCGTCAGCACACGAGCTGCAGAGTTTTGTAAAAGTTGTAAAGGTGAAATATTCTTTTTGGGGAGACCAGAGAGC
Source organism: Neolamprologus multifasciatus (assembly GCF_963576455.1). Classification (NCBI taxonomy): domain Eukaryota; kingdom Metazoa; phylum Chordata; class Actinopteri; order Cichliformes; family Cichlidae; genus Neolamprologus; species Neolamprologus multifasciatus. The sequence continues at coordinate 35,943,030 of NC_140450.1, read as the reverse complement.
AGGGCAGTAATCAATGCGACTGGTAATAAAAGCATGCATCAACATCTCCGTGTTGGCCCGAGAGAGAATAGGGCGGACTCTGGCTATATTCTTTAGATGATCAAATCCCATTTTGGTTACATGTTTAATATGTGGGATAAACCAAGCTCAGAGTCAAAAACAACACCCAGGTTTTTCACTTGTAGCGAAGGACATAGTGAAAATGCCTGTAATTTAGACAAGAGTTTCTCTCTCTGAGCCTCAGGACCGATGATTAAAACTTCAGTTTTGTCCTGGTTAAGCTGTAAAAAGTTTTCTGCCTTCCAAGATCTTATATCTAGAATACAGTTTAAAAAGGCATCCATTGGTCCGGTGTCATCAGGAGACACGGAGATGTACAGCTGAGTGTCATCAGCGTAACTGTGGACGTTCACTCCATGCCTCCTGATGATGAGCATATACAAATTAAAAAGTACAGGGCTTAAAACTGACCCTTGAGGCACACCACATGTCATTCTATGGATCTTAGAGGAGCATGTATCCATACTCACCATAAAAGTTCTGTCTGAGAGACAGGAAGTGAACCAGCTGTGTACAGCACCAGAGAGGCCCACCATGTGTTTCAGTCTGTTTAAAAGAATAGCGTGGTCTACTGTATCAAAGGCTGCGCTTAGATCCAGTAGCACCAGGACTGGGAGCTTTTGGGAGTCCCAGTTACATCTAAGATCATTTAAAACCTTTAGGAGAGCAGTCTCTGTGCTGTGGTTCACCCTAAATCCAGACTGGAATATCTCCAGGATCTGTCTATCACTCAAAAAGTCATTAATCTGAGTAAAAACAAGTTTTTCTAAAATTTTACTTAAAAATGGTGAGTTTGATACAGGTCTGTAGTTATTAAAATCATTACAATCCAAATTGCTCTTCTTCAGAAGGGGCCTCACCACCGCCGTTTTAAAGGCAGCAGGGAAGACACCCAACTGAAGAGAGCAATTCATCATGTATAAAAGCTCAGCTTCAAAAGATCCATAAAGTGTTTTAAAGAGTGAAGAAGGGATTGGATCTAAAAGACATGTGGTGGGTCTCACTGTGGAGAAAACTTAAGGTTCTCAGCATTAACCAGGACAAAGCTGTCCAGTGTCTCCTCGGGTACAATCGAGCCCTCAGATGTGTTTAAAATCATATCGCGATTAGATAAAATATCAGATCTGATGGCGCTGACTTTTCCCCTGAAGTGGTGCAAACTGCTCACAGAGCGAGTCTGTGGGGTTCTTTGTTAAAATCAGGGTTAAATAAATGATCTATGGTGGAAAAGAGGACCTTGGGATTATTTTTGTTATTACTGATTATTTCAGCAAAGTATGAATTTCTTGAATTCCTTAGTATATTATTGTAAATTTTAAGTTGCTCGCAAAATATTTGATGGTTGATTGTATTTTTATTTTTCCTCCATCTCCTTTCTGCTGCCCTGCAATTTCTTTTGTTTTTTGACTTCTTCGTTTCTTCAGGGTGATGCATGTTTTATGTTAATCTTTTCGGTGGTGAGTGGAGCAACGGAGTCAAGGCTTTTCTTCAGTTTGCTGTTAAAATGATTAAAATAAAATCACAGGGTGCAGGTAAAATCACAGGGGGGCATTCGTCTAAAACCCTGGTAAAATTTGCAGCCACTTCAGAGGTTAGATAGCGCCTCCTCACAGTTCGCACTGAGGTCTCCCGCTGAATAAAACCGGTGATGTTAAAAACACACAGTGGTGGTCAGAGACAGCCAAGTCAACAACAGAGGACACACTGGCGGACAGCCCATGGGTGATGACCAGGTCCAGGGTGTGTCCTCTGTTGTGAGTCGGTTGCGTGACGTGCAGGTAAAATCCAAACAGTGAAGAATGTTTAAGAATTCTTTTGATGTAGAGTCAGAAGGATTATCTATGTGCAGGTTAAAATCACCGGTTAAAATTATCATGTTATATTTTGAGTGTATGTTTGTTAAAACTTCAGAGAATCCCTTGATAAAAGCAGCACTGTCTTTAGGTGGTCTGTAAACTGTGACAGATAAAACTGGAGGGCTGCTGAAAACAACAGCATGGAATTCGAAAGTGGTAAAATGATCAAATAAAATTTGTTTGGTGGTGAGTGTGTTGTTGGCTAAAGATGCAGTCCCACCACCTCTCTTACCACTTCTAATAGAAAAAGAGAATTTAAGGTCGTGTCCAAATTCATGGGCTGCTTCCTCCTGAGGCCGCATTTGTAGACCGATTACGTCACAGCGACGCGCCGAAGGCTGTCCAAATTCGTAGACTCCGACAAATGCAGCCGACAAATGCGTCCTCCTTTTTCCCGAATTTGAAGGATGGGTCGGGTGTGTCCTTCGTGGCCCACCATATCCCAGAATTCATAGCGCGGCCCAGCCAAACTCCAGTTTCCAACAATGGCGGCCGCTACTAAGTTTTAAAAATACTCTTACTAATCTTTCTGGGTCACAAAATAAATAAAGTGTTTTGTTTGTTGGTGAGTAAATCAGTTTGGCTGAGGTTAAAGTTATTAGATTAGATTAGATAAAATAAAACTTTATTAATCCCTCGGGTGGGTTCCTCCTTGGTTTTCACACAGCTGAATAAACGTCAAACAGAAAACTGATTAAACAGAAGTATGAGACGGTCGAGAATTTACACCAGTGTCCTGTTATATTTTAGATAGCAAGGAGCAGACGGCCGAGTTTATTAAACTCCACCGAGACAGCGGTGACGCTAATCAGAAGGCTAGACCGTCCAATTTCACAACCGTTTACTTCCGGCCTACCCGACCTTCTGAGGACCCAGCCCACATAGACCGAAGGCCGGGTCCTCAGGAGGATGCAGCCCATGAATTTAGACACGACCTAAAATTTGGTGGGGAGGCCTCAGTGAGAACAACTGGTGCATCCGAACCCAGCCATGTTTCAGTTAAAAATAAACAGTCAAGTTTATTATCTAAAATTAAATCATTAAGAGACGGAACAAGGCAAGCTAACGCCAGCAGAGCTAACGAGTGAGCTAAATCAGCTAACAGCATGGAAGAACTGGATGAGGTTGATTTTAAGGAGTAATGTTTTATTTTCAAACAGATTATACGGACTTATGTTTAGGTGTATGAACATGGAAGTGTGTAAATTAAACTGACTCAAAATCTTCAAGCAGCTCCTCCGTTAATGAGTCACCCATGCGACAGACATCCACTGCTGTAAATGCAACTCCTGCAAAGTGCACAAGCCCTGAAAAGGTTATGAAGTTATTTTATCCAGAATATTTACTGCACACTGAGCTTGAGCAAGTCCGCCAACAACTGACTTTGCTTTTCAGAGGTTTCGTATATAAAACTGAACAGTTAATAAAAGCTGATGTTTAAATGTGTTGGACACACAGAGAAATCCCACTTGTTTTTCTCTAAGGTGACCAGTTTGAGACCGAATAGATTTTTGTCCCGTGAGCTGCAGGTAAGAAACTGTAAAAACACACAAGTACACTTTCACACACATTTAATTTTCAAAATTTCAACTTACTAACTTTTATACCTTGTCTCACAGCTTGAAGAAAGTGCAGTTGGTCCTGAGGTCATCGCTCCAGTTAAAACCTATATTTTAATAAAGACACTTTTTCGGCTCGAATGTGTGTTTTTGTGTTAACAGTTCCAGTATTATTAATGCTTAATTTAAAAAAAGGCCTCATTTTATATAATAATCAGAATGGAAAATATAGTGCTGTGAATGCAGCCCTGAGACTGGCCTCTGTTATGCCATATTTCTATCTTTGTGCAGTTTTAGCAAAAGGCTGCAAGTCAACTTGGGCAGAACATAAAAAAAGCAAAACGTGCTCTTGGAAGTAAGCAATGATGAACAGGTAGAAGTGGAGGCTACAGTCTGACCTGTTGCAGTTCAGGGTATTTTTGCTGGGCTGGGGTCTGGATTCACTCAGCTTTGACATCACTCTGGGCTCTTGGCTAGCTTAGGACTAGCATGCTATCTGTGTGGATGCTAACAAAGAGCTGACATTATGTTAGCAGCATAATGGTGTTGTTTTTGTCCTGGATGCAGTTTCCACTTTACCATCAAGCTCTCCTCCTTTTGTGCAATAAAAATAAAAGTAATGTCCATATTATCTACACTGTAGACTACACCACTGTCCTCTGACATACAAACTAAAATCAGCTATTCAAGTGCAAGTGGAACCGATAAGCGGGATCAATAGGCAATTCAATTAATTTCAATCATCCATCCATCCATTCGCTTCCGCTTATTCTTTTCAGGGTTGTGGGGGTGCTGGAGCCTATCCCAGCTGTCATAGGGCGAGAGGCGGGGTACACCCTGGACAGGTCGCCAGTCTGTCGCAGGGCCAACACACAGGGACAGACAACCAGTCGCACTCACATTCACACCTATGGGCAATTCGGATCAATCAGTTAACCTATCCCCACAAACTGCATGTCTTTGGACTGTGGGAGGAAGCCACGCAAACTCCACACAGAAAGACCTGATGGTGGATGTGTTGCCCTTAAGGCATTTCTCTGAATAAATAACTTCATAAGTTTAAAATAAATAATTCTAAAAAGATTTGTCATTAAAAAATTAATGAACATCTAATTTTGTGGCTTTGCCAAAATCTAGTTTAAGCACCACTGCAGCTCACTGTCACTGTGGGAAGATTCATTTCAGTGAAGCTGCTGCTGGTTGCCATGGTAATTAAGCATAATTGCACAGTTGAAACTGACATTTTTTGAACAGGTTCAACAACATCAGTATCTGAGTCTGAGCGTTATAAGCCTGTCCATCCTATAATATACAGTTTTAATTAGTCAGAATTGTTTTTAGAATTATGTTACTTTTATGGCATTTTGATAGAACAAGCTCGAAAGGTTAGATGATGTCCTGAGCTGCATTCCCCTTGCTGAAGACCAAAGGCAGCAGTAAAGGTCTGGAGATGTATCACCACAGAAGATGCAACTGTACTCATTATGTTGCTGAATAGATTATCCCCATTAGATCACGTCATGTCCAACAATTTGTGGATGACAAACTATGTGGTTCAGTGGTTAACACTATCACCTCACAGGAAGATCCTCCTCTGCCTTTGTGGGTTGTTTTCTTAGGGATCTCTGGCTTTCTCCCACAGTCCACACACATCTCTCTGCCCGGGGGTGATGTGAGGTGGGCAAATGAACTGAACCACTTCTTTAATGAAGTAGTTGGTCCCAGCTACAAGCTGTGTTTTGTAGTTCTTTGCAGTGAAAACCTCGAAGTTTCTCCCGGTTTTCTGCTCTGCGAGAGGCTTCATCTGAATAACAATGACAGCAACATCAATATGAAGCACAGGCCCCATGTGTGCGAGTGTAAAATCTCCCGTTTCTACTCACTGCATCACAGATCTTCTGAACTGCTTCATCAGCCTGCTTCACCTCGGTCAGCCCTCCGCACATTTCCACTTCGACAACATTTTGTTGGTAAAAAATGACCAAAGAGCTAATAAACACACGCCAATTCACAAGACTCTGCATTGTGGACGAGCGCAGAGGAAGAGGGGTGTTTGTTGGTACGGTATTTGTAAACGATCATGTCAAAAAAAAAAAAAAAAAAAGAGCCAAATAACACAACAGCGAGTCATATGACTTCGCATTTTGGACCGTACCATCAGCTGAAGAACAAGGGGGTGGTAAAAAACAAAAACAAAACAAGCACACTTAGACTAGCACAAGAAAATAATAACTTTTGCCCACATTTTTACCGCATGTGTGGGTTTGTCAGGGCGTATGACAAAATACTCTCAAGTCTGCCGGGAAGTGAAAATACAGGGTGTGAGCTGTGATTGAAATATTGGAAAGGATCACACATGAATCACAGCCTAAGTACTGCTTTCAGCACTTCCTTTCCGGTTATCCTACTTCTGACACCTGAACCTCAGCCTTTCTAGATCTCCAAAAATTTTATTTATTTAATACAATTATACCTACTGAACTTAAGGGGATAGAAACAAGGTATTGATCCTAATGAGCTAGTATCGATTGGATACCAATACTAGAGTTGGTATTGATCCACCTACCTTTAGTGAACAAGTGTCAAACTCCAGGCCTCAAGGGCCGGTGTCCTGCAGGTTTTTGATGAGTCCTTGATCCATCACAACTGATTTAAATGGCTAAATTACCTCCTCAACATGTCTTGACGTTCTCCAGAAGCCTGGTAATGAACTAATCATTTGTTTCAGGTGTGTTGACCCAGGATGATATTTAAAATTTGCAGGACACCGGCCCTCGAGGCCTGGAGTTTGACACCCCCTGCTCTAGTGTATACTCCTCTCTGTGGTTTAGATATTATTTTATTACTATTATTTTAAGGCTGTAGAGATTGGATTTTACTGTTCCCTAGTTCTTGTTGTTTAGTTTTGTTTTTTCTGGGGAAAATCTTCTCTTCACATGTTTTTAAGTGAGTTTCAGGGTGCTCTGCCTAATTATTACACTTTTCTAGTTAACATTTGGAGCTGGAAATGGTAGATGCAAAAATTTAAAAAAAAAACCAAAAAGGAGATTGATGCTGATTGATGCATCGATAGGACAGCTTTTGCAGAGTTTGTCCCTTTGTAGAAAGATATCGAGATTATATCATGTAACAACTGGGAACACGAGAAGCTTGAAAAGTACCAAGGGCTCAGAGAAGATGTGGAGGGTGAAGGTAACAGTGGTCCCAGTGGTAACTGGAGCACTAAGTGCAGTGACTCCCAAGCTAGGCGAGTGGCACCAGGAAATCCTGGAACAACATCCAAGATCTCTGTCCTGAACAGCAGGATACTGCACAGGACCCTCAAGATCCCAGGCCTCTGGTGGAAGACCTGAGCTGGAAGGATAGACAGTCTGCAGGGGCAAGAGGGGAATTTTAAAATAATACATTAATTGATTAAAAGATTATACAGTTTATATAATTTATATGTTCATTTATATAATCTACACACGCACAGTTACTTTAGCCTTCCCCACTGCTCTGCCACCAACTTACTGTAAGGTTGACAGCTGCAACTATTCTGGTGCACGCAGCACTATGGAGGTAATTACATTAAACACACGCAGCACTGAGGCCGTCCAAAAAGCAGCGACTTCATCCAAAATGCTGTACATGTCACAATGCTTTCACATTTACAAGATAACTGCAAAACACTGATTAAATAAATACAAGATGCAGTTGCGTTCATAGTCAACATCACCAGAACTCTTACCATCATTAACACACACTGCAGTAATCGATATACTTACAGGTATCTGAACACACACTGGCAGTCCTGGACTTTCCTCACCACCAGCCTATATCTGACATTTCCCACTTTAGTGTGCAGCTCTCTTATTCCAGCCACGGGGTGCCCAGCATTCCCAGGCTTAATGACTGACGGAGTGGAGCCGTCAGGGTGCACGCACTCAGAGCATGACTCATGACCAAAACATATTATATCCAGTAAGTAAGATCAACTCAGTTTATAGTGTCATTTACTGCTTATATCATTAAGGGCAATAAAGAGTACTGTGTGGTATTTTGGTGGGGATTTATTTATTTTTGTTGTTTTTTAATGCAATTAAAAACAAATACCACCCTCATGGGTATACAGTAAGCTTGAAGATCAGATGACAGCAAGTTAAGTCTAAAGTCAACTCTTTTAGTCTGACATAGAACTTCTTATCTTTTTTTTAGTTTGTCATTCAAATGATAAAGTATGTCTGATCTATATGGTAAACATAATAAACATCAAATAAAAGTCAAATATTTAAAGTCTACCATCAACTGTTTACATGCTACAGTTCATCCTAACTATTGTATAATATTATTTATTCACTTTTTAAAACATATCTGAGTCTGACATTTTTGCTTTAGCTCTAGCTCATGTGGAAAAGAAACTTTTCACTGAACTCTGTACTGTCCTATGAAAAACTAAGTACAACACCTGACTCAATACTTTGTCGAACAAAACAAACCACAAAATTCACACTGATGTAATTAAAAAAAGACAAGTGTCAGTAACAAGATAAACTAATGTTCAAATTTGCTAATAAAATAATGCTGACAACCTACTGAGCACCTTTCATGTGTACTTTCAGTTATCTCCTAAAAGCTGGAAAAGTAGATTTCAATCAATAAAAGACTCTCTGACTGAACTGTGCTTTATTTTAAATCACCTTCAGATATACATTCAAAAAGGATAACATGCTAAATGAAATATAACTCTCCAAATGATGCTATAATTGACTCTTGCACACGGGACGTGGGGAAGAAAAGTATTTAAACTTCAGTCTCACGTGGTTATTGCTACAAGAACGTAAAATATGATTTTGTGAATTTGAAAACACAAAGCATTGTGTGCTAAAATCCTTCAATTCAGAGCCTGGAGACGTGCTTACAGCACTTCTCTCTCATATCCTTTGCAGCTCTCTTTTTTAGCTCATTATTTTTTCACCTTTTTTACTTTTCTGGTTATTGCACCCTCTCAGATGTGACTACAGGGAAGCTCTCTGTCCATATCTCTTCCTGCTGTACTGCCCTCTGATGACTTCTTTGCCCTCCTCTCAATCTTTTCTATCTTTTCTTCACATCTTTCAAACCTACATCACTTTTTCACACCTCCTGATATAAAACTCCAGTGTCGTTTTTGTTCTTTTTTTTTTTTTTTTCTTTCTTTTTTTTTTCTTTTCCGCCTGTCCCATTTGGTTCTTTAGCCATCAGAATTGTTGTCTGAAGACCAACAAGGATACCCAATGGATTTATTTTGCCAAATGGATCATCATGGCATTGCCGTATTGGTCCATTTGATCGACCTTTGTTTTTATTATTTATTTTATTTTCAGTTGTTACAGACGGGACAGACATGAGTGAGGGATAGGAAAGGGAGAAAGAAAGAGGAAGGAAAAGAAAAACAGAAGGGGAGAGGGACAGTGAGAAAGGGGGGAAGAAAAAATATCTCCGGGATCACCTGTTGAGAGAAAAAGAATAGAAAACAAGCAAAAAAAACAAAACAAAGCAATATACTATACACAACACCATCGCATTAATCTAGCTAAGTGTAAACAGCAGTAAATACTAAATATTGAATGTTGTTGTGCAGCACGCAGGACAGACAGCGCACAATGTGCTTTGAAGTAGCAGCCAAGAAAGGTGTGATTTAAGTCTACGAACAGTGAACACCCGTGTGCACACCTGTGTGGATCGGCGCGCTTGTATTCAAATGGTTTCCCCATGTAATGGTCTGCTAGAGGATGTAGAGAGCCATAGCCCTGTCCCCCAGGGCATGAAGCAGGCATGGAGGAGATCCAGGCCCCAGACATCCAGAGGCCCCAGAGTGCAAGAGCCCAAGGAGGACCACCGGAGGGGCATCCGTGCCACCTTCATGGGAAGGGCTGAGGATCCCCAGATGAGGGGTCACCCAGTAGCCACCGGGCAGAAGCTAGAGGGGGCTGCACCGGCGTGCCCGCCGGCTCCGCCGGCAGCCAGCTGTGCCAGAGTGAACCGAGCCGCAGGCACAGAGGCCGGAGGCCCGAGGGCCCCCCGCGCCCCGGAAGAGGCCTGACCGAGCAGCAGGCGCCAGGCCCCGCCAAGTAGCCACCGGGAGTGAGCTGGCACATGACCTGAGCGCCCAGCCCTGGACACCAAGAACCAACAATGCACCGACCCCTGAGGGCATCAGTCACCGGCAGGGAGTGTGGTGAGGGGAGATAGGCCTCCACACTTTGGAGGGCCTGGGAGTTCCCAGAGAGGTGAAGTCTAAGACCCGACCTGACATATAGACACAGACAAACAGGCACACACAGACACAGACATGCATTCCCACCCTCATGCACACATATACAAACACTCAGCACTCACCCAACGTAGGAATAAACGTAAATGGACATGTACACACAATCACACTCCCCAAACATACTCTATACCCCGGGTCCAGGTATCCTCACCCCCAGAGATGGAAACGGCACCCAGACCCAAGAGATGTTACCCTTCCCTCCGGGGTGGAGGCAAGCAGACCGCCCCAGGCTCCGCAGCAGCAGGGAGGCCAATCGGACAGCCAGCATCTCTTCCCAGCCCCCCCGCCCCGATGGCTAGCAGAGAACAGGGGTGTGTTAAGACCCCATACCTCCCTCCTCCCGCTCAAGTGTAGTGTTGCTGCGTGTTGCTCTAAAGTGTATTTAAAACAAGGGAGAGCATGGTGCTGCTGCCAGAGAGCAGCAGGTGTTAGCACGGCCCCTCCCGAGAACCCTCAATGTCTACATGGATTTAAAATTGAGAGGTGGGCACCGGCGCCAGAGGTAGGTTTGAATACACAGACCGTCTACTGGACGCCGTTAACGTGCCCATCCTCAAGGCCCTATATATATATATATGTGTGTGTGTTATGAGAGTGTAAGTAATGTGGATGTCTAAGTTGTGAGATAAAATTGAGGCACAGGTGGCCAGAAGAGGACAGAGGGGGGGGGGGGGGGGGAATGTCTCCCCTGCACCCTGGTGACACACCCGCACCCCAAAGCCCTACCTGTGTGGGTGGGTGTGGTGGAGCGGGAAGAGGGAGGCAGCCGGGGATGGAGAGGAAAAGAAGGGAGGGGAGGGTGTCCCTCCCTAGGGCCAGCTCCCCCGCTGACCCCAATATGCACCCCCGTCCTCTGGTATCCACCAAGGCAAGGGAGCCCAGGCCCATCCAGACCGGGGCCTACGGCAGCAGCACCGCCAAGCCCCACAGGACCCGGGGCAGCCCACCCCACCCCACCGCATAGGAAACTGTACCCACCCCAACATTCAATCATCTTCCAGACTACACAAGACACAGACACCCAGGTTAAGTTTATTCTCCACCTCTCCTATGTCTCTCCCCCACCTGCAGAGTGGACTCCTGCAAAGATGGAACAACCTCCCTGCCAGTTCAAGAGCCCCCCGGTTAGGCCGATGCACAAGAGGCCCCCTGCGCCAGGGCTGAGCCCCCGTGCACCCACCCGCCCACAACCTCTGCGACACACCGACGAGGACCGAAGCCCCCAAGGCCCAGCCAGAGCCCCAGCACGGAGGCGAAGCACCCCCGAACCCCAAACCCCCACGCCCGCCCCGGATCCACTCAGGGGCAGCCAGGCCACCAGGCCAGTAACCTACGTCCGCCAGCACAGACCATCCTCCAGCCCCGCTGCACGCGGCCACGAGGAGAACAACCTCTGAGAGCGACCAGAGCCACTAACCAGGTTATGAATACAACCCCCGGGTTAAGCCCTCCAGGGATAACATCTCTAGGAGTCCTCCAGGTGCCCTAAGCCCATCCCAACCTCCACATCAACCACAATAGCCAAGGCGGGACCAAACCACGACCCCCTACCCCCGCTAGGTGATGGAGCCGATCAAAGGAGCCCAGAGGGATTGATCTAATGTGGTGGCAGAGGCTATATCGAGACTAATGTGATCTATTAGATAGTTTCTATATTGGCTAGAATTAAGATTATTTTTATTTTTCCAGTTCATGAGGACCGTTTTCTTGGCGATGCATAGGGCAATAAAAACCATGTGGACTGTATTAATTTCTGTAGTGACATCATCCAAATTTCCCAACAAGCATACTAAAGGGGAGGTTGGAATTTTACATTTCAGACACTTTGATAAGTCCTCACATATCTCGTGCCAAAACTTCTGCACTGGTGGACAGAACCAAAGAGCGTGGATGTAACTGTCTGGTGTATTGCCTTGACAGTGTGAGCAGTTGTTGGCGGATGTAAAGCCCATCTTAAACATTCGATGACCTGTATAGTGCACTCTATGCAGTATTTTGTATTGTATTAATTGCAGATTGGGATTTTTAATCAATTTAAAGGTTTTTAAGCAAATCTGAGACCAGACGTTTTGGTCTAAGCTGACTGATAAATCTGCTTCCCATTTTGCAATAGGAAGGGATATTGATTCATCTATTTTAGAAAGTGTTCTGTATATTTTAGATAATAGTTTGGGGGATTTAAGAGTAAGAAATTGAACCACACTTGGTGGTGTCGTTTTTGTTCTATATAAATCTCTGCTTTTTCACCTCCTCTGCTATAGTCCATCCTTTCTCCCTTTTACCAGGATAAGAAACTGATTCTTAATACTTCATTTTGGATGAATTGTTTTCCCAAACGCTGCCAAAATCCAGGTTTTACTGATAAATCTTTGCTTGGTGGAGGGACTTTAAATGTTTTCTTCTCTCTGCTGCTTTTCTTTTTATACTGACCGTATTTATTTTATCCTGCAGTCAAGTCAGGTGTGCATGCTGTTTGTGAGGCAAAGCAGAGGGAAAGGCAGGACTACAAATGCACAAGAGGCTGATTAGACAATGCGACCCAGGAGGGCGCAAAAGTAAAGATGAAAGCAAAACTAAACCAAACCAAACTTTTTCCACCACTTAGTGAGTAGTTGGCATCAGTGTTGGTCAAGTTACTTGAAAAAAGTAATCAGTAACTAATTACTGATTATATCCCCCAAAAGTAATCCTGTTACTGATTACTTATTTTCAAAAGCAATTAGTTACAAAGTTACTTTAAAAAACACACGATTTACAACCTGAATAGGTGATAAAGTGATAGATCTTTCAGCCCTATTCTACTTTTTCTACATAATCCATCATACAAAATGTAATCAAATGAAAAAGTCTCTTTTTAAAACTAGTTTTATTAGTTTTAATCTTTTAACTTTATGCATCAAGCAAAAATTTAATCATATGCAACATTCTCTGACTGGAAGAAATTTGTTTAACATTTAAACCTATTTTCTGCACATTCCAGCACATAAAATAAAATAGTTTTTTGTGTTTACATTCACTCTTTCAAAGATGCAAGTAAAACACAGCATAAAATAAATCAAATCAAAGACTCAGCGGTCCTGTTGCTCTATTTTCCCCTGCTTAGCAGGAGTGGAGCAGGCGGAGGTTTGCCCTGGTGCAGGTGTGCCGCATGTCAGTGGAAGAATCTTGGAGTTTCTCTGTGAATTTCGCATTCCTGTGGCAGCGTACTCGGTGCTTGCTCGGAAGTTTAGGGGTTTTTTCGCTGTAAAAATAAGTTTTCTTCCATGCAGTGAACAGCGGACACTTTTGTCACTTTTTAAGGAATCAAACTCAAAGTAAGATCAGTATTTCCACGCTTTAAAAGCTGCATGGTCGTTCTCTCTCCCGCACTGTCATGGTCCCCGTCAGTCAGTCAATCGGATTATGCGTTATTGCCCATCTCTGGTCCACATACAGAAAGTGTCATAGAAAGATTAAGGTATCATGCCACATTTGACCTCCGACCTCTTGTTCATGGTTACTAAATTAAAAGTCAAAGTGAAAGACAAATTTGAAACTTTGTTACTTACTACCATTGTTTGGAATAGATGGGAATATAGGGAATTATTTTTATTTGAAGACAGCGTTGTCAAGAGAGACAATGACCTGCCTAGTTAATAGGAAATATACTTTACTATGATATATAATAAGCTCATGTTATTCATGTACTTTATTATTAAACATTTAAACAATGCAATGAATGTTACACATGTAGTATATCTGCATATCTGTATAAATAAAAAAGAATTATATCAAGTATAGTAAAGTGAGTTTCATCAGGACAAAATAAAGTGTTAAAGTGAATTGTTAATGTTTTCATTTTTATGCTAACCATCTCTACATTGTTTCAACTCTGTGATGAAAGGAATTCCTTTGTCCCCCTCCCCAGCCTCTTGAGGTTCTGGGGGGGCTGTAGTGTTTTATCACAAGCACATCGTTGTGAAGGGTTGTTTGATGTTTGGTAAGCTTCCTGCCCTTTTTATGGCTTCACTGTGTTGTTCATGGTGAACCAATATAATTGAACCATACATTGGGTGTGGGGGAGATTGGCATTTTATGACTAAGGATGTTGCTAGAAACAGTTGGAAGTCACGCACACAGAGAGACACATTCAAACACACACACACATTCTCACATGCATACAGATGTTTACACATACACACGTGTGGTGCCTTGTCTTAGAACCATGTGGGCGTTGCTTTGCTGTGATGTGTATTGTGTGAACTGTTTTCTCAATAAAAGGCAGCAAGCGGAGGCCGTCGTTGGGGTCATTTTGTGGTAGACACCGACGAGGCCTCGCTTGCAAGTAAATCGATCGATAGCTGACTGTCTTGTTTTCTTCATGATGCATAAGTCTCTAAACTAGCGGGGCTTGTGGAAACACAGACCCAACATAAAGGCCCTTGCTCTTGTTGTTATTTCAATACAAATTTCTTAAAGAAAGACAAAGAAAAGGAAATAAATAAATACAAAATATCACACTATTGCCCTTTAATTAGTTTTAAAAACCTGACATCTGTGCAGACCACAACTAGACAGATAAGCACATCGGATTCAGATTTGATTTAAACTAACATCTGTCGGTCTCTAGAAGTCTAAAACATCTGTTTCTACCATTAAACATCCAATATACTCAACTTCCCAGAAAGCTTTGACTTCACGTGTGAAAATAGGAATGATTTTTGTTGTTTTGTAGCACGATATCAGCTCAGATATTAAACTGCATAGCATTCATCCCATGTTTAAACAAAATGTGGTATTTTCTGCTATTTCCTGTCAGGACAAATGGAAATGAAAATGTAATTTGCTTTAATATGATGGAACTAAAAAAGCTTGATTTTCATCATTGACTGAGAATATTGGATCTGTCTCCCAGTCTGGCTGTCCTGATTATAATGATGTATAAACCTTCAGCTGACGAATAGATGCCAAAAGCCAAGAAAACCATAGAATTGTGCTCATTTTGCTGTCAGTAGACGACATGAAGAGAACTGATACTGAGATGTCTTTATTTCCTTGATGCCTTGTTGGCATGTTGAATGAGTTGTAATGTTTACAAGTTTAAATTTTTTTTGACTTTCTGAATTTCCCTCCCCTCTGTGGTGAGAAATAACTTTGCATTTGCAGAGCTAAATTATTCAACAAGTTAATAGCTTCACAGCGAGGTCAGCTGCGGCACGAGAAATCCATTTTCATGTTATTTAATGTACCTCGGTACAATGGCAGTCCTGTAATGAAGTGCCTAATTTAAAATGTAACATCACCTATTGGTTAAACAAGCTTAGATTATAGGACTCACATGTTTTCATTTCTAGTCTTTAAAACCTGTCTCTACCCATCTAGTATTAATTCCTTCTGGGATACAAGTATGTATATTATGCACACACACAAACACACATGCAGCTATTACCCATTTATTGTTTTTATACCTAAGATGAATTATTGTTGAATGAAGACATTTTTCAAACACATGTAAAATGTGGCCAATTGTGTTTATTGGGTAAAGGAAAAGGTAGAAGGGGGAAAAGGGGGGAAAGAAAGAAGAAAAGAAAGGGGAGAGAAAAGCCCAACAATCCCCTCTGAGCAAGCACCAGGCGACAGTGGATAGGAAAAACTCCTTTTAAAGCGAAAGAAACCTAAAGGAGAAACCTATGGCAGAACCAGGCTCAGGAGGGGGCAGTCAACTGCCGGAACTGGTTGGGGGGTGAGGGTGAAAAAAGAAAAAGGAGGGAGGGGAAGGGGAAGGTAGAAGGGGGAAAAGGGGGGATAGAAAGGGGGAAAGAAAGGGGAGAGAAAACCCCAACAATCCCCTCTGAGCAAGCACCAGGCGACAGTGGATAGGAAAAACTCCTTTAAAGTGAAAGGAACCTAAAGGAGAAACCTATGGCAGAACCAGGCTCAGGAGGGGGCAGTCAACTGCCGGGACTGGTCGGGGGGTGAGGATGAAAAAAGAAAAAGGAGGAAGGGGAAGGGGAAGGGGGAAAATGAAGATGGAATAGAGGTGGAGGAAGACGAGGTTACATCAGGTGAGAAGTAGCAGTGTCTCTCCTCCAGAACCAGAAGAAGCGTTTTTTCTTCTTTTTCAGATACTCGTCCACGAGCACTTTTTTCTCAATGATGAGGGTTTTCAGCTCATCCATTGTTTCTGTGTTTTCTTTCTCAAGTTTGTTGCATCTTTTCACCATGTCTTCTAATTGTTCTTGTTTTTCTTTAAGATGGTCTTTCAGTTCTTTAACTGCTGCCTCCTCTATTTGCTTTGCCTTGTGCACATCTGTGTGCATGTCTTCCAGCTGCTGGTTTCTCTTCTGGATATCTTGAAGTCTACACTGCAGGTCTTTATGTGTTTTCTGTTGTTCTTGCTTTTGCGCCTGGATTTCAGTGGTTTTGTGCTTCAAGGTCTTTGAAAGTTCTTCAAGTTCTGTATTTTTTCTCAGCATTTCATTGATGCTACTCTGCATCACTGAGCATTGATTTTCCAGTTTTTTCTTTTCTCCTTCCAGTACAGTTGTTTTGTACTTCATTTCATTATACAATTCTTGGAGTTCTTCATTTTTCCTCTGGAGAACAAGTTTTTCTTCTTCCTGTTGTATTTTCTGTTGGTCTTTTTCTTGAAGCAGCTCATTATTTCCGTGCACTTTTTTATCGAGCCTGATTTGGAGCGATCTGTGTTTTTCCTCCATCTCGTCAAGCTTGGAGTCCATTTCCTTCTGTTTCATTTCCATTTGCTTCTTGTCTTGAAGCAACTGTTGACTTTTGTGCAGAGTTTTGTCATGCTTCACCTGCAGAGCTTTGTATTTTTCCTCCATGGCTTGGAGTTTGCTCTGCAGGTCTCTCTGCTCTACGGGCTCTTGTTTCTTTTCTTGGAGGAACTCTTTATTTTTCTCCAGAGCTTCATCAAGAATTACTTGCAAGCCTTCATTTTGTTTCTCGATGTTCCTCAGCTTGCAATCCATTTCTTCCTGTTGTATTTTCTGTTGGTCTTTCTCGTGAAGCAACTCTTTATTTTTGAGCAGTGTTTCCTCAAGAGTTATTTGGAGCATTTTGCATTTTTCCTCCAAGACTTCAAACTTGCGGTCCGTTTCTTCCTCGAGCATTTCTTGTTGCTCTCTCTCTTGAATGAACTCTTTATTTCTGTGCACTTTTTTATCAAGCCTGATTTGGAGTAATCTGTGTTTTTCCTCCATCTCGTCAAGCTTGGAGTCCATTTCCTTCTGTTTCATTTCCATTTGCTTCTTGTTTTGAAGCAACTGTTGATTTTTGTGCAGAGTTTTGTCATGCTTCACCTGCAGCGCTTTGTATTTTTCCTCTATGGCTTGGAGTTTGCTCTGCATGTCTCTCTGCTGTGTGGACTGTTGTTTCTCTTCTTGGTGGATTTCTTTCAGTTTTTCCAGAGCTTCGTCAAGCTTCTCTTGGAGCTCCTGATTCTTCTTGAGCATGTTTTCCTGTTTTATGTTCTCTTTTTTCTCCTTTTGGAGCAGATCTTTTCTCCTTTTGGAGCAGATCTTTATTTTTTTCCAGAGCTTCGTCAAGCTTTTCTTGGAGCTCCTGATTCTTCTTGAGCATTTGATCCCCTTTAATGCTCTCTTTTTTCTCCTTTTGGAGCAGATCTTTATTTTTTTCCAGAGCTCCATCAAGCTTTTCTTGGAGCTCTTGATTCTTCTTGAGCATTTTATCCCCTTTAATGCTCTCTTTTTTCTCCTTTTGGAGCAGATCTTTATTTTTTTCCAGAGCTCCATCAAGCTTTTCTTGGAGCTCTTGATTCTTCTTGAGCATTTTATCCCCTTTAATGCTCTCTTTTTTCTCCTTTTGGAGCAGATCTTTATTTTTTTCCAAAGCTTCATCAAGCTTTTCTTGGAGCTCCTGATTGTTCTTATCTTGGAGATCCCTTTGTTTCTCCTCAATAATACCTTCCCTTTCCTGAAGCTGGTAGGATAATTTTTCTAATTCAGCGCTCTTTCTCTCATTTTCTTCCGTCAGGATCTTAATCTTCTCTCTGTTCATGAGATTTTCTTTCTCCATTTCTTCCAATCGTTTTTCCTCTAATTCTACCTGTTCATCCCAAGGAAGAGAGCTGATATAAGGGTCTAGGGACTCATACCATGGAATAGAGCTGGGGTCAGATTCTTGTCTTTCTTGCTGTTTCTGAGACATGTTGGAGTCTGTATACCGTGAGTACGAAAAGGATCCAAATGTTTGAAAATTCTTTACTGGTGAACGTTTGAATGCTGCTAACACAAGTGCTGCAAATAACGGACTAAAAGTTGTACATCCTCACCCCTACTTAAGGATTCATGAGGATCAAAGGATCAAAGCTTTAGAAGCCTGTGACATCATAATTCCATAAGCCAATGAGGTTGTCACATGACATTTTTGAATGAGGTCATATTTTTGTATGAAATTTTTTTTAAATAACATCAACATTCCGTAAGCCAATGAGGTTCTTACATGACTTTTGAATGAGGATAATTTGTTTGCTTTTTGCTTAATTTTAGCAGCTTTATGTTTGCAGCTCACCACAGGTTGAGTAAAAGAGTGGGTGAAGTTTTGCCTTTTCCCATCCTCCTGTAAGCTTTGATGTTTTTTGCTTTTCATGCTTCAAATATTCATAAAAAATTTGGATAATTTTCCTTTTTTGTGTCATAGCGAATACTAATAAACCATGTACTACATGTGCATTTTAAAAACTCACATCAATTTGCTGATGGTGTATGATATTAAAAGGTAATGAAGGCTGCTTTTTGATAAGGTATGCTGCAAATGCTTATCTTATCAGCTTAGTGTGGGATCACCGCAGTCATAGTTGGATATATTGTGTACAGTGAATATATCCCAACTATATCCCAACAAATAAAACGAAGCCACTTTAATGTGTCGCATGCTCAATTTGAAGCTTGTAAACATAATTTTTTAATGATAATACATTCCCAATAACTGAAATAACTCTTAGCCTGGGAGACGGAGGCAATATGAATAAATAAAACAGATGAGATTTTTAGTACAAACTGTAAACTTCAACCCGACTGTGAGCATTTGCTCCCATATTTTGCCAAATGCTTGTAATCAATCTAAAAATATGTTTGAGATATTACTATTCTGGATATTAATACATAATTTAGTACTGTTTTCATCTCTGTGGTGTTTATGCTGAGCTTCCTGAAGGTCATTTGGCCAATTTTGAAGCAGTGGGGCTCTCATCTAAGTGTTTCCTTTCCACAACCTTCTGTGGAAGGTGTAAATGAGGAGAAACCGAGAGCCAATAATAACTTTCACGTTCATTTCCAGGCTATTTTATTTTTCCAAGTACTGTGAATTGGCCCAAGGCTGCAAATTATGGAAGTGATACTTTCCAAAAAATGCATTCTTCGCAAAAGATTTTTACTATTTAGATTCAGTCTTTTTTGGGTGTCCCCCTCCTCACAGTAAAATTGTGTGCAATTATAAAAATCAGCACTAATTGTCTTTAAAGACCATCATGTGAATTTGGTTCTCCTGCTGATTTAACAAGCTGCTGTAGTGCTTTGTGACATTTTTGGCATATTTAAAACATTATTTTTAACCCATTTTGACCCCGTGTGGTTATTTTTGACTGACTCCTATCAGACATGATCTGAGTCAGTTCACTTCCTAGTAATGGTATTTTATTAAAATTGGGTCTGAATGGCTAAAATAATTATGTTCATCTCTATGTTATGTTTTAAGACATCCAGTGGGATCTTGCCTGGGTATTTTCCCTTTGGAGATTATCAGTGCACACCTAACTCAGAGGCAATTATGAGCAAGACCCAGAAACTACTGGAGAGCTTATACTTTATGTCTCATCTGGCCTGAGATCTCCTTGGGATCCTCTGGAGGATCAGGAAAGTGTTGCTGGGTAGAAGAAAACATGGTGGTAACAAAGTAATAAATCAAGCCAACTGCTACTGAAAACAAGAAGTAATTGAAACATGAAAAACAAATGCATGAACATGAATGAACTGATGAAGAAGCACTAACACTAAAAACCCCAAACAGAAAAAATACATTTAGATAACCCCGTTAGTTCAAACTGTATTCATGTGTCTGACTTGAAATGAAACAGTGCCATGCCTTATTCATTACAAGACAGTCTATTTTGGACTATCTTGTAATCCAATGAAACCAGAAGTCCGAGCGAGATTTCAGATTTAGAAGTTCTCTGCTCCAGTCCTCTTTGTCCTGTGCTAGTGCGCAATGCACAATGCTAGTTTTTGATCATTACTAATGTGGCCTTATTGCTTCATAGCCGATATCAATCTGGGTCTGGGTACGTGTTTCATCAGGAGAACGTCCAGGAAACCATGGACAACTTCAAGTTCCTGGTCAAAGACAGCAAACCAAATGTGGTCAGTGACAACGTCTTCCACGTCCAGTGGTCCCTCATCAGCTTTGAGCACAAAAGGTCTGCACCATTTCCCAAAAAATATGCATATTTTATGTTGATTACCTGTTGCCCATATTAGGAAATAAACATGTGTTTATTTCCTATTTACCCACCTCGTATTTAACAGGTTTGATTCATCCAGGAGGCAGTCATCGTCTGCAGACTCACCCACCCCCCCATGCTGCTGTTCCACCTCAGCCACTTCACACCTCCTCCACACACCCTGCTCACTACTCCCCACCCCCAACCACAGCATACCAACTTTATTGTCTAATTGGCTTTGTGACTCTGAATTTGACTTTAAATCAGTGCAGAAGAAACTTGTTATTCAGTGCCAGCAGGAGTGAAATCTGCTGATATGAGCCAAGAGGTACAAGAAACGAGTTTGTGTGCGGCCCATTTTTTTCAGAGCCGTGAGGGAGCCTGGGGTGACTGAAGCCTTCCTTTGTACTTCCCCCAGCTGTTACACATAATTTTAATGTTTTTACGGTTAAATATTTTCTGTAATCTTGAAGTCTTTTGATCAGGATATGTGCTTCAAGGTGCACATTAAACAAATATGTAGGACAGCTTTCTTACATTTCTGTAATATCTCTGAAATTAAAAACATCCTGATTCATAGTGACACTGAAAAGCTTGTTTATGCATTTACTACTTAATACTTCTCTTGTAATTTATTATTATCAGGCTGTCTTAAAAACTTTGTCTGATGACCCATTCACAAAAAAAAAATCACAAAATCATTTCAACTTCACTGCTCCATTATATTTACATCATATCCTGTCTGTCTGTTGGACACTTCCTGTAAATTAAGACGACTGCACTTAAACTTTTAACTGATGACCATACAATGTAAACAGTTTGTGTCGAGGCCCTGGCAGTAATGGAAAAGGCAAATATCGAGTGCCATTACAGCTCCAAACATATACAAAGGGTCTTTGAATAGAGGTCTGCGTGTACCACAGAGCCATGGCTCACTGTCTAAATGAGTCTCACAGGCCTGGATGCTCGCTTGAAGTCATTAATAACAAGCACAAGCATGAAGTTTGGACTTTAAACTGTGTTTTAAAGTTTTACAGCTTTTCCTAGTAATAAAAACCTCCTTTATTGCCTTTCATACTGCACAAAGTCATCAAGCAAACAACAATTAAATGACAAAAAAGTTTGTTTTTTACGACTACAGTTTAAAAAACAAAAGGAAAAAACTGCAGTTTGAGCAACGAGCTGTCAGGGCTTTTTTCTGCAATCTGTAAGAAATTCACATTTGAGATTTGTCGGTCAGGTTATAAAGCCATGTCTAAAGCTATGGGACTCCACCAAACCACAGGGAGAGCCATTATCCACAAATGGAAAACATGGAACAGTGGTCAAAAAGGAGTGGCCGGCCATCCAGCCACGACTCATCCAGCCCAGAACATCCAAAGAGCTGCACGACTCACTCGCCTCAGTTAAGGTTCATCACAAGGGGGAAGTAACAAAGTACAAATACTTTGTATTCTACTGTACTAACGTAGAATTATCAGGCATCTGTACTTTACTGGAGTCGTTTTTTTCCTGACATTTTTCAACACATATCTGTACTTTGGACTGCTTAAATTTTCTCGTTACTTTTGGTTTAACACATTTGCAGGGAGTTATTGTTTCTGTCACTGTGAGCCTTCAGTCCTCTTTCAAATAATCACCAGGGGACATAGTGTAAAAAGAGATCATGTGTGCCATAGTAACAGGTCCAAGTGGGCCCGCTGTGTGGTTTTGTTTTTTTGGCACAGCTCTGGAACGACTGCAGGTGTCCATAAGTTGTGGTTGCCATACGTCAGCATCTAACAAGCCCTAAGCATAAAGGTCATTTCAAATGCAACGTTTCTATCAGCTCAACAAACTGTCTTTGTGCAGTTTGTCTCACAGTGTGTTGATAGCTAAAAGTCCAGCTGCTGTATTTCACAGGGACAGAAGCAAATTTGAGATAACTTCCCTCAGAGGTGGACAAAGAATACAGGACAGGAAGAGGAGAGCTTATATTTAAAGGTAAGGACTGCTCAGTGGGATTTGATGTCAATTTAAAGCTTACATTGATTTCCTCATGTTCTCATATTGTGAAACATGCTGCAAAGCTAACTTAGACTAACTGTGTTATTTAAAGACCACATGAAAACCCTCCACAGGTTAGTGCAGGATTATCAGGTTAGTTTATAGTAAAGAACTGTGTGCGACTGATGCACAATGGCTGTGGTGCTCGTGGTCTGTTACATCAAGTGTAACAGAGATGAATATGAATTTTAGCTGATGATGCTTAAATGTAGAAAAAAAGACGGTGTAAACAGCGTCCTGTCAGTGTAGAGGCTGGAAATCAGCCAGGTCAACTCATGAAATACCTGCTTACGTCTTGTTGATTTCAGTTGTGTCAATCTACAAAGAGCCACTACAGCTGATTTTAGGGTTCCCCCACTCTAAGATGGAAACCCCTGCTGAGCAAAATGAACAAAGGCTGCTCTCAGTTTTGCCAGAAAACATTTCAATGACCCCCGAGACTTTTGGGAAAATACTCTGTGGACTGTTGAACGGTCTCTGCTGCTCGTCTGCAGAAGTGATGAGTATCTCAGCCTTCCACACAGTTAGCCTTTTGTTCTCTTCATTCAGATTGTATCTTTGACTCTAAGACCTGTTGTTTGATCTTTTCCCTCTACCTCTCCTGGTTTATTTCTCACAGATCTCACTTGCTGCAGTGACTACAATAAAAACATCCCGTTTGTGAAACAGCACATGTGTCTGATCACTCTGCACTGCACGCTCAATACAAATCTCACTGCCAGTAAGGACCTCAGTCGCAAAGAGAAAACCTCAACACATAATATACAAAATACATAAATCCCAGCTGTCATAATGTGCACCAAAAAGGGATTAATACTGTTTTTCTCAGTCCTTACAGCGCCAGTTAATGTGTCCAGACCAGCCCTACTGTGAGTGTGTGAACAAATGCCATCGTTTTTAAGCCCCACAGATACAATCATAGTCTACCTGTACAATGCAATGTAGTCCAAATAGTGAAGCACATATACTGCAGTTAAGTAAACGACAGAGGGGTCAGTGAGCTGGGATTTTAAACCCTAAAATGTAGCATTTTTAATCTTTTGCCAGAATCACACTCTTACTTTTCTGAGTTCATGTATTTGAAGTGAAATTAAAGCTAATTATAGTTTAATGGCAAGAAAGTGAAAGTGGAAAGTGCTAAAAATAGAGAATTATCCTTTTAAGTGAATCTAAATATTTTCATTCCTCTGTCTAAAAGAAGCTTCATCTCCTCTCTGTTTATACCAACTCTACTGTCTGATTAGCTTTTGGGGACTCAGATTTGACTCGATATCGTTTTCACTGAATGTTTTCTAACAGTAAATATTTTTCAAACATTTGTTGTTTCTGTCTTTCCATGTGTTGTCCCTTAATCTGAACTGGAACCAAATGAAGCAGAGTGTGATCACCTCCCAAGTGGCAGCAGCTACAGTGAGCCAGTGCAGGTGATTTGAGACTATGAGAAATCTGAGAGACTCAACACTGATCAATTTAGGCTCCAGAATCTAGATTCAAGAATGTGCAGTTGTGAAGATGCCAGTAAAGAGAGCATGGAGACCGATAGCATCAATATGACCGATAGCCATGATGAGAAGCCTGACGGCAAGGGCGAGAATGTGGGAGGGAATAAACAAAAGGCAGATTTTCAGAGGCTGTTTGGAAGCAGCAGAGGTGTTTATTCAGGTTTCTCTGATTATGAGGCAGCAGGCTGACAGCCTGGAGCCTCCCAGCTTGGATTCAGAAGTGTGGAAGAGGAGCAGCTAAGTCAGGATAGGGTCATGGAGGATGCCAAGTCCACTGAATCTACACGCTTCCTGTTTCCACCTCATCCTTCCAGTGCTTTACTATACTCCCTGCTCTCTCTACCACAACTGCCTTTGAACTTGCCTGAGCCAGGTCTGAGTCCAGCTTTGCTACTCCAGCCAGGTCACATGACACAGGGGTGTGGTCTGATGTCAGCAGGCAGGTCAGTGGAGCCCTCTGGTGATGGATATATGCCAGTGAAGCAGGCGGAGGCCTGAGAACAGACAGCAGGCTTAACTAGCAGGACAAAGTAGCATGTAGTACTTGAAGGAGTCATCACAGCCAATCAGTTCTCAGGAAAATCAAACATCACATAAATATTTCTCGTCTTTGATTTTCATCAATGTATTTCCTTTGATATATTTTCTGTCAATACTTCTGCCTGATTAGAAGCTCATAGGCACTTCCTGTCACTCTACAATAAAATAATGAAGAGGCTGCCCTCTCTGCCCTCCCACTAGCTGACCTAACTGACACAAGTAAACTGTGCTAAGATGCCCTACATGGACTAAGGTTCTTGGCCACATACATATAGATTTGCTGTGGCTGTAGAAATCATGCCATGAAGCTCCCAGCGCACATTTTTGATGCTTCTGTTTGTGGCAGAGGAGGTTTGGAGCTCTGCAGAGCCTTGGTGACTTTTACTGACTATGCACCCCTACCCATTTATTATGAACTAACAGTTTTTGCGTTTTTCTATATTGCACATGTATGATTTATATTTATATTTATGTGGCAGCTATTTACTGACCTGACAAAGTTATCTGAAATGATGTCATGTCATGAATAACTCAAGTTATTTTCCATGAAAACTAAAAGTGGGGAGATTCTCAAAAAATGAATGAGACGTGCATGTAATTTGATATATTTTGTTGTTTTGTGTGTGTGTTTGTCTGTGTGAAGTTTTGATGTGTATCTGAAAAACGCATTTTGAAAACACTGGAAAGACCTCAAGACATTTTTTCTTTATTTTCTATGCAAAAAAACCTTCCAGCAAGGCTTTTCAGTGTGAAATTTAGTGCGTATAGAAAATACCTGTGCCAGGTTGTCTCCATCTAGTGGTGAACATGGCCTTACCACTACATCAGGTGAGTTTTTCTCTGTGCACAGTGACACAAAACTCATCTAACAACACAAAGTATTTAAAAAAGAAAGCATTTTAAAATGATGTAGGACGATCAAGGCAACGTTACAGATTCAGTAAGAGCTGGAGTTTATTGTAAACCTTAAAATATGCAGGGCTTCACACTGACACAGTTGCTTATGTCCAGCATCGCTCTGTTATTATAAATTTTATTCAAAACGTGTCCAGTTTAATGTCTTAAACTAAAATGGCATAAAGGTTTCAGTGAGCTAAAGTGGTCCCCCTGAGTCAGCACCCAGAAACCTATCATCTTTTAAAACTGTGGGCATAAAAACGAACGTTGCTGGGATCTTAAAACACTGGGGCTAAACCCAGACCTGAAATCTTTTGTATTTTCACTCAGTAAGAGCATATGTGCTGGTTATTACACAATATCAAACGGCAGCATTAACACAGGGTTACAATTACATTCTCACATCGTCGCATCGAGAGTTTATCCATTGAGCATTAGAGTTCAACAATGTTACATCCAGTTCAAAGCAGCTTCACTAACGCCAGCGAAACAAGGCTAACAGTACACAAGAGCACAAAGACAGCTTATCGACAGCTCGACGTATCGTCAACAACTCACGTCAGTTTGGCTGCCATCGGTCATCTTTTAACTAACCAGAAAATGAACTCTTACGCGGTACACTTTACACATATACAGTATATTTCTTTTACTTGTTTTTAAAGCTGGAGTATTTATATATTAACCTGAAATCTTTTGCTGTTGAGCAGGAGAGCTCCAAAGCGTCCCCCTGTAACCATGGTTACGCAGAGGCGTTAGCGCTCCAGATGTGACGTTACAGAGGACACAGAGGGCAGAAGTGTGTCAAACTGATACTTGGAGGAATCTGCATCTTTTGTTGGCACTTTTCTGCTGATATCCGGAGCTCGGGTCCCTGGTGCCCAGGGGTAAGATGAGTTGCTGTGTTCCTCACGGAGAAAAACTACTTAACATGGAATAACTTCAGTCTCGGATGGAAAAAAAAAAAGAGGCAAGCAAAAGAGGACAGCAGATTTCTTCAAACGGTAAGGAGCTTCTACCAAGTGATATCCGATAAGCTTAAAACTTCGAGCGTAAATCTAATGTCCAGATTCATGCTAAACTTTTCTGATTACTCAGTGAATCTGCTCATGTGTTGCCGTTTTAAGCTATCAGGTAAAAATTGCAGGATTAATTAAAGGCTATATATGACTGCTAGGTTAGGACGTGGTTAGGAGCAAATACTTAAGACAGAGAGAGAGAGAGATTTTGCTCTGACAGAAATCTTTATTGATATTTATTAATATTCCATAAGATTGTTTGTGGGCAAAGTCAATAAATGGTCTCCTGGCTGTGGGTTTTCCCACTGAGCCAAGTTTGCGAAAATACCAGATTTTACAATCAAGGGACAAACTAGTGTAAAGAACAAATTGCCTGTTAAACAGGAATTTGGGTTTGGAGCTTAGGGGCAACTTCCTGAAATGATTTGAATGATTTTACAGTTTTGCAATTATGGACGGTTGATCACATGTAAATATTTCCAGTAAGTTTTGGTTCACGCTGCTTAGCAGGATCTCACATTTGACATTTCCTCTATCATCTCTGGGACAGAGATGTTGTGTGTGTGTGTGTGTGTGTGTGTGTGTGTGTGTGTGTGTGTGTGTGTGTGTGAGAGAGAGAGAGTGTGTGTGTCCCGGTTCCTGTCTAACTATATTTGTGAGGACCAAAATCTGCATTCTACTATAGTTGTGAGAACCAACAGTCACTTGTGAGGACACAAAACCCGGTCCTCACAAATTTGAAGGCCTTTAAAGGTGTTTTTGAGGCTCAAAATGAGGTTTTAGTGTCAGGGTTTCCAGTAGGTTATGGTTAGGTTTAGGGTAAGGGTTAGGCATTCATTCTTCATGGTTAGGGTTAGGTTAAGGGGAAGGGAAAACATTATGTCAATGAGGGTTCTCACTAACATAGTTGAATGGGCTTGTGTATGTGTGTGTGCGTGCGTGTGAGTTTGTGTTTTGGTGTACTTCTGTATGTGTGTTTCTGTGTGTGTGTGTGTGTGTGTGTGTGTGTATCCCACTTATTGCCTACTCTTTGACACCCCCATCGCAAGGGTGGCCAGGTGGCCCGGTCCGGGAATTGAATTTTTCACTGCAGGCAACTGCAAGTGAAAAATAAAAGCTTCAATCAATAACGTGGGCTGGCCAGGCTTTCGGAGCCTGGGGGAGGTCCACCCTAATAAAGGGTGGCCAGGCAGCGCGGTCCGGGTTTTTTTTTTCTTTTGTTATCATTTATATGCCTGGGGGGCAGTGCCACCCCATCACTTGGGCTGGCCAGGCTTTCGGAGCCTGGGGGAGGTCCACCCTAATAAAGGGTGGCCAGGCAGCCCGGTCCGGGGTTTTTTTTTCTTTTTTTATCATTTATACGCCTGGGGGGTGGTGCCACCCCATCACGTGGGCTGGCCAGGCTTTTTGGAGCACCCTTTATTTGGGGGAGATCCACCCAAATAAAGGGTGGCCAGGTGGCCCGGTCCGGGTATTTTCTACTTTCATTTGCGCGCCTGGGATGCGGTTCCACCCCATCATGTCGTTTCTCTTCTCATTGTCATCCCCCATCATTGATCAGGATTAGCAGCATTTCATTTTCCTCCTCGACTGCCTTCTTGTGTTATACATTTCATTGTTTTATCTATGCTGCCTCTTCTGACCTGTCTCCCCATTGTTATGCTTCTGTATTGTATGCACGGTCAGAAAGGTCCCATTTCACTGCAGGCAACTGCAAGTGAAAATAAAAGCTTCAATCAATCAGGAGGGCTGGCCAGGCTTTCAGAGCCTGGGAGAGGTACACCCAAATGAAGGGTGGACAGGTGGTCCTGTGTGTGTTTTTTCTGTTTTCGTTCATACGCCTGGGGGGCGGTGCCACCCCATCACGTAGGCTGGCCAGGCTTTCGGAGCCTGGGGGAGGTCCACCCTAATAAAGGGTGGCCAGGCGGCCCGGTCCGTTTTTTTTTTTCTTTTGTTATCATTTATACGCCTGGGGGGCGGTGCCACCCCATCACGTGGGCTGGTCAGGCTTTCGGAGCCTGGGGGAGATCCACCCAAATAAAGGGTGGCCAAGCGGCCCGGTCCGGGGTTTTTTTTTTTCTTTTGTTATCATTTATACGCCTGGGGGGCGGTGCCACCCCATCACGTAGGCTGGCCAGGCTTTCGGAGCCTGGGGGAGGTCCACCCTAATAAAGGGTGGCCAAGCGGCCCGGTCCGGGGTTTTTTTTTTTTCTTTTGTTATCATTTATACGCCTGGGCGGCGGTGCCACCCCATCACGTGCGCTGGACAGGCTTTCGGAGCCTGGGGGAGGTCCACCCTAATAAAGGGTGGCCAGGCAGCCCGGTCCGGGTTTTTTTTTTTTCTTTTGTTATCATTTATACGCCTGGGGGGCGGTGCCACCCCATCACGTGGGCTGGCCAGGCTTTTTGGAGCACCCTTTATTTGGGGGAGATCCACCCAAATAAAGGGTGGCCAGGCGGCCCGGTCCGGGTATTTTCTACTTTCATTTGCGCGCCTGGGATGCGGTTCCACCCCATCATGTCGTTTCTCTTCTCATTGTCATCACCCATCATTGATCAGGATTAGCAGCATTTCATTTGGGTGGCTTTTGGAGCCTGGGGGAGGTCCACCCTAATAAAGGGTGGCCAGGCAGCCCAGTCCGGGTTTTTTTTTTTTCTTTTGTTATCATTTATACGCCTGGGGGGCGGTGCCACCCCATCACGTGGGCTGGCCAGGCTTTTTGGAGCACCCTTTATTTGGGGGAGATCCACCCAAATAAAGGGTGGCCAGGCGGCCCGGTCCGGGTATTTTCTACTTTCATTTGCGCGCCTGGGATGCGGTTCCACCCCATCATGTCGTTTCTCTTCTCATTGTCATCACCCATCATTGATCAGGATTAGCAGCATTTCATTTTCCTCCTCGACTGCCTTCTTGTGTTATACATTTCATTGTTTTATCTATGCTGCCTCTTCTGACCTGTCTCCCCATTGTTATGCTTGTGTATTGTATGCACAGTCAGAAAGGTCCCATTTCACTGCAGGCAACTGCAAGTGACAAATAAAAGCTTCAATCAATCAGGAGGGCTGGCCAGGCTTTCAGAGCCTGGGAGAGGTACACCCAAATGAAGGGTGGACAGGTGGTCCTGTGTGTGTTTTTTCTGTTTTCGTTCATACGCCTGGGGGGCGGTGCCACCCCATCACGTAGGCTGGCCAGGCTTTCGGAGCCTGGGGGAGGTCCACCCTAATAAAGGGTGGCCAGGCGGCCCGGTCCGTTTTTTTTTTTCTTTTGTTATCATTTATACGCCTGGGGGGCGGTGCCACCCCATCACGTGGGCTGGTCAGGCTTTCGGAGCCTGGGGGAGATCCACCCAAATAAAGGGTGGCCAAGCGGCCCGGTCCGGGGTTTTTTTTTTTTCTTTTGTTATCATTTATACGCCTGGGGGGCGGTGCCACCCCATCACGTAGGCTGGCCAGGCTTTCGGAGCCTGGGGAAGGTCCACCCTAATAAAGGGTGGCCAAGCGGCCCGGTCCGGGGTTTTTTTTTTTTCTTTTGTTATCATTTATACGCCTGGGCGGCGGTGCCACCCCATCACGTGCGCTGGACAGGCTTTCGGAGCCTGGGGGAGGTCCACCCTAATAAAGGGTGGCCAGGCAGCCCGGTCCGGGTTCTTTTTTTTTTCTTTTGTTATCATTTATACGCCTGGGGGGCGGTGCCACCCCATCACGTGGGCTGGCCAGGCTTTTTGGAGCACCCTTTATTTGGGGGAGATCCACCCAAATAAAGGGTGGCCAGGCGGCCCGGTCCGGGTATTTTCTACTTTCATTTGCGCGCCTGGGATGCGGTTCCACCCCATCATGTCGTTTCTCTTCTCATTGTCATCACCCATCATTGATCAGGATTAGCAGCATTTCATTTGGGTGGCTTTTGGAGCCTGGGGAAGGTCCACCCTAATAAAGGGTGGCCAGGCAGCCCAGTCCGGGTTTTTTTTTTTTTCTTTTGTTATCATTTATACGCCTGGGGGGCGGTGCCACCCCATCACGTGGGCTGGCCAGGCTTTTTGGAGCACCCTTTATTTGGGGGAGATCCACCCAAATAAAGGGTGGCCAGGCGGCCCGGTCCGGGTATTTTCTACTTTCATTTGCGCGCCTGGGATGCGGTTCCACCCCATCATGTCGTTTCTCTTCTCATTGTCATCACCCATCATTGATCAGGATTAGCAGCATTTCATTTTCCTCCTCGACTGCCTTCTTCTGTTATACATTTCATTGTTTTATCTATGCTGCCTCTTCTGACCGGTCTCCCCATTGTTATGCTTCTGTATTGTATGCACAGTCAGAAAGGTCCCATTTCACTGCAGGCAACTGCAAGTGAAAATAAAAGCTTCAATCAATCAGGAGGGCTGGCCAGGCTTTCAGAGCCTGGGAGAGGTACACCCAAATGAAGGGTGGACAGGTGGTCCTGTGTGTGTTTTTTCTGTTTTCGTTCATACGCCTGGGGGGCGGTGCCACCCCATCACGTAGGCTGGCCAGGCTTTCGGAGCCTGGGGGAGGTCCACCCTAATAAAGGGTGGCCAGGCGGCCCGGTCCGTTTTTTTTTTTCTTTTGTTATCATTTATACGCCTGGGGGGCGGTGCCACCCCATCACGTGGGCTGGTCAGGCTTTCGGAGCCTGGGGGAGATCCACCCAAATAAAGGGTGGCCAAGCGGCCCGGTCCGGGTTTTTTTTTTTCTTTTGTTATCATTTATACGCCTGGGGGGCGGTGACACCCCATCACGTGGGCTGGCCAGGCTTTTTGGAGCACCCTTTATTTGGGGGAGATCCACCCAAATAAAGGGTGGCCAGGCGGCCCGGTGCGGGTATTTTCTACTTTCATTTGCGCGCCTGGGATGCGGTTCCACCCCATCATGTCGTTTCTCTTCTCATTGTCATCACCCATCATTGATCAGGATTAGCAGCATTTCATTTGGGTGGCTTTTGGAGCCTGGGGGAGGTCCACCCTAATAAAGGGTGGCCAGGCAGCCCAGTCCGGGTTTTTTTTTTTTTCTTTTGTTATCATTTATACGCCTGGGGGGCGGTGCCACCCCATCACGTGGGCTGGCCAGGCTTTTTGGAGCACCCTTTATTTGGGGGAGATCCACCCAAATAAAGGGTGGCCAGGCGGCCCGGTCCGGGTATTTTCTACTTTCATTTGCGCGCCTGGGATGCGGTTCCACCCCATCATGTCGTTTCTCTTCTCATTGTCATCACCCATCATTGATCAGGATTAGCAGCATTTCATTTTCCTCCTCGACTGCCTTCTTCTGTTATACATTTCATTGTTTTATCTATGCTGCCTCTTCTGACCTGTCTCCCCATTGTTATGCTTGTGTATTGTATGCACAGTCAGAAAGGTCCCATTTCACTGCAGGCAACTGCAAGTGAAAATAAAAGCTTCAATCAATCAGGAGGGCTGGCCAGGCTTTCAGAGCCTGGGAGAGGTACACCCAAATGAAGGGTGGACAGGTGGTCCTGTGTGTGTTTTTTCTGTTTTCGTTCATACGCCTGGGGGGCGGTGCCACCCCATCACGTAGGCTGGCCAGGCTTTCGGAGCCTGGGGGAGGTCCACCCTAATAAAGGGTGGCCAGGCGGCCCGGTCCGTTTTTTTTTTTCTTTTGTTATCATTTATACGCCTGGGGGGCGGTGCCACCCCATCACGTGGGCTGGTCAGGCTTTCGGAGCCTGGGGGAGATCCACCCAAATAAAGGGTGGCCAAGCGGCCCGGTCCGGGGTTTTTTTTTTTCTTTTGTTATCATTTATACGCCTGGGCGGCGGTGCCACCCCATCACGTGCGCTGGACAGGCTTTCGGAGCCTGGGGGAGGTCCACCCTAATAAAGGGTGGCCAGGCAGCCCGGTCCGGGGTTTTTTTTTTTCTTTTGTTATCATTTATACGCCTGGGGGGCGGTGCCACCCCATCACGTGGGCTGGCCAGGCTTTTTGGAGCACCCTTTATTTGGGGGAGATCCACCCAAATAAAGGGTGGCCAGGCGGCCCGGTCCGGGTATTTTCTACTTTCATTTGCGCGCCTGGGATGCGGTTCCACCCCATCATGTCGTTTCT
This sequence comes from Neolamprologus multifasciatus, assembly GCF_963576455.1. Lineage (NCBI taxonomy): Eukaryota > Metazoa > Chordata > Actinopteri > Cichliformes > Cichlidae > Neolamprologus > Neolamprologus multifasciatus. Next base: position 35,910,723 of record NC_140450.1, on the reverse strand, counting down.
CTTCTCATTGTCATCACCCATCATTGATCAGGATTAGCAGCATTTCATTTGGGTGGCTTTTGGAGCCTGGGGGAGGTCCACCCTAATAAAGGGTGGCCAGGCAGCCCAGTCCGGGTTTTTTTTTTTTCTTTTGTTATCATTTATACGCCTGGGGGGCGGTGCCACCCCATCACGTGGGCTGGCCAGGCTTTTTGGAGCACCCTTTATTTGGGGGAGATCCACCCAAATAAAGGGTGGCCAGGCGGCCCGGTCCGGGTATTTTCTACTTTCATTTGCGCGCCTGGGATGCGGTTCCACCCCATCATGTCGTTTCTCTTCTCATTGTCATCACCCATCATTGATCAGGATTAGCAGCATTTCATTTTCCTCCTCGACTGCCTTCTTCTGTTATACATTTCATTGTTTTATCTATGCTGCCTCTTCTGACCTGTCTCCCCATTGTTATGCTTCTGTATTGTATGCACGGTCAGAAAGGTCCCATTTCACTGCAGGCAACTGCAAGTGACAAATAAAAGCTTCAATCAATCAGGAGGGCTGGCCAGGCTTTCAGAGCCTGGGAGAGGTACACCCTAATAAAGGGTGGACAGGTGGCCCTGTGTGTGTTTTTTCTGTTTTTGTTCATTTGCCTGGGGGGCGGTGCCACCCCATCACGTGGCCTGGCCAGGCTTTCGGAGCCTGGGGGAGGTCCACCCTAATAAAGGGTGGCCAGGCGGCCCGGTCCGGGGTTTTTTTTCTTTTATTATCATTTATACGCCTGGGGGGCGGTGCCACCCCATCATTTGGGCTGGTCAGGCTTTCGGAGCCTGGGGGAGGTCCACCCAAATAAAGGGTGGCCAAGCGGCCCGGTCCGGGTATTTTCTACTTTCATTTGCGCGCCTGGGATGCGGTTCCACCCCATCATGTCGTTTCGCTTCTCATTGTCATCCCCCATCATTGATCAGGATTAGTAGCATTTAATTGGGGTGGCTTTTGGAGCCTGGGGGAGGTCCACCCTAATAAAGGGTGGCCAGGAAGTCCGGTCCGGGGTTTTTTTTTCTTTTGTTATCATTTATACGCCTGGGGGGCAGTGCCACCCCATCACGTGGGCTGGTCAGGCTTTCGGAGCGTGGGGGAGGTCCACCCTAATAAAGGGTGGCCAGGCAGCCCGGCCGGGGTTTTTTTTTTTTCTTTTGTTATCATTTATACGCCTGGGGGGCGGTGCCACCCTATCACGTGGGCTGGCCAGGCTTTTTGGAGCACCCTTTATTTGGGGGAGATCCACCCAAATAAAGGGTGGCCAGGCGGCCCGGTCCGGGTATTTTCTACTTTCATTTGCGCGCCTGGGATGCGGTTCCACCCCATCATGTCGTTTCTCTTCTCATTGTCATCACCCATCATTGATCAGGATTAGCAGCATTTCATTTTCCTCCTCGACTGCCTTCTTGTGTTATACATTTCATTGTTTTATCTATGCTGCCTCTTCTGACCTGTCTCCCCATTGTTATGCTTGTGTATTGTATGCACAGTCAGAAAGGTCCCATTTCACTGCAGGCAACTGCAAGTGACAAATAAAAGCTTCAATCAATCAGGAGGGCTGGCCAGGCTTTCAGAGCCTGGGAGAGGTACACCCAAATGAAGGGTGGACAGGTGGTCCTGTGTGTGTTTTTTCTGTTTTCGTTCATACGCCTGGGGGGCGGTGCCACCCCATCACGTAGGCTGGCCAGGCTTTCGGAGCCTGGGGGAGGTCCACCCTAATAAAGGGTGGCCAGGCGGCCCGGTCCGTTTTTTTTTTTCTTTTGTTATCATTTATACGCCTGGGGGGCGGTGCCACCCCATTACGTGGGCTGGTCAGGCTTTCGGAGCCTGGGGGAGGTCCACCCAAATAAAGGGTGGCCAAGCGGCCCGGTCCAGTTATTTTCTACTTTCATTTGCGCGCCTGGGATGCGGTTCCACCCCATCATGTCGTTTCGCTTCTCATTATCATCCCCCATCATTGATCAGGATTAGCAGCATTTAATTGGGGTGGCTTTTGGAGCCTGGGGGAGGTCCACCCTAACAAAGGGTGGCCAGGCAGCCCAGTCCGGGTTTTTTTTTTTTCTTTTGTCTGGGGTTATTTTTTCTTTTGTTATCATTTATACGCCTGGGGGGCGGTGCCACCCCATCACGTGGGCTGGTCAGGCTTTCGGAGCCTGGGGGAGATCCACCCAAATAAAGGGTGGCCAAGCGGCCCGGTCCGGGGTTTTTTTTTTTCTTTTGTTATCATTTATACGCCTGGGGGGCGGTGCCACCCCATCACTTGGGCTGGTCAGGCTTTCGGTTCCTGGGGGAGGTCCACCCAAATATAAAGGGTGGCCAAGCGGCCCGGTCCGGGTATTTTCTACTTTCATTTGCGCGCCTGGGATGCGGTTCCACCCCATCATGTCGTTTCTCTTCTCATTGTCATCACCCATCATTGATCAGGATTAGCAGCATTTCATTTTCCTCCTCAACTGCCTTCTTGTGTTATACATTTCATTGTTTTATCTATGCTGCCTCTTCTGACCGGTCTCCCCATTGTTATGCTTCTGTATTGTATGCACAGTCAGAAAGGTCCCATTTCACTGCAGGCAACTGCAAGTGAAAATAAAAGCTTCAATCAATCAGGAGGGCTGGCCAGGCTTTCAGAGCCTGGGAGAGGTACACCCAAATGAAGGGTGGACAGGTGGTCCTGTGTGTGTTTTTTCTGTTTTCGTTCATACGCCTGGGGGGCGGTGCCACCCCATCACGTAGGCTGGCCAGGCTTTCGGAGCCTGGGGGAGGTCCACCCTAATAAAGGGTGGCCAGGCGGCCCGGTCCGTTTTTTTTTTTCTTTTGTTATCATTTATACGCCTGGGGGGCGGTGCCACCCCATCACGTGGGCTGGTCAGGCTTTCGGAGCCTGGGGGAGATCCACCCAAATAAAGGGTGGCCAAGCGGCCCGGTCCGGGGTTTTTTTTTTTCTTTTGTTATCATTTATACGCCTGGGGGGCGGTGCCACCCCATCACGTAGGCTGGCCAGGCTTTCGGAGCCTGGGGGAGGTCCACCCTAATAAAGGGTGGCCAAGCGGCCCGGTCCGGGGTTTTTTTTTTTCTTTTGTTATCATTTATACGCCTGGGGGGCGGTGACACCCCATCACGTGGGCTGGCCAGGCTTTTTGGAGCACCCTTTATTTGGGGGAGATCCACCCAAATAAAGGGTGGCCAGGCAGCCCGGTGCGGGTATTTTCTACTTTCATTTGCGCGCCTGGGATGCGGTTCCACCCCATCATGTCGTTTCTCTTCTCATTGTCATCACCCATCATTGATCAGGATTAGCAGCATTTCATTTGGGTGGCTTTTGGAGCCTGGGGGAGGTCCACCCTAATAAAGGGTGGCCAGGCAGCCCAGTCCGGGTTTTTTTTTTTTCTTTTGTTATCATTTATACGCCTGGGGGGCGGTGCCACCCCATCACGTGGGCTGGCCAGGCTTTTTGGAGCACCCTTTATTTGGGGGAGATCCACCCAAATAAAGGGTGGCCAGGCGGCCCGGTCCGGGTATTTTCTACTTTCATTTGCGCGCCTGGGATGCGGTTCCACCCCATCATGTCGTTTCTCTTCTCATTGTCATCACCCATCATTGATCAGGATTAGCAGCATTTCATTTTCCTCCTCGACTGCCTTCTTCTGTTATACATTTCATTGTTTTATCTATGCTGCCTCTTCTGACCTGTCTCCCCATTGTTATGCTTGTGTATTGTATGCACAGTCAGAAAGGTCCCATTTCACTGCAGGCAACTGCAAGTGAAAATAAAAGCTTCAATCAATCAGGAGGGCTGGCCAGGCTTTCAGAGCCTGGGAGAGGTACACCCAAATGAAGGGTGGACAGGTGGTCCTGTGTGTGTTTTTTCTGTTTTCGTTCATACGCCTGGGGGGCGGTGCCACCCCATCACGTAGGCTGGCCAGGCTTTCGGAGCCTGGGGGAGGTCCACCCTAATAAAGGGTGGCCAGGCGGCCCGGTCCGTTTTTTTTTTTCTTTTGTTATCATTTATACGCCTGGGGGGCGGTGCCACCCCATCACGTGGGCTGGTCAGGCTTTCGGAGCCTGGGGGAGATCCACCCAAATAAAGGGTGGCCAAGCGGCCCGGTCCGGGGTTTTTTTTTTTCTTTTGTTATCATTTATACGCCTGGGCGGCGGTGCCACCCCATCACGTGCGCTGGACAGGCTTTCGGAGCCTGGGGGAGGTCCACCCTAATAAAGGGTGGCCAGGCAGCCCGGTCCGGGGTTTTTTTTTTTCTTTTGTTATCATTTATACGCCTGGGGGGCGGTGCCACCCCATCACGTGGGCTGGCCAGGCTTTTTGGAGCACCCTTTATTTGGGGGAGATCCACCCAAATAAAGGGTGGCCAGGCGGCCCGGTCCGGGTATTTTCTACTTTCATTTGCGCGCCTGGGATGCGGTTCCACCCCATCATGTCGTTTCTCTTCTCATTGTCATCACCCATCATTGATCAGGATTAGCAGCATTTCATTTGGGTGGCTTTTGGAGCCTGGGGGAGGTCCACCCTAATAAAGGGTGGCCAGGCAGCCCAGTCCGGGTTTTTTTTTTTTCTTTTGTTATCATTTATACGCCTGGGGGGCGGTGCCACCCCATCACGTGGGCTGGCCAGGCTTTTTGGAGCACCCTTTATTTGGGGGAGATCCACCCAAATAAAGGGTGGCCAGGCGGCCCGGTCCGGGTATTTTCTACTTTCATTTGCGCGCCTGGGATGCGGTTCCACCCCATCATGTCGTTTCTCTTCTCATTGTCATCACCCATCATTGATCAGGATTAGCAGCATTTCATTTTCCTCCTCGACTGCCTTCTTCTGTTATACATTTCATTGTTTTATCTATGCTGCCTCTTCTGACCTGTCTCCCCATTGTTATGCTTCTGTATTGTATGCACGGTCAGAAAGGTCCCATTTCACTGCAGGCAACTGCAAGTGACAAATAAAAGCTTCAATCAATCAGGAGGGCTGGCCAGGCTTTCAGAGCCTGGGAGAGGTACACCCTAATAAAGGGTGGACAGGTGGCCCTGTGTGTGTTTTTTCTGTTTTTGTTCATTTGCCTGGGGGGCGGTGCCACCCCATCACGTGGCCTGGCCAGGCTTTCGGAGCCTGGGGGAGGTCCACCCTAATAAAGGGTGGCCAGGCGGCCCGGTCCGGGGTTTTTTTTTCTTTTGTTATCATTTATACGCCTGGGGGGCGGTGCCACCCCATCATTTGGGCTGGTCAGGCTTTCGGAGCCTGGGGGAGGTCCACCCAAATAAAGGGTGGCCAAGCGGCCCGGTCCGGGTATTTTCTACTTTCATTTGCGCGCCTGGGATGCGGTTCCACCCCATCATGTCGTTTCGCTTCTCATTGTCATCCCCCATCATTGATCAGGATTAGTAGCATTTAATTGGGGTGGCTTTTGGAGCCTGGGGGAGGTCCACCCTAATAAAGGGTGGCCAGGAAGTCCGGTCCGGGGTTTTTTTTTTCTTTTGTTATCATTTATACGCCTGGGGGGCAGTGCCACCCCATCACGTGGGCTGGTCAGGCTTTCGGAGCCTGGGGGAGGTCCACCCTAATAAAGGGTGGCCAGGCAGCCCGGCCGGGGTTTTTTTTTTTTCTTTTGTTATCATTTATACGCCTGGGGGGCGGTGCCACCCTATCACGTGGGCTGGCCAGGCTTTTTGGAGCACCCTTTATTTGGGGGAGATCCACCCAAATAAAGGGTGGCCAGGCGGCCCGGTCCGGGTATTTTCTACTTTCATTTGCGCGCCTGGGATGCGGTTCCACCCCATCATGTCGTTTCTCTTCTCATTGTCATCACCCATCATTGATCAGGATTAGCAGCATTTCATTTTCCTCCTCGACTGCCTTCTTCTGTTATACATTTCATTGTTTTATCTATGCTGCCTCTTCTGACCTGTCTCCCCATTGTTATGCTTGTGTATTGTATGCACGGTCAGAAAGGTCCCATTTCACTGCAGGCAACTGCAAGTGACAAATAAAAGCTTCAATCAATCAGGAGGGCTGGCCAGGCTTTCAGAGCCTGGGAGAGGTACACCCTAATAAAGGGTGGACAGGTGGCCCTGTGTGTGTTTTTTCTGTTTTCGTTCATACGCCTGGGGGGCGGTGCCACCCCATCACGTGGCCTGGCCAGGCTTTCGGAGCCTGGGGGAGGTCCACCCTAATAAAGGGTGGCCAGGCGGCCCGGTCCGGGGTTTTTTTTTCTTTTGTTATCATTTATACGCCTGGGGGGCGGTGCCACCCCATCACTTGGGCTGGTCAGGCTTTCGGAGCCTGGGGGAGGTCCACCCAAATAAAGGGTGGCCAAGCGGCCCGGTCCGGGTATTTTCTACTTTCATTTGCGCGCCTGGGATGCGGTTCCACCCCATCATGTCGTTTCGCTTCTCATTGTCATCCCCCATCATTGATCAGGATTAGTAGCATTTAATTGGGGTGGCTTTTGGAGCCTGGGGGAGGTCCACCCTAATAAAGGGTGGCCAGGAAGTCCGGTCCGGGGTTTTTTTTTTCTTTTGTTATCATTTATACGCCTGGGGGGCAGTGCCACCCCATCACGTGGGCTGGTCAGGCTTTCGGAGCCTGGGGGAGGTCCACCCAAATAAAGGGTGGCCAGGCAGCCCGGCCGGGGTTTTTTTTTTTTTCTTTTGTTATCATTTATACGCCTGGGGGGCGGTGCCACCCCATCACGTGGGCTGGCCAGGCTTTTTGGAGCACCCTTTATTTGGGGGAGATCCACCCAAATAAAGGGTGGCCAGGCGGCCCGGTCCGGGTATTTTCTACTTTCATTTGCGCGCCTGGGATGCGGTTCCACCCCATCATGTCGTTTCTCTTCTCATTGTCATCACCCATCATTGATCAGGATTAGCAGCATTTCATTTTCCTCCTCGACTGCCTTCTTCTGTTATACATTTCATTGTTTTATCTATGCTGCCTCTTCTGACCTGTCTCCCCATTGTTATGCTTCTGTATTGTATGCACAGGTCAGAAGGGTCCCATTTCACTGCAGGCAACTGCAAGTGACAAATAAAAGCTTCAATCAATCAGGAGGGCTGGCCAGGCTTTCAGAGCCTGGGAGAGGTACACCCTAATGAAGGGTGGACAGGTGGTCCCTGTGTGTGTTTTTTCTGTTTTTGTTCATTTGCCTGGGGGGCGGTGCCACCCCATCACGTGGCCTGGCCAGGCTTTCGGAGCCTGGGGGAGGTCCACCCTAATAAAGGGTGGCCAGGCGGCCCGGTCCGGGGTTTTTTTTCTTTTGTTATCATTTATACGCCTGGGGGGCGGTGCCACCCCATCATTTGGGCTGGTCAGGCTTTCGGAGCCTGGGGGAGGTCCACCCAAATAAAGGGTGGCCAAGCGGCCCGGTCCGGGTATTTTCTACTTTCATTTGCGCGCCTGGGATGCGGTTCCACCCCATCATGTCGTTTCGCTTCTCATTGTCATCCCCCATCATTGATCAGGATTAGTAGCATTTAATTGGGGTGGCTTTTGGAGCCTGGGGGAGGTCCACCCTAATAAAGGGTGGCCAGGAAGTCCGGTCCGGGGTTTTTTTTTCTTTTGTTATCATTTATACGCCTGGGGGGCAGTGCCACCCCATCACGTGGGCTGGTCAGGCTTTCGGAGCCTGGGGGAGGTCCACCCAAATAAAGGGTGGCCAGGCAGCCCGGCCGGGGTTTTTTTTTTTTCTTTTGTTATCATTTATACGCCTGGGGGGCGGTGCCACCCCATCACTTGGGCTGGTCAGGCTTTCGGTTCCTGGGGGAGGTCCACCCAAATAAAGGGTGGCCAAGCGGCCCGGTCCGGGTATTTTCTACTTTCATTTGCGCGCCTGGGATGCGGTTCCACCCCATCATGTCGTTTCTCTTCTCATTGTCATCACCCATCATTGATCAGGATTAGCAGCATTTCATTTTCCTCCTCAACTGCCTTCTTGTGTTATACATTTCATTGTTTTATCTATGCTGCCTCTTCTGACCTGTCTCCCCATTGTTATGCTTGTGTATTGTATGCACAGTCAGAAAGGTCCCATTTCACTGCAGGCAACTGCAAGTGACAAATAAAAGCTTCAATCAATCAGGAGGGCTGGCCAGGCTTTCAGCGCCTGGGAGAGGTACACCCAAATGAAGGGTGGACAGGTGGTCCTGTGTGTGTTTTTTCTGTTTTCGTTCATACGCCTGGGGGGCGGTGCCACCCCATCACGTAGGCTGGCCAGGCTTTCGGAGCCTGGGGGAGGTCCACCCTAATAAAGGGTGGCCAAGCGGCCCGGTCCAGTTATTTTCTACTTTCATTTGCGCACCTGGGATGCGGTTCCACCCCATCATGTCGTTTCGCTTCTCATTATCATCCCCCATCGTTGATCAGGATTAGCAGCATTGAATTGGGGTGGCTTTTGGAGCCTGGGGGAGGTCCACCCTAATAAAGGGTGGCCAGGAAGTCCGGTCCGGGGTTTTTTTTTTCTTTTGTTATCATTTATACGCCTGGGGGGCAGTGCCACCCCATCACGTGGGCTGGCCAGGCTTTCGGAGCCTGGGGGAGGTCCACCCTAATAAAGGGTGGCCAGGCAGCCCGGTCCGGGTTTTTTTTTTTTTCTTTTGTTATCATTTATACGCCTGGGGGGCGGTGCCACCCCATCACGTGGGCTGGCCAGGCTTTTTGGAGCACCCTTTATTTGGGGGAGATCCACCCAAATAAAGGGTGGCCAGGCGGCCCAGTCCGGGTATTTTCTGCTTTCATTTGCGCGCCTGGGATGCGGTTCCACCCCATCATGTCGTTTCTCTTCTCATTGTCATCACCCATCATTGATCAGGATTAGCAGCATTTCATTTTCCTCCTCGACTGCCTTCTTGTGTTATATATTTCATTGTTTTATCTATGCTGCCTCTTCTGACCTGTCTCCCCAATGTTATGCTTGTGTATTGTATGCACAGTCAGAAAGGTCCCATTTCACTGCAGGCAACTGCAAGTGAAAATAAAAGCTTCAATCAATCAGGAGGGCTGGCCAGGCTTTCAGAGCCTGGGAGAGGTACACCCAAATGAAGGGTGGACAGGTGGCCCTGTGTGTGTTTTTTCTGTTTTCGTTCATACGCCTGGGGGGCGGTGCCACCCCATCACGTAGGCTGGCCAGGCTTTCGGAGCCTGGGGGAGGTCCACCCTAATAAAGGGTGGCCAGGCGGCCCGGTCCGGTTTTTTTTTTTCTTTTGTTATCATTTATACCCCTGGGGGGCGGTGCCACCCCATCACGTGGGCTGGTCAGGCTTTCGGAGCCTGGGGGAGGTCCACCCAAATAAAGGGTGGCCAAGCGGCCCGGTCCGGGTATTTTCTACTTTCATTTGCGCGCCTGGGATGCGGTTCCACCCCATCATGTCGTTTCTCTTCTCATTGTCATCACCCATCATTGATCAGGATTAGCAGCATTTCATTTCCCTCCTCGACTGCCTTCTTGTGTTATACATTTCATTGTTTTATCTATGCTGCCTCTTCTGACCTGTCTCCCCATTGTTATGCTTGTGTATTGTATGCACAGTCAGAAAGGTCCCATTTCACTGCAGGCAACTGCAAGTGACAAATAAAAGCTTCAATCAATCAGGAGGGCTGGCCAGGCTTTCAGAGCCTGGGAGAGGTACACCGAAATGAAGGGTGGACAGGTGGTCCTGTGTGTGTTTTTTCTGTTTTCGTTCATACGCCTGGGGGGCGGTGCCACCCCATCACGTAGGCTGGCCAGGCTTTCGGAGCCTGGGGGAGGTCCACCCTAATAAAGGGTGGCCAGGCGGCCCGGTCCGGGTATTTTCTACTTTCATTTGCGCGCCTGGGATGCGGTTCCACCCCATCATGTCGTTTCGCTTCTCATTATCATCCCCCATCATTGATCAGGATTAGCAGCATTTAATTGGGGTGGCTTTTGGAGCGTGGGGGAGGTCCACCCTAATAAAGGGTGGCCAGGCGGCCCGGTCCGGGGTTTTTTTTTCTTTTGTTATCATTTATACGCCTGGGGGGCGGTGCCACCCCATCACTTGGGCTGGTCAGGCTTTCGGAGCCTGGGGGAGGTCCACCCAAATAAAGGGTGGCCAAGCGGCCCGGTCCGGGTATTTTCTACTTTCATTTGCGCGCCTGGGATGCGGTTCCACCCCATCATGTCGTTTCGCTTCTCATTGTCATCCCCCATCATTGATCAGGATTAGCAGCATTGAATTGTGGTGGCTTTTGGAGCCTGGGGGAGGTCCACCCTAATAAAGGGTGGCCAGGAAGTCCGGTCCGGGGTATTTTTTTCTTTTGTTATCATTTATAGGCCTGGGGGGCAGTGCCACCCCATCACGTGGGCTGGCCAGGCTTTCGGAGCCTGGGGGAGGTCCACCCTAATAAAGGGTGGCCAAGCGGCCCGGTCCGGGTATTTTCTACTTTCATTTGCGCGCCTGGGATGCGGTTCTACCCCATCATGTCGTTTCGCTTCTCATTGTCATCACCCATCATTGATCAGGATTAGCAGCATTTAATTGGGGTGGCATTTGGAGCCTGGGGGAGGTCCACCCTAATAAAGGGTGGCCAGGCAGCCCGGTCCGGGGTTTTTTTTTTTCTTTTGTTATCATTTATACGCCTGGGGGGCGGTGCCACCCCATCACGTGGGCTCGTCAGGCTTTCGGAGCCTGGGGGAGGTCCACCCAAATAAAGGGTGGCCAAGCGGCCCGGTCCGGGTATTTTCTACTTTCATTTGCGCGCCTGGGATGCGGTTCCACCCCATCATGTCGTTTCTCTTCTCATTGTCATCCCCCATCATTGATCAGGATTAGCAGCATTTCATTTTCCTCCTCGACTGCCTTCTTCTGTTATACATTTCATTGTTTTATCTATGCTGCCTCTTCTGACCTGTCTCCCCATTGTTATGCTTGTGTATTGTATGCACGGTCAGAAAGGTCCCCAAGTCGCTCTGCAGGCCTACTTGTTGTTGCTAGAGTATTTAAAAGTAGAATGGGAGGCAGAGCCTTCAGTTATCAGGCCCCTCTTCTGTGGAACCAGCTCCCAGTTTGGATTCAGGAGACAGACACTATCTCTACTTTCAAGATTAGGCTTCAAACTTTCCTTTTTGCTAAAGCATATAGTTAGGGCTGGACCAGGTGACCCTGAATCCTCCCTTAGTTATGCTGCAATAGACGTAGGCTGCCGGGGGATTCCCATGATGCATTGAATTTTTCCTTTCCAGTCACCTTTCTCACTCACTATGTGTTAATAGACTTCTCTGCATTGAATCATATCTGTTATTAATCTCTGTCTCTCTTCCACAGCATGTCTTTTATCCTGTTTTCCTTCTCTCACCCCAACCGGTCGCAGCAGATGGCCGCCCCTCCCTGAGCCTGGTTCTGCCGGAGGTTTCTTCCTGTTAAAAGGGAGTTTTTCCTTCCCACTGTCGCCAAAGTGCTTGCTCATAGGGGGTCATATGATTGTTGGGTTTTTCTCTGTATCTATGAAGCGCCTTGAGGCGACTTTTGTTGTGATTTGGCGCTATATAAATAAAATAGAATTTAACTGAATTGAACGTCCCTTCCTTCAACACTGCAGAATCGCCTCCATCTCCCTGTTCTGTAAACATCTGTTCCACTTCATCAACCATACTGTTATTTGTGGCCAACATTCGAGTTAGATCATCCTTTTTTGACATTTGTAGACCACTATCTTGGTCTCCATCCAATTCCCTGATTGGAATGTTCCTCAACTCAGTTGTGGACCAGTCGAAGTGGACCAGTGTGCCCAGCAGGAGCGACTGAATATACTATGCCATGAGCAGGAGGAGGTCGCACTAATTGAAAGGGCGTCGGATCCCAAAAATCTTGAATCTTATTGCGACCTCTTACAGAGTGGTTTCTCATATACACCAAATCGCCCTGCTCCAAACCAGGACTAGCACATTTAGAGGAATTCAAATCTCTCTGAACCCTTCTCCTTTCTAACTGTTGCTGCACAACATCATATGCAGCAGCCAAGGACTTTTCGTGTTCCTGTACCCACTCTTCAAGAGTGACGTCCTCATCAACTTCACTGCCAGCACCCAACCAAAAATCCACTGGCAACCATGGCTCTTGCTTGAACATCAAATAATATGGAGTCATACCAGTTGACTGATGTACTGTGGTGTTATACGCATATGTGACTTGGGAGAGATGCCGGGGCCACCGGCGCTTTTGTTCAGGTGGCAGGGCACGCAGCAAGTCATGAAGTGTACGATTAAATCGTTCACATTGACCATTACCTTGTGGATGATAGAGAAGAGTCGGACGACACCCTATCTTATAAATTTTACACAGCTGTTGCACCAAAGCACTTTCAAAATTTCGCCCCTGATCAGAATGTATGCGACTTGGAGGCCCAAATAAATGAAACCAATGCTTCACTAAAGCCTCTGCCACTGTACTGGCTCGCTGATCTTTCGTAGGGACACTCTGAGTATATTTAGAAAAGATGTCAGTCATTACCAAAGTATTCTCTTTACCATCAGGTGAGGGTTCAAGTACTGTAAAATCAATTGCCAAAATTTCATGAGGCCGAGATGCAGAAATACTACCCATAAAGGTGTTAATCTTTGGCACAACAGCGTTAGAAAGAACACACCTTTCACAATCTCTGCACCATCTCTCAATATCTGCATACATGTGCGGCCAATAATATCGCGAGCGCACCAACTGCAGTGTACGCTCAACCCCTTGATGGCCATGCTCATCGTGGAGTAAACGAAGGACGCGGCTCTGTAAACACTGCGGCAACACCAGCTGGTCAACCTCCCTCACTCCATCAGGAGTATGAGTGCAGCGATACAACACAGACTCCCTTTGTTTCATCCGCCCCCATTGACGGACCAATTCCCTCGAACCCTTACCAAGACCATCTCTTTCCTTTGAATCTGGCAACCTGGCCACCTTCCAATACTTTAAGAAAGGACCAATCACAGGGTCTTGTTTCTGTAACCTACAGAGATCAGAGAAAGAACAACCAGGTAAAACACTTATCTCTGCCTGAACACTGGGAATCATCTCACACTGCACTCCAATATCATTAGATAACGGACTATCCAATTCCATTACAGTTCCATGTAGGCGGGACAGTGCGTCTGCATTAGCATTCTGAGCCCCAGGCCGGTATTTTATGGTCAAATCAAAAGCGGCCAGCTCTGATGCCCACTTCTGTTCTGTGGCACCTAGCTTTGCCGTGGACAAATGGCTTAGTGGGTTATTATCTGTAAATACAGTGCAACGATGACCCAAAAGATACTCCCTAAACTTCTCAGTGACTGCCCACTTGAGAGCTACAAGCTCAAGCTTCATGGAACTATAATTCCTCATATTCCGCTCTGTAGGCTTTAAGCTCCGACTGGCAAAAGCTATTGGCCGCAACTTACCCCCCATAGCTTGCATCTACTTCCAACGTAAATGGCTTCTGAAAATCAGCAAAAGCAAGCACTGGTGCAGAAACTAGGGCAGCCTTGAGCTGATGAAAACTTTGCTCACACGTTAAATCCCAAGAATCCAATAACGTTTTTTTTTTTTGGGGGGGGGGGGGGGTCCTACCTTTTCTACCTGGAGGGAGGAGTGTAGAGACCAGCCTATGCAAGAGAGCGGCCATGCGTGAAAAACCAGCTATGAATCTCCTATAATAACTAGCAAATCCTAAAAAAGGAACGCAGTTCTGCTAGATTGCTGGACGTTTTCCAATCCCGCACTGCAGCTATTTTGTCTGGATCAGTATAAACTCCTTCGGCAGACACCACATGCCCCAAATACTTCACTTGCCTCTGGAAAAACTGGCACTTTGAAAGTTTCACTTTAAGCCCCTCTTTATCCAGACGAGAGAATATTTCTTCCAATCGTTCCAAATGCTGTTGCACGGAGGATGAAAAAACAATCACATCATCCAAATACAAAAGCACCGACTGCTGTCTGCAATTTCCAAACAAACGCTCCATCAGGCGCTGAAATGTACTGGGTGCATTACACAAACCAAAAGGCATGTGGTTGAACTCAAAAAAACAAAAACAAATGGGGTACAAAATGCAGTTTTAATCTTATCCTTCTCAGCCATTTCCACCTGATTATAACCACTAGCCAGGTCCAAAGTGGAAAACCACTGAGCACCAGTCAAAGCATCCAAGGATTCTTCAATCCTTGGCAGAGGAAATGCATCCTTTCTGGTCTTGGTGTTTAACTGTCTATAATCGACACACATGCGTAGACTTCCATCCTTCTTTTGAACAAGAACTATTGGGGATGAATACAGACTACTACTTTCTCTGATGATGCGAGCTTGCAGCAGCTGTTTGATATGATCCCTTGCCAGTTCATACTGAGACGGAGGGATTCGCCTGTATGGTTGTCGCACTGGTGTTTCATCTATCAAAGGAATTTCATGAGTGATCAATTTACTACAACCAACATCCAACTCATTCTTGGCAAACACGCCACTATACTTCTGCAATAAAACTTTTGCTTGCCGTTTCTCGCTCTCCTCAAGATTTTCAAATTCAGGCAGATCCAATTCCGCTGTATTGTCTGCCATTGTATGACTGGAAATATAAGCTGTACAACACTGTGAATTTACAGAGACCTGTATTTCAGAATTACCCTCTGCTAGCACACTGGCCAGTTGAACTGTTGCAATCACCCGACGAGGTGTCAACCAAACATCAGTTTTACCCACATTAGTAACTGGAACAAAAGCCTCCCCTCCTTCTCCCTTTACCAATGAAGGAGACACCAATAGGCCTTCCGGGAGAAAACCATCATCAGGCCCGAGGGGTTCAATCAAGAGGTCAATGGGTGTATTCACAGGCATCTTTGGACAGGTAACAGGAACATAACTTTGCGTTCCAGCTGGAACACAGAAAGACTTCTTACCCTGTACTCTAACACGATGGGGTTCAGGAGAATTTGCCATGGCCTCCATCATTTGGCAGTATCTCAACGCTCTTCTCCAACCACGTGGCACAATCTTCAAAACTGGAGCCTCCCAGAGGTCAGAACCATATTGTTTACACAATTCAGAGTACAGGGGGTTCAATACATTCATTCCTAACACACCAGGTACAGATGTCTTTTTCTGTGCCATGTGGTTATCTGTTGGATCTCCCACAATCAACACCCCTCGACGAGGTAGGTGAATTCCCAGGATTGTAACATCCAACTCAATATACCCAGAATAAGGAATTTGTAGGCCATTAGCTGCTTTAAGTCCCAACCAACCACAGTCTTTAAGCTTTTCATCACTGAGATGAGAAAAGTTATTTTTAAAAGAGCTTTCTGCGATTGTTGTGACCATGGACCCTGTGTCCAGCAAACATGAGAGAATAACCCCACCCAAACCAACCTCCCCTTCCAAGCATTCACCAACTAGATGACTGAGTTCTACATTATTGGAGCCTTGCAACCCTCCCACCAGTGTGTGGCTCTGTGCACTGGTGGGTACTAGTTTTCCGCCGCCCTAGTAGTTTGGCCATCAGCCCTAGCTGCTTTTTCATGCTGATTTCCATCAGAATTGGGTAATGTCGGGCAAAATCGGGCAATATGTCCAATTTGCTCACACCTAAAACAAATTGGTTTACCATTCACCGTTCTTCTACGTCGAGAAGTGTGATTGCTAGAAGCAGCCACATCCTGTGGCTTTAATGCCTTAATGACCAACTCTAATTGTGTCTGTTGGGCTTTAAAAAGGGACACCAACTCAGCATATTCTGATGTTCTAGAATCTACACTTTCACAAGAAGCTTGCATATCTGCAGAGACTGAAACAGACTGATTATGTCTAGACCTAAAAGGCTGATTCTCATACTGTGCCATCCACCTGGTCGCTTCGGCTCTCGCCTCACGAATCGTCCACTGTGGATTGGCATTAATCAAATCTCTCAGCCTGATCCTCAATGTCAGATCTCTAACACCATCACAAAGTTGATCACGCAGATCTTTTGAAGCTTTTCTTGCGGCTTCCTCATCTGTTTTAATAATCTGGTCCATTAAAGCCATCAGAGAACGAGAAAAGTCAATTAAGGACTCACCTTCTAATTGTTTCCGATTGAAAAATCTGCGTTGCAAAGAAATGTGAGAATCTAAGCAGCTGTACGTTTCTTTCAGTGTATCAAAAAATTTTCTCAACATTTTCTTTCTGTTCCTTTGGTAAAAACTTTATCTCAGTGCGTGCAGTACCCTCTAAATGGTTAAAAATAATTTGAGCTTGCTCTTTTTCTGTTCTGCCTCTCGTGCGCACAAAGTCTCTCATTTGCTCAATCCACTCATCTAGAGTCAGTGAGCCCATATTGTCCAACTTCCCTGAAAATGTTGGCAACTTTCTATCCTGTTGTACATATACCACAGGATTGGGTCTCACAGTCTCTGATTCACTTCCTGTAGCTCCTGTTGACGTAGAGGGCCTCTCTGTACCCACAGATGCCGTTTTCAAGTCTCTAAGTTCATTCTCCAACTCCTGTATACGTTGGGCCATTGTTTGTTGCTCGCTTCCCTCCATGATGGCGATCGAGACCTGGCTGCTCCTTCCTCCAATCTTACAAACATGTCCCTGCTGTCCTTATAAAATAACAAAACAAAATGGCCACTCCCTTGAATCCTGTTTGTAACAACGCCAAAATCTGACCAAGGACAAGGTATGAGTAAACGGGGCAAAGAAATAAATTGATCATTTATTTATTACATCAATTAGACATACAAATTCCCAGTTATTTCCAGACAGGACTTACAATACATCCTGCTGATATCCCAGCTGCACATGAGACGTACCACACAAACTGTGCGAAAATAACAACACTGCAACCCGTCACACCCCACTTAGCGACACTGCAATTGTGGCACACACTGCAAACAATTCGGGTCTCAGCGCAGCTGGGAATCAGTGCTATGCATGGCCTGCGATCTGGGAGATAAAGGGAAGTGGCACAAACAATTAAACAAAAAACAAAAAGGGAGGTTAGTCCGCCCTTACACAACTTACTCTCAATCAATAACCGCCTTTACGGCTGGACGGACTAACCAAAACAAAATTACACATCAATCAAAAGAACGAAAAAAGGACAGCAGAGACAGCACAGCTGAAAAACACAAACAACATTATCGATTAAAATATTACCCAATAAAATATCAATTTTATGAAACCATTCAAAATCATGAAGCTAAAACAAACACTCAATATACCTACAATATTGATCAGTTTCCCTGCGCGCAGTCGATCTAGGGTTTGATCAGTTCTTCTATTAAAATTCGTGGTCACACTAAAAAAGTCCAACGACACATTAAAAATAGGCACATACAATAGCAAATGATCCAAACAAAAATGGCAAAAGTCTCTTACCACTCGCACCCGAGTGAATTAATTGCCTCTGGTTTTTTCCACAGAAGAGCGCTGACTTCACCCCACACACCCACTACCTTTTCACAGCTCTTCAGCCAATCACCTGGCAGAGAGCAACAAACTGCCAGGTGACTCATACAGAGGTCCGTTGGCTGAGTTGGGGGAAAGTTCTCAATAGAGTTTTTGAGCTCAGCAAGGAAACCTGTCAGTTCATGGACATGGCATGATGCGGTGAAGGCATTTCAAGTGAAGCTGCTCTTATGGGAGTCACAAATGCACCAGTGCAACTTGCCTCACTTTCCCTTTTGCCAAGTAATGTTGAACCAAGTCAGCGCAACAGTGTTCCCAAATGCGCACCTTGCTGATAAGCTGAGCACACTGAGTTTGCACGGAGCTTTGGTGACTTTGAAGAGCAAAAAGAGAATTGTGCCATTTTCATGGAATGACTCATATATATATATATATTTTTTTAAAAAAACATTGTTTTAGTTTGTTCAATGAATGTTTATCTTGTTTGGCCCGCGACCTAAAGTGTGCCTTGAGTTTTGGCCCCCTGTGCAAATGAGTTTGACACCCCTGGTTTAAAGTAGCAGAGCTGCAGTCATATCATATTTCGGTTTGTGACGACTTTGAAATGACGTTAGAGAGGAAAACACTCCTCGCAAGTGTTGCAGGAAGTGACGTACATAACTATCTGGGTACAATGGCGCCTCTAGATCTGGATAAATATGCAGAGATTGCAAAGCAGTGTAAATACCTCCCAGAAAACGATCTGAAGGTAAATGTGACTTTCTTGACGTGTTTCTGCTGAATCCGTGTTGTGGGCTGATAATAACGGCGCACTCTCTCCTGCTGTCTGTTGGAATAGCAGAATTAGCTATAGCTAGCTAGTGATGCTAGTCTGTTGATTTCAATCTCTCAGACAGTAAAATAATAACGTATCTTAGCTGTCATGGCACAGTTAAAGTTTAGTAACATCCTCTGAGATGGTATGGGAGCAGGAGCGACAGTGGCCTGAGGGATTGTTATTTTTCTGAAGGTACCACAATATCAGCAGTGAGCCGTTGCTGCTAGCTGTTATCATATGGGCTGACCGCTGGGTTTTTCTCACCGGTGTAAAGCTGTACTCAGTCTTGGTTGGTTTCAAACGATTTTAAGAGTAGTTGCTTTCAAACTCGATTACACTCCCCCGTAGTAGCCAGTGACAGTTTCATGGTTGTTCTAGTTGGTGAAAGTCATTGTGAAACCGGGAGACTAGTCAAGCTGATCAGCGGTTTGTTAAAGGAAACAATAATTAATGTGCACTCAAAGTTATTGTCAAGGTCTGAATTTAAAGGAGACAGTCTTTCAGTTACTGTGAGTGACTGGCTACAAATACGTTTTTGGTGACACGTCACCTAGGGGCAGAGGAAAAAATCGATCCAGCGTAGTGTCACGATACTTTACGTGATGATACTTAAAAGGTTACGGGGACACAAATTATAAATCTTTTATTAAATACACAATTATACTCTGGCAATACTGTGAACAATACGGCTTATCTCATGTCCCACCAACCGAAGATTTAGCTGCACGAATGTGCATCAGATTGGCTGAACTGAAAAACAGGAACAGGTGTCTCTTGTAAATGAGACAACACTGCGAGAATTTAGCTTGACAAGCTACCTTCTAATATAGAGCAAGCTAAAGGCCCAGTCACAAGTACAATCAGAACCCGGATACTTTGGTTAAATTTGCTCCTCTACAGGGAGAGATTCAGCGAGTTCAAGAATGATCTCCTGTGCTGTTTTTTTTATTTATTTTTTTAGTCTTTCTTGTAATTTTATTTTAAGTGGTCTTGAGCAATAGTTGTCCAAGCTTTCTGAAGGTCTTTCAGAGTTTGTATTTTGACATTGGTTACTTTTTTGAACAAATTACACGTTTGATTAGCACGTCTCATTAGATGTAAATATGTAATTGGCAACAACTTTATTTTTCAGTGTGAACAATTCCCAGCACATTGCTACACTTAGTGTTTCACCGTGGATTTTCCATCTATCAGTTATGACTGGCCTGGGTGGCTGTAGGTCAGGTGGTAGAGCAGGTCATCTACTGATCGGAAGGTTGGTGGTTCGATCCCTGGCTGCTCCCAATCTGCAAATGTCCTTGGACGAGATATTAACCCCCAGTTTCATCCACCGGCGTATGATCGTGTGTAAATAGTAGCTAGAAAGCACTTAAAAGCAAGTGCTTGTGTGAATGTGGCGTGTTGTATAGAGCACTTTGAGTCCTCCAGGAGAGAAGAAAAGCACTATAAAAGAATCAGACCATTTACAATTTACCTCCTCAGAGGCCAGATGTCAACATTATTAAAGCAGTGACTGAAACAGTAACAAAAGGCAGCAAATATCCAAGGAAGAGCATTAGCATGCGCCAAAAAGCTTGAACTATTCTTGAACACCACTTGGTTAACAGAGCTCAGGCAGAATGAAAGTAGTTGAACTTCCCAGTCGCTTAGGAAATGCTTTAGATTCATACTTCTATTATGAAATTGGTCTTATTTATAAACAGTGAGTGGCTTATGTTTCTGTCTGTTATGCTGTGATCTGTACAGAGGTTATGTGACTACGTGTGTGATCTTCTGCTGGAGGAGTCCAACGTGCAGCCCGTCTCCACTCCTGTAACAGTGTGTGGGGACATACATGGACAGGTAAAAATGGAGTCTCAAAACACCCTGATCACTGATGTTTCTAAGCAACATGTTTACACTGACTCTTAACATAGTTTTCACCTTTTTTAATGTTGTTCTGGGTTTAAATAAATACCGAGTGTCTGTCTGTGTTCTAGTTTTATGATCTTTGTGAACTCTTCCGAACTGGTGGCCAGGTTCCAGACACAAATTACATCTTCATGGTTTGTTTCTTTTATTAAGTTTGGAACACATTTGTAGAAGCAGCTTTCTTAATTGGTTCTGTTTAACAGGTATGTTGGCACAGTGTCTGTAATAAACCTCCGTCATCTGTAGGGGGACTTCGTCGACCGAGGGTATTACAGCTTGGAGACGTTCACCTATCTGCTAGTGCTGAAGGCCAAATGGCCTGACCGCATCACTCTTCTGCGTGGAAACCATGAGAGCAGGCAGATCACCCAAGTTTACGGCTTTTATGGTGAGATTTGATTCACAGCTGATGAGGAGCAGCCCCTTTTTTTACTTTGGAAAACAACAAATGAAATAGGACCAAAAATCAAACAAAAAACAAAATATTTTTCAAGCTGTTTTTCACAATATTTAATTTATATGACATGCACAGTACTTTGAAAAAGCATTTTTCTCCCTTCCTGATATAATATTTTTGCATATTTGTCACACTAAAGTGTTTAAGATCAAGCTAATGTTTATATTAGACAAAGACAACCCAATTGTTAAACTGGTTTTATTTATTGACAATCCAAACGCACCTGTCCCTGTGTGAAAAAGTCATTGCTCTCTCTTGTTATCCACCTTTATGGAAAGGTGAGTACAGTCACACCCAGGCCTGATTCCAGGCTGACATCAGACTGGAAATGGTTACAAAGCAAACTAAGGCAAACCACGAGCACCATTATCCACAAATTGAGAAAACTTCAGTGGTGAACAGTGGCAGGCCTCCCAAAATTACTCCAAGAGCACATCAATGACCAGAAGCTCACAAAAGAACCCACAGCATCATCTACAGAACTGCAGGCCTCACTCGCCTCAGTTTAGCTCAGTGTGCATGATACAGCAGTAACAAAATTCTGCAGTGAAAAGAGATTTTGCAGAAATGGCATCCAAGACAAACCATTGTTGACCAGAAAGAACACAACAGCTTGTCTCACATTTGCTCTGATCTTGGTGATCCTTGGGACTTTCAAAAATTCAGTTCAATTTTATTTATATAACACCTTGAGGCAACCATTGTTGTGATTTGGTGCTGTATAAATACAGTGGCTTGCAAAAGTATTCGGCCCCCTTGAACTTTCCCACATTTTGTCACATTACAGCCACAAACATGAATCAATTTTATTGGACTTCCACGTGAAAGACCAACACAAAGTGGTGAACACGTGAGAAGTGGAACGAAAATCAGACATGACTCCAAACATTTTTTACAAATAAATAACTGCAAAGTGGGGTGTGTGTAAGTATTCAGCCCCCTGAGTCAATACTTTGTAGAACCAGCTTTTGCTGCAGTTCCAGCTGCCAGTCTTTTAGGGTCTGTCTCTACCAGCTTTGCACATCTACAGACTGAAATCTTTGCCCATTCTTCTTTGAAACAGCTCCAGCTCAGTCAGATTCGATGGACAGCGTTTGTGAACAGCAGTTTTCAGATCTTGCCACAGATTCTCGATTGGATTTAGATCTGGACGTTGACTGGGCCGTTCTAACACAAGGATATGTTTTGTTTTAAACCATTGTTGCCCTGGCTTTATGTTCAGGGTCGTTGTCCTGCTGGAAGCTGAACCTCCGCCCCAGTCTCAAGTCTTTTGCAGACTCCAAGAGGTTTTCTTCCAACATTGTCCTGTATTTGGCTCCATCCATTTTCCCATCAACTCTGACCAGCTTCCCTGTCCCTGCTGAAGAGAAGCACCCCCAGAGCATGATGCTGCCACCACCATATCTGACAGTGGGGATGGTGTGTTCAGAGTGATGTGCAGTGTTAGTTTTCCACACAGAGCGTTTTGCATTTTGGTCTCATGTGACCAGAGCAGCTTCTTCACATGTTTGCTGTGTCCCCCACATGTTTGCTGTGTCCCCCACATGTTTGCTGTGTCCCCCACGTTTGCTGTGTCCCCCACATGTTTGCTGCGTCCCCCACATGTTTGCCGTGTCCCCCACATGTTTGCTGTGTCCCCCACATGGCTTGTGGCAAACTTCAAACGGGACTTCTTATGGTTTCTGTTAACAATGGCTTTCTTCTTGCCACTCTTCCATAAAGGCCAACTTTGTGCAGTGCACCACTAATAGTTGTCCTATGGACAGATTCCCCACCTGAGCTGTAGATCTCTGCAGCTCGTCCAGAGTCACCATGGGCCTCTTGGCTGCATTTCTGATCAGCTCCTTGTTCTGCTGTGAGTTTAGGTGGACAGCCTTGTCTTGTAGGTTTACAGTTGTGCCATACTCCTTCTATTTCTGAATGATGGCTTGAACAGAGCTCCGTGGGATGTTCAAGGCTTGGGAAATCTTTTTGTAGCCTAAGCCTGCTTTAAATGTCTCAGTAACTTTATCCCTGACCTGTCTGCTGTGTTCTTTGGACTTCATGGTGTTGTTGCTCCCAATATTCTCTTAGACAACCTCTGAGGTGTCACAGAGCAGCTGTATTTGTACTGACATTAGATTACACACAGGTGCTCTCTATTTAGTCATTAGCACTCATCAGGCAACGTCTATGTGCAACTGACTGCACTCAGACCAAAGGGGCTGAATAATTACGCACACCCCACTTTGCAGTTATTTATCTGTAACAAATGTTTGGAATCATGTTCGATTTTTGTTCCACTTCTCACGTGTTCACCACTTTGTATTGGTCTTTCACGTGGAATTCCAATAAAACTGATTCATGTTTGTGGCTGTAATGTGACAAAATGTGGGAAAGTTCAAGGGGGCCGAATACTTTTGCTGTAAAACTGAATTGAAAATGGACTGACAAGACAAAAGCTGAAAGCTGGAAGGTTTTCATCTTGTTGTTTAATCTGATGTAAAACTAACACAAGGCTCGCAAAATTTCAAAATCTCTGGTAGCCCTTCGGGCAGGCATTCTTCAGTTTTTGGTAGCCCAAAATAAATTTAAGTAGCCCAAATAAAAAAAGCAATTTTTTATGTTTTGTTTCCTTTATTGTACTTTAAAGTATAATATTGTAACGGAAACAAAAATTAATCAAAAAATCGTTAAAATACAAATCACAACAACTGTCTAGAAATTACAACCATCAACTCAAATACTTGGTTCAAATTGAACAGAAATTTTTGTTTGAATAGTAAGCTAACGATTGATAAGTCGATGTCAGAGGAATTGGTGCGCAAGTAATCGTCACTCACCAATCAGTGCTGCCGCTCTCTACACACCTTTCCGCGATCGCAAAATGAAAGTGAAAGTAAAAAGCAAGCGCAAATTCAAACGCGATTTCAATATGTCACATATTGACAGTGGCTCATCGATGCCAATGACATAATTACCCAGCTACATTGGCGAAAGAATGCAAAAGCATAGACATATATTTTCCTTCCTATGACAGCCCGACGGGCAGGGCAGAGATAGATTTTGGTAGCCCGACTGGAAAAATTGCTAGCCCCGGGACGTCGGGCTAGCGATTTTGCGAGCCCTGTAACAGCATTTTATAATAGACAACATCACACCAACAGTCCGATGTGGTGGTAGTGTGACCGTCTTGGGCTGCTTTGCTGCTTCAGGGACCGGACGACTTGCCGTACTTGAATGAACCTTGAATTCTGCTCTTCACCAAAATCTGAAAAAAACAAAAACAAGAAAAAAAACCTGAAGGAGAATGTCTGCTATCACTTCGTGGCCTTAAGCTGTCTCATCACCGACAAGTCCACCTCTGAATGGCTCAGAAATAACACAATAAGGTTTCGGAGAGGCTTATGAGACTTTACTGGAATCAGACTGAGCTGCTTCTGCGTAACCTTGGGCAGGATGTTCATTATGGCTCGATGAAAAAACAACTATGCAGAGAATGGTGGGCGAGAAAACCCGACTTTAAGGTCTCATTGCTAGTTATATCTCTCTCTCTCTCACACTCACACACACACACACACACACACACACACACACACACACACACACACACTCAGGGTTAGTTAAGTTTTTCTCTTAATAAATGAAATTGTTATTTAAAAACTCTTTGTCTAATATAAAAACATGTTTAAACTAAACGAAGTAAAAACAGTAGAAAAAGAAGCAGAAGAAGAATGAAATCAACAGATGACTTCTGTACCGCTCAGCTCTCTTTTTTATTCTTTCAGATGAGTGCCAGACCAAGTATGGGAATGCTAATGCCTGGCGTTATTGCACCAAAGTCTTTGACATGTTAACAGTTGCAGCTGTGAGTATTACACTGTTAATGTCATTTGTACTGTTGTTACATCTTTCCAGGTACATGACAGCTGCTTATGCTTTCAAAGGGATTGTATGTAGGGAATGACAGCTCTCCACAAGTGAAGCCAAAAAGTCTGCATCAGCAGCTGTGCACACTAAAAGGATGTGCACCAGCAGCTATCACAAGATACCAAAGGGAGAGGTTAGAGGTGCAGACCACGGCTGAAACAAGTCAGACAGTGAGACAAGAGAAGCAAAACTACATCAAATGGACCAGAGACAGACTGTCAAAATAAAAGCAACAAACCAGGGAAACGCCTAACAGAGAGATGAAGATACAGTGAAACGCTAGATTAAACTAAGACAGACAAGAGAGATAAATGAAACCAGGGGTGAAAACTCAGAGCACTTGGTCAAAGACAAAGAAGCACGATAGCGTGAGGCCATCCCATCTTTTACAGCATCGACAGGAAGGGAAGAGGCTAGCAACCCAACTTTAGAAAAAGATCAAACGACAAATGTTTGCGAATGTTCTGCTGAGAACGTTTTTCTTAGCCAATAGCATCACCTTCCTGATGACGGGGTAGTTCATACTTTGCTGTCGTTAACCACTAAGGAGTCTTTTAAACTCTGAAAGTCACCCTTAGTCACTGTGAGACCTAAGTAACCAGGTTTAGTATTTCACGACTTTTTAAAAAATGTCTTTATCGTTGATGTCCGTGTTAAGTGCAGCCATGCACAGCTCGCAGTCTCTAAAGTCTCAGAAGTATGACCCTATAATGCATCTGTGATTCCAAACTGTTCTTCTTGGCTTGTTTTCTTTCAGCTGATGGACGAGCAAATCCTGTGTGTCCATGGAGGCCTCTCTCCAGACATAAAGACCCTGGACCAAATTCGAACCATTGAGCGGAACCAGGAAATCCCTCACAAAGGAGCTTTTTGTGATTTGGTGTGGTCAGACCCTGAAGATGTGGATACCTGGGCCATCAGCCCCAGAGGAGCTGGTTGGCTTTTTGGTGCCAAGGTCACAAATGAGGTTGGTTTGTTATACTTGATTACTTTTGATGATGTTGATGTAATAAATGTCCTGCTACATGAAAATGTGTTTTTAGGTGTAAAATGATAGCTGTGAAAATATGCAGTCGATTACTATTGCCACAGCTGGAGTCAGATTCCCATCTGTATGAACTCATTACGATTTTATCCTCTTGCTACATTCAAACTGTAGCTACGCTTTACCTGTACTCCCTCCCCCTCACAAATGGCAGAGATCAAGCTGATCCACAGCAGTATGGTCAGCTGCTAAACTTGATTCATAATGAGCTGTCACCCTTGGCCTCTTCAAAGCCACGGGGCTCTGCTGACACAAACTGTGACCAGTCTGAGGTTAACTGGGATCCAGACTCTGTGTATCAGCAGGCCACCGCAGCTGGATGAACATGCAGTGTTGCCAACTCCTCAGTAAGGAAAATCGCTATTGGTTGTCCTAAAAGTCGCTAGAAGTCGCTAAATGACGTCATCACCTAATTTGCATAATTGGTCATGCTAATGTAATTGTAACCTACGTTGTTGGAGAGAGAAATAACATCGTGGACGAGACATAAAGTGAGTAAAAAACGTCCTAAATGCATTTAGTGTTTATTTAGAACTACAAATTAAATTTCTTTTAGCAATTATTGTTTTTTTTAATGTCACAATTCCAACCCTGCTCCTTTACCCGGGCTTGGACCGGCAAAAGTGACCCGAGATAGGCACTCTGGTGGAGTTACTTTGTGTGTGTTTATAAGTAGTTTCAAACCTTGTGATCCACAAAACAGCAACAACAGTAAAAGAGTAAAAGAAGAACTGACTGCGTTACAGCACCTGCAGCGATATGCGCTTTCACGTCTTTTTTTAGCGACTTTTTTTTAGAAAAAAAGTCACTAGGGGGTCTGAAAACTCGCTAAATATAGCGACAAAGTCGCTAAGTTGGCAACACTGTGAACATGTACTTGTAAAACTAACAACGTGCCAGAGACGCGTTAAATTGAACTTTATGTAAATGATGTAGTGAACATGAGGAGAGCGATATCATGTGAACAGCTGAAGTGAAACACCGTTTACCTGTTTGTATAGGTGTAAATAACATTTTTCAGTAACTCCTTCGACCTCTCTTACTATGACACAATTGCAGTGTTTGGAGAAAGTTCCCTTCAAAATCAACTTCTCACTTGAATTAGTTCATGGCAGCAGCACAGGATTACTGCAGCCTTGTTTTGGGATTGTAATCATTTTTTCCTCCTTTTCTTCTCTCATTTCTGCAGTTCGTCCACATCAACAACCTGAAGCTGATCTGCAGGGCTCATCAACTCGTCCATGAGGGCTACAAGTTCATGTTCGATGAGAAGCTGGTAACTGTGTGGTCAGCTCCCAACTACTGCTACCGCTGTGGCAACATAGCCTCCATCATGGTCTTCAAAGACGCTAACACGAGAGAGCCCAAGCTGTTCAGAGCAGTGCCCGACTCTGAAAGAGTCATCCCGCCCCGAACAACAACACCTTATTTCCTGTAAGCAGGTCAAAGCTCAAACGCAGGCATTTGTGCAGCGCACAGTGCTGACGGGGACAGCTGCATCAGCACTTGAGAGCCCATATACATTTAATACGTTTAGAGTATCTACAGTGCATTTTTGGTGCCAACTGTCAATTGCTACTCCCACTCTGTGCATTTAATACCATTATTCTGCAGCTTAAACCAGTACAGCAAAGGAGGCTTGCTGAGCAGTGTCACACTGCTGGTGTGTAACAGAAAAGAAGAAAGTTGGCTAACCCCTGTAAAATATTCATATTTATAAATCAACATAAGTTGTCACTGCTAAGCAAACCGTGCGCAGTGTCCTAAAGACTCTTCTATTGTAGTTTCTTATGTAAATACAGCTGCGTGTCAGAGGAGCACGCACTGCACAAACAGAAACATTGTATCTGTCCAACCAAGTTTCAAAAGAGGTGTCCTCCTCGTGTGATATCATAAATGAATAAATATGTAAACCAGAGAGTTGATGTATGAAATCAAATGTATTCTTTCCTATCTTGTTGGAAATATCAGTATTGTTAAATCCATGGTACCCAAACTTTCAACAATCTGCTCTTGTAATTATATTTTTTTCTGTGTGTTGCTTTAAATAAAGAAGTCCAAAAAAATCTGATTTAACGTTGCTGCTTGGAAGAAGAGCCAAGAATGACCCCTCGGTTCATCTGTACTCATGAGCTTAACATCCTTGGTATTAGTGCTGTTTATGGTATATCCTGGATATTGTGTCATTTATTTAAGTAAAAGAAAAACCAAAACTCAGGCACTGTGTTACAATTCATTTTATACTGAGTGCATGAACACACAGGTGTTGTAAAAGTTACAGCATTTTGAGTTTCATGCTTTTAAATGACACCAACTCCATAAAAAATACACAGAAGACTGTTTTTATGCAAATTCATGTCTTACAATTAAACCCAAAAGGTTGAGCTGATGGATTTCTTCCTTTAGTAAAGCAGTTTCTTTATCGTCTGGAAAAACTGAGACGTACTGTTGAAACTGCGCTGTGAGGTTAAACTTCTTTACACAGACAGGAGAGTTTCACAGGTCCGGCCCACTCAAGGTAAAGTGGACTGTATGTGGCCCATCATGTTAAATAACTTTGCCTGAGCTTCCAATATATTTAGCTGTATGAAAAGTTGCATTTAAAATCTGCCAGAAATGTTAATTTATGCTTGCTACTTTTATGCAGTGCTAACTAAAGGGCTGCTGCATTGCTCCATTGACACAGAATGAAAAAATGATGGTTTTCCTGTGTAAACAGGGCTGTGGGATGTCATTATCTTCTTATTGCTGAGAATTGTAGCACATAAACAGTTTTGGAGATGCTCTGATGTGTGGTCATCTGCAATCAGAATTTGGCACTTTTCAGACTTGTTCAAATCCTTACACTTGGCCATTTTCCTGTTTCCAACACATCAAGTCTGAGGACAAACTGTTCAGTTGCTCCCTAATGTATCCCACCTTCTAACCGCCATGATGGAGAAATAATCAGTGCTATTCATTTTGCAGAATGCTAACATTTTATAGAAATAAATGTAAAGGATTAAAGAATGAATAAATAATACTTCACAGTCATCTTTGAAGGTTCTCAGTCATCCAGGTCATCGTAGTCTAAGGAGCTTGGAAAGAAAAGCGTCTGGACTTCTTTAAGTAGCTTGAAGACGTTTCACCTCTCATCCCAGAAGCTTCTTCAGTTCAAGGGTCAAATGGTGGAGAGTCCCAGATTTAAGCCCAGTGGGGTTAAACTTATGAACTTCACAGTTCATAACCAATCGGAATTTTAATGACTGCTAAAGTAATTGAATAACTGATTGATTGATTTATTTTTGTCTATTTATTTAATGCATATACTCTGAACCCTAGACTTTCTGTACTAATACAGGGCAGCAAATCTCAGGGTATTCACTGGTATTCATTTTTCCAAGACTTACAGTGGCTATCGCAATCTATACGCAATCTAATCGGCGGTTATGACAGTAATTTTGTGTACAATACTTTTATATACGGTTTCTAAATGTTCCTGCTGGTTTTACATATCGTATATATATATATATATATATATATATATATATATATATATATATATATATATGGCTTTGAGACAGACGCTCAATAAAATAAAATTTAAAAAAAAAAAATATATATATATATATATATATATATATTTTTTTTTTTTTTTATATATATATTTTATATATTTTTTAAAAAAAAATATATATATATATATATATTTTATTTTTTTATTTTTTTATTTTATTTTATTGAGCGTCTGTCTCAAAGCCACCGGGAATCCCCCGCTTCTGATTGTAATTGTGATTGCTCTTGGCGCCTACAGGGGGCGCTACATTTCCCCACCTCTAACTCCCTCTATCCAATGAGCAGAGGGCTAATCGTGACGTCTTCAGTCATCTGGGTGATTACGTGTAAAGTCTCCTGTATGAGCTGTAGCTCGCTGACTAGCACTGGCTAGCATCCCGTTGGAAACACAGAGTCTATAGGTCATATTACGGACTGCCACGGCTCCAGCCTTCCTTTCAGTGTTTGTAGAGAGCAAAAAGCATTTCACCCTCGAGAACCACACGAAGTGACTTTCAATCGTAGTGAAAATGGTAAGAGGAAGGCGACTTCAGTGTACGGGCAGTGTAACGTCAGCTAGCACCACCGGTGGTAATGTTAACTCTTATTGTTATGGTTAGCAGAGCTAGATGGCTAGCTGTCTGTCAGAATAGACTCTCGTGTCGTACTTTGTTTTTCCCCTTAATTAATTTAACGCCAGGTTTGTCTTTGCTGCAGTTTGCGACTAAACTCGTTCTTTAGCTGTTGGGGTGAGTAGGGTAGGATACTCTGGAGCCAGGCCAGGGGCACTGATTTAGTTAGGAACTGCCCAGAGTCAGGGACAGTTGTTGTGATGAGTAACTGTAAGGTTTTCAGAGCTGCGAGAAAAGCCACATCAATGACACAAACGTTCAAAGGGCTGGTGCACTTGCAACAGGAACCACACAGAAACCTGTGGTCTCCTCGGAGTAACCAAAATGATTGGACTACTGTTGGAACCATGCTGGCTTCCCCGTGCCATCTGTCTGTTTTACTGCCAGTAAAAGTTTGTCAAATAGGGCTGTTAGTGGGCTGTAGTGTAGCCAAATGAAACCGCCAGCATTTTGCCCGTCATAGATATGAGTCCAGCACGTCTACCACATGATGCCAAAACTGTGGATCTTGTTCTGGACTCATTACAGCAATGTGACAGTTGTCAAGCTTGGGCTTCTGAAGAATGTCTACAGTCTCCATGTTAAACACACAAATAACACATTACATATCCTTCCCTGTTGTGATTTCCTAACATCTCATACCACAGTCACATGTTGTGCACTAAGCTTCTTCCTGGATATTTAATAACTTTATTTTCTCATTTTGTAGATGTAGCAGTATGGAAGTACTATCAGGAACCTCTTTCAGGTGTTACTGCATAAGGAAGTGGTGCTGTCTGAGGCGACGCAGCAGGGAGCCTTAAACTCTGAGCACTGGGTGAAGAAACTGAACTGCACCCAAGAAGAGAAACTGAAAGAAGAATATGTTTGCTAAACTGAAAAAGAAGATTGCAGAGGAGGCCGCCACAGCACCGCGGAGTGGTGTTCGCATACCCCGTACCATCAGCAAGGAATCCATCACCTCAGTGGGAGCAGACTCCGGGGATGACTTTGTAAGTGCTTTAGAGTTTTGACAGTTTGGTCACTAACATAAACCAAGTTTATTAATAGAAAAAAGGAGGAGTAGACTTCACACTTGTTCTTTTTGCTTTAACATGACAGAAAACATTCATCTCTGGGTGGTCACTCAGTAACAGTTTGCAATATGTTTTCCTATATTACTCTAACATGTTCACAGGTCCTTGGAGTGCTGCTTTGCATTAAATATTAAATGACCATTTAACACAGATGATTGAGAAGTATTGTATCAGCAACAAAGTAAATGCATTTCACATTGTTTCTTTATGCTTTTGAACTCAGTTTTTCTCATGTTGACTCGTGCTTATGTTTTAGTTTCATATTGTATTTCACTTATTTGTTGTTCCTGTTTTTGCTTTCTGCAGTCGTGGATCTACTAGTAGGATTGCGTATGCGTGTAAATTGTCAAAAAAGTGTCAAAGCTCAGATATGAAGGCCTTACTGTGCTTCTCTGGCAGCTTCTGTTGATGCTAAACACTGTGGCCCTGGTAAATTAGTTATCCTCTGGCTGTCAGCAGAGCCATTCCTGGGTAGCAGCCCTTAGTTTTGATGGACATCAATCAATCAATCAATCACACCTTTATTTGTCACATGCAAGTTGTGCCCATCACATGGGGAGACAGGTCAGGGATTGGTAGTATTACAGAAAAACACTGAAATGCACACTACGATGGGAAAGTCCAAGAGTGAAAAAAGAGACCTCTACTCATGCTGGGCTCCTGGGAGGACAGCGTGAGAACAGAAAACAACTCCTCTGCACAGAAAGCACATAGATGTCCACAGCACAACATTATGGAGCACGTGACAAGCCACTGGGGTGGGTAGGGGGTGAGGAGTAATCCCAAGCAAACACAGCAGCCATCCTGCCCTGCAGCTATTTTTCCAGCACTGGGCTCAGACCCGCCGTGTTCTCCAGGAGGGAACAAGCATCGAAGGCGTTTGGGAAGGGAGGGGGGATGAGTGCGTATCAGTGTATGTGTGTGTGTGTCCAGAGTTCAGCTGAGACAGTGTCCTTCGCCCTGCCAGGCTAAGTAAGCAGTCTGCCAGCATGCCTATAGTAAAGGTGATGGTAGAGTGGAGATGGGCTCTTTTGTACTGATTGTGTGTCTTCATGATCATATTTGAGTCCAGTCTTAAGACCAACACATTTATTGCAATGCTGTGTATATTATGTTATTGTACTTGACTGTTTTCCTTATTTAAGAACAACTTTTTAAAGACAATTGCTTCCATTATAGTTTGGTAATCAGATCCATCTCAGTGTTAAAGCTCTGTTAGCAGCTCTAATAAGTAGCTCTCGAGAGAGGAAGCCAGACTCCTGAGGCTCAGTTTCAGCTGACTAAATAATTTAGTGGGGTTGCTTAGTCGCGTTACAGCCGGCTGATATGTTACTTTGTGTTTTTGGTTTGTAGTATAACAAACATAGTAGCATAGCTGCACACCCTGGCCAGCTTGTCTGCACAACTCTTACTGCTGGCACATGTATTTTTCTGTCATCCAATTTATTTTGTTAGAGCTTTCTTGCAGCTGACCAGCATTTGTCATGTGACCCAGCAGAACATCTTTCCATGATTTTAAAACACTGGTTCTCAGATGGCATGCTGAGTCGAGTCCAGCCACCGCCATATTTTATGACAATACATCATTACTACAATCTACAACTACACAAAAGGTAGGATAAACTGTGCTGTTGGGAGTTGGCTAATGCTATCTTGGTGCCACAGGCTAAAGAGGGACTTGGAAACCAATCAGGCCTGTTAGAAATCTAGCCTACTTTGAAAGACACTGGGCCCGACCTATAGACGTCAAGACTCGAGGAGTCTGCGATGGTCTGACCATTGTGGCAAAGTCTATGTCAGGGGTGTCAAACTCAAATACACAGTGGGCCAAAATTCAAAACTGGAACAAAGTCGCGGGCTAACATTAATATTTATTGGAAAAAAAAAATCTTCCTCCAGATATAAGAATGAATCTTTTCTTATGGACTCAAATAAGTTTTGCTGGAAAACTGAATATGGAACAAGCAAAGCTTAATACTAAACAATATATATATTAGCTGTATGATACCAGTAGGCCAGCTGGTATCATACAGCTGGCCTTACTGCTTTGGCCCGCGGGCAGTTTGACACCTATGGTCTATGTTAATAAAACACTAAATTGATGGCAAAACAGTAAAATAAAACTAGAAACACAATAACGGCACCACTCTCCAATAACTAGGGATGGGTATCGTTTAGGTTTTATCTGATACCGGTGCCAAATCGGTACTTTTGAAACGGTGCCGGTGCTTAAACGGTGCTCAAACCGGTGCTTAAAGAATGGAGAACACAAACTTTGTCCAGAAACCTCTCATGTTCAGCTGTTTTTTTTGTAAAAAGATAACAATGTTAGTCTTTTCTGCAGCTATGGGGCATATATGGTATCACTCTTGGCTGGAAGCAGCTTAAACAATGGAAAAAACACAAACTTTGTCCAAAAACCTCTCATGTTTAACTGTTTTCCACTTTTTCTTTGGTCATTTTAGCCTTTTTGTCCAGGGTGAAGGGAGTATCTGCCATCAAACAAGAAGACAGCTGCATGTAGCTATGATGGTGTTTGCTAGTTCACCTTACATGCATTAATGTAATAACGTGGTTAGCCTACTCAACGTAAATTACACACGAACAACATGAAGCTACTCACGTAGAGAAGAACGGCTGCTGCTGCATCATCATCCTCATCATTTCTGCTACACTGGCAGGGCTAGGGGCCAGGACTCTCCTCTTCGGGTTTTTGGGGGATGTTGCTAACTCCGGGTCGATAACAGGCACCACACCCGCAGTAGATGTGCTCGGTGTGAGGTCTCGCAGCAAGCTATCAAATACGGCGTATTTCTCTGATTTTAAAAAACCCGCTATGCGTCGCCAGGTGTTTCATCGGATTTGAGGTGTTACCTCCTTTGACAGTATCACAGTATCAGCTTAAAGCTGTGAAGTACAGCCAAACTTTTGACCGCTTCACCTTGGGCATTTTTAATCTGTAGCTCTGCTCTAAAAGAACGTACGTACCTGGCCCCGCCTACTATCCTCGTAAAATGATTGGCTAGAATCTAAAGTGTATCACAGCTCAGGAAAAAAAAGCACCGAAATGTGCGCTGCTTTTCGGTCTGGTTACTACCGTTTATGTCAGAACCAGTGCCATCATGGCACCAGATACCGCTACCCATCCCTACCAATAACATAGTGTAGATGTCCTGGTACACTGAGATGCTCGTGTCAGTATTGTGTTTGTTTGAAAATACAGTTACAAGAAGAATTGATGACATGTCAGATAGCATAGAGGCCTTTTCGTGCGGACATGGATGCAGGTGTGCTTCGGTATATCTTGGACAAAATCTCAAATGACTGCATCATCCCTGCAGTAGAGCTCCAGAGGCTTGGAGAGTTTATGTCAGGACACAGTCCAGAGCATATGCAGAGCTTTGCAGACCGTCATCTACATGTTGTAGCTGTTAACTGACACCAAAATTATGTGGACTGTCCTGTACGCTAATCTTGTTTGTTTGTCTTCTTTGTAGTGATGTAAAAACAGAGTATGAAACCATTAAAGTCGTGCCATGCTTCTCAGGGTGTTTTTCACCTTTGGTGCTTTATCCTGTTTCTCTCCCTCATGGTGAGCCCACTTTTCAGCCAGTCAGCATTTGTTCAGTACCTGTTTTACTCAGATACTACACACAGACTTGTGTAATGGCACCGGCTTTGCTGCTGCTTCAAAGTACAGGTCCTCTTCCACTTGCCTATGGTGTATCATGTAATGTTTCTAAGTTGTTTTAAGCCTCAAGTTTCAAATCCTGCATAGTGCTTACATTCTATTAAGTTAGACCATGTTTTAAACTTAATGAAGACTAAACGGTCCATATCTGTCCCATTGTGAGATTTGTGTTGAAGGTTGTGGAAACTCGCTGCTCTTTGTTAAAACTTCTATCAGGAATGTTGGTGTTACTTTTAACTTTGGATACTGATGTTAACAATCTGGTTTGTTCTCGCCTCTATCGTTTAAGAAATATTACCAAGTTATGCTTGGTAATATTGGTGTCACACTCTGACCTTTTACTTTATTTTGTCCAGATAATTATTAGTTAGCTGTCTCAGCAAAACCTCCTGGGAACCTGTTACTGGATGTTCAGAGCGTTACTGTGAGACTTAGACAAAGTTGTCCAATTCCACTGCTGATTTACTTATACTGGTTCCCATTAACTTCAGAGCCACTTTAAGATTCTGGTTTTGACCTCTAGAGCAGCGGTCCCCAACCCCCGGGCCTCGGACCGGTACCGGTCCGTGAGTCGTTTGGTACCGGGCCGCGAGAGTTGAGGCTCAGGTGTGAAATGTATAGTTTTCAGGGTTTTTATCGGTTTTCAGCGTTATTTTGTTATCGTTTTTATCGTTTACTCGGTTTTCCTGGGTCTTTTCACGTGTGTTATGAATAAATCTTCTTTTTTTTCGGTA
Organism: Neolamprologus multifasciatus; assembly: GCF_963576455.1. Taxonomy (NCBI): domain Eukaryota; kingdom Metazoa; phylum Chordata; class Actinopteri; order Cichliformes; family Cichlidae; genus Neolamprologus; species Neolamprologus multifasciatus. The sequence continues at coordinate 35,875,534 of NC_140450.1, read as the reverse complement.
CCGGTACTAGTTTTATTTTGTTGTATTTATCCGCGACACCTTAAAGGCCGGTCCGTGAAAATATTGTCGGGCATAAACCGGTCCGTGGCGCAAAAAAGGTTGGAGACCGCTGCTCTAGAGCTCGGCATGGACACACCAACAACAACAACAACAACAACAATCTTTATTTATAGAGCACATTTAAAAACCAGTGTGCATAAGAAAACCCTCACATCCATACGTCTCCGGCAGGTCACTGAGGTCATGTGATCAGAACCAGTTGACCATCACACTAGGCTGAGACCTAAAGGAGACGGAGCTTTTGCACCAGGGTCCAGGCCTCTGCACACTCTCCCTGTGAGCCTGGCATCTGTAGACTCGCTGATCACATTAAAGGAACAGCTAAAACTCATCTTTTTAAACTTGTATTTGTGTAACTTTTTGTTTTTATGTTCTAACATTATTTTGTTGTGAAGCACTTGATGAATGGACCAATGGATTGACCAGTTCCACTTCTATAAACGTCTGTATGTCTGATTTGTTTTATTATTATTGTATTTATTTTCAGGCATCTGATGGCAGCAGCTCCAGGGACGACCTTCCTGCCCAGCTCCTCAGAAGAAATGATCAGATCCGGAGGCTGGAGGCCAAGCTGTCAGGTATGATGTACAAGAGTAGTGGAAGCAGCTGAAGTGATGCAGTTTTAAGGAGCAATCTGAGTTCAATTTAAATGCAAGTGCGCCCTGTCTTACTGATAATAATTAGAATAATCTGAGAACATGTAAATGATTTCAGTTAAATCAGTTAAAGTTAAATATAGAATTATAATGAGTAGAGGTAATTTGAGGATTAGCTGCATGAGACTGAGGCCTTTCAGCCAGGAGAAACCATGGAAACAAGAAAATCATATATACAAATATGCATTTAGACTTTTTATGGTCTTGGTAATAGAGTGTGAATGCTTCATGTTTATGAGCCTCACAGCACGACTGTTACTGCACAGTGTCACAGCTGGGCAGCATGAATCCTGGAGTTACTGTGAGCCTGTGAAGTATATGACTAAGGCAAAAGTCTGTGCTTAATCCCATTTCAATCAAATGGCAAACAGGTTTGAGTAGCAGGTGGGCGGGGCTGAAATGGATTTTTCAAAGCTGTTTGGCTCTCAGGGATTACGTGTACATGCATTGACCTTAATATGTGACACATATGACAGAAGATGAGGAAGAGCCTAATAGGCCAGTTTAAAGCAGAGCAGCTGATTTCTCTGCTCTCCGTGCTGCAGTGCACAGACTGATTGTGTTAATGTCTCAGTGTGAATATTATTTTTAGTGTTTAACTGTGTGTGGCTTGTTTTCCTGTTGTAAATAAATATTGAACTACTTCTTTGTTCTGTGAAGCTTCTCAGTCATCCAGGTCATCGTAGTCAAAGGAGCTGCAAAGAAAAGCGTCTGGACTTCTTTAAGTTACTTGAAGACGTTTCACCTTCATCCGAGAAGCTTCTTCAGTTCTAAGGTCAAATGGTGGAGAGTCCCAGATTTAAACCTGTGGGAGTTTCCCCCCACAGAGGGACAAAAGGACCCCCTGATGATCCTCTAATCGCCTGAGCCAAGGTGTGAAACTGGGTGTGGGTCCCAATCAGCCAGAGTTTTGGGTGAGCTCACTGTGAAACCTGGCCCCACCTTATCATGTGATTTCCTGAGGTCAGATGGCCCAGGATGTGAGTGGGCCTTAAGGCGTCTGGGAGGGAACTCAAAACTGGATTATAGATGGCAGAGAGTTGGTGTCGTAAACCACCGCCTCTGTTCAAAGATGGTCGCTCACAGTGGACATAGATGCTTCTTTCACTCCTCTTTCAAACCATCTGTCCTCTCTGTCCAAAATGTGAACATTGGCATCCTCAAAACAGTGACCTTTGACCTTTAGATGCAGATGAACTGCTGAGTCTTGTCCTGTGGAGGTGGCTCTTCTGTGTTGTGCCATGTGCTTGTGAAGTGGCTGTTTGTTGGCACGTTTTGAGTGCTTCCTTTACATGTGTGTTCCTTCTTTTTCCCTTCAGGCTTAGAGGGAACATGTTCTGCCCGGTGGTGTAGGGTCCTGATTACTCCAAGTTTGTGTTCCAGAGGGTGATGGGAGTCAAACAGGAGGTACTGGTCCGTGTGTGTGGGCTTCCGGTAAACTTCGATGTTGAGGTTGCTGTTCTCTTCAATGTGCACAGCGCAGTCCAGGAAAGGCAAACAGTCGTCCTTTGTGTCTTCCCTGGTGAACTTGATGTTTTTATCCACAGCGTTAATTTGCGCAGTGAAGGATTCACTTCTTGTGTCTTGATTTTGACCCAGGTGTCGTCTACATATCTGTACCAGTGGCTGGGTACTCTTACTTTGAAAGAGCCAAGAGCCTTCCTTTCCACTTCCTCCATGTAAAGGTTGGCTACAATAGGTGACACGGGGGAGCCCATAGCACAGCCATGTTTTTGTCTGTAGAAACCCTCGTTGTATTTGAAATATGTAGTGGTGAGGCAGAGGTCTAACAGTGTGCAAATCTGATCGGGTGTGAAGTTGGTCCTGTCCTCCAAGGAGCTGTCTTCTTGTAGTCGTTTTCTGACAGTCTCCACGGCCTCCGTGGTGGGTATGCACGTGAAGAGAGAGACTACATCAAAGGACACCATGGTTTCATCTGGATCCAGGGGAAGTTTCTGGACCTTGTTGGTGAAGTCGGTGGAGTTCTTGATGTGATGGTGGTGTTCCCTACAAGGGGCGCTAGGATGGTGGTGAAGTGTTTGCAGTGTTGTATGTGGCTGAGTTTATGCTACTGACTATGGGTCTGAGTGGGACAGCTTCCTTGTGCATTTTTGGAAGTCCATAAATGCAGGGTATGGCATCCCCTGGGTAAAGGCGGTGATAAGTAAGGCGGTCAATGATTTTGTCCTTTTCCAAGTCTTGAAGGCAAGCTATAACTTTCTTTTTGTAGCTGCTTGTGGGGTCTCGCTTTAAGGCTTCGTAGGTATTGTTGTCACTGAGGAGAGTAGTGATCTTTGTATGGTAATCTGTAGTGTTTAGGACCACGGTGCATCTTCCCTTATCAGCTGGTAAAACAGTGATGTTGTGGTCTTTGCTCAGGGAAGCAACGGCCTTCTTTTCCTGTATTGTGAGGTTGGACGGAGGGACTTTGGCACTGGAGAGGGTGGCTGAGACTTTCATCCTGATTTGCTCTGCTTCTGTCTGTGATAATTTATTAATCCATATGGCAGATTCTGTGGCTGTGATGAGGTCCACTATGGGCAACTGTTGTGGAGAAATGGCAAAATTGAGACCTTTGGCTAATACTCTTTTTTCAGGTTCAGTTCTTTAAGTTCTTCACCCATTTCTCCTGACTGTCTTCAGGTGTGTGTTCTTCTCTGGGTTGTGTAGGTTCAGAATGAGGAGTGTGTGTTTTTGAAAGCAAGGTGTGACATTTCCTGCGTTGTCTTTCTTTTCCTTTCGCGTGTTGGGCCCGCTGAGCCTTGTCCACAAACTTGTAAACCTCTTCTAAGATTGGAGAGGGTAGAAGAGTTTCCAGTTCCTGCAGAGTCTGGCTGAGCTTGCTCTGGAGGGCATCTATAGTGAAATGGACCTGTCTTATCCTTTCACTTAAAGTGTCCCTTTCATACTCCCGCACCAGTTGAAGGGGGTTCCTCCCAAAATGTACGGCCTTAACGCCCACTCACATCCTGGGCCATCTGACCTCAGGAAATCACATGATAAGGTGGGGCCAGGTTTCACAATGAACTCACCTGAAACTCTGGCTGATTGGGACCCACACCCAGTTTCACACCTTGGCTCAGGCGATTAGAGGATCATCAGGGGGGTCCTTTTGTCCCTCTGTGGGGGGAAACTCCCACTAGGTTTAAATCTGGGACTCTCCACCATTTGACCTTAGAACTGAAGAAGCTTCTGGGATGAAGGTGAAACGTCTTCAAGCAACTCAAAGAAGTCCAGACGCTTTTCTTTGCAAGCTCCTTTGACCACTTCTTTTCTTCTCAGAATAATGGCATCTTTTTCCTTTAGCTTTAATGTTTCAATCCCTAGAAAAAGGTTAAAGGTGGCAGATTCTCACGCAGCCTTTAAACCATTATGGTTTTCTCAGATAAGCAAATCATCAGTATTTTTACCTTCCATTATTTCTCAACCATGTTCTCCCTTTTGTTTTCCCCCACTCCTTCTGTTCACCTCCTCTCCTGCTTCTCTCTTAACTGTCATCTTTCTCCTTCTTTGTGTGTGTGTGTATTGTCGATACCCCACCCTATCACCCTACTTCCCAACACTAGACTACGCTGAGCAGCTGCGAATTATGCAGAAGACCAAGGAGAAGCTTGAAATTGCATTAGAAAGGCATCAGGATTGTACGTACCTCTACTCTCCTCCCAATTAGCTTCCTTTCTGTTTCCTGTCTGTCAGCTGTACTAAACATTACCTGACACATTATCACTCACAGAGATGGTTCAGGGTTCCAGATGCTAATATCTGTAGAGGGTTGCTGTGGAAGTGCTTTTTCTTTTCTTTTAATCCAAAGTAGGATTGGGCTTTTTTTCAAACCACTGGTATGCAGTGTTCAGAGCACTGATTCCAGAGCCATGCTTCGTCTGTCACTTTGCTCTCAGTTTGTTCGCTTTTGCTAAGTGGTTTCTCAAATTTGCCAGAAAATATAGCAGCAGCTCCAAAGGCAGACTAATAAAACTCTCACACACAGTGTTTGAATGTTTGTTATAATAATGGCACACACCCAACATTTGCTACATCCTGGTCTATTAAACCTGGTACAGCCACCTATATATTTATATACTCACTTATTGGGCTGTGTCTCTGACATTGTTTTAAGTTACAGTATTTACTATGATGAACTAAAAATGGGGCTGGTAAGAAATATCAAAACCCTACTAGAGGTGGGAATCACCACACATCCCACGATACGATATTATCACAATACTTAACGCACGATACGATATTATTGCAATTTTTAAAAATATTTTGCGATATTCAGATTCTGTACATAAAGGTAAACTTTATCAATATTCATTTTCTCTAATATCAAAGTCTCACACTCAGTCTTTCTCTCATTTCAGTTTGATTGTTGACAAACTGAACGGTTTGTATTACAGTCTAGTCCAACTTAACTGAATCAACCATCTGGTACAATTATAGCTATTCTGAACTATGCAGTTTATGAAAACTATGCAGCCCCTTCAGCAACTGAAGAATTTGAAAGTAAATTAAAACAAAATATAATTTTACATTAAATAAAAAAGTTTTAAACTTAATTAAAATAAAACATGTCTTAAATTAAAATAAGTAAACTGTCATGTTTATTGCTGCCAAAAACAAGTTAAACACATTTGGACAGTGAAGGAATGTCAGGATTCTTGCTCAGAAAAAGGATCAACATGCTCTGAAGTCAGAGCACAAAAACCTTTTTGTGACAAAGTATCGATTTCTGCTGTCCCTGTATCGATACATTATTAGCAAACAAAATATCACCATGCTACACAGTATCCATTTTTTCCCCCACTCCTAAACCCTACCCGAATGCACGGTTGGATTGAACAACAAGACCAACTTGCTTGTGACTCAGTAAGTGTAGCAATAGAATTTTTCCACTTTGTTTAGAGAGGAAGATTTGGGAACTTGGTCTGTGTGTAGCTGCTGCGTGTAGCAGATGCTGCTGCAAACAAAGTTTTTATACCTGCTGTAATACAAGCAAAGCTAAATATATTGGAGTATGCAAATGTTATATGTTCACACTAAAAGCCTCGAGCATTAAACACACACTGGCTGAACCTCCTTTTTTAAGTTTAGTAACAGGTGATTTGCAAAATCTTTAAATGTTAAACTTTTTGGCCATCTGTTTTAGCAAACTGACTCAGTTAATCTGAAACACTTCAGTTTGTCCCGTCTCTACCTTTGAACACACTCCAACCTCAGCATCTTGGATTGCAGCTGCTGATTTTATTCCTTGTTCTGCTCTGCAGCCTTCATGAGGGTCGTGCACATTCAGGTAAAGCGACCCTTGTGCTCACAGCAGATCTCAAGACTAGAACAGAATCCACTGAGCCCAGCTGCTATCAAGGATGGTAGATTTGGAGAATTCTCCGAAATGATATTGAGGACAACCACACCAGCAACATGGCCACCAACCAGTTGGTAGGAAAACATGAGATGCAAAGCAATGGAGCTGGTTTGCAGCAACTAACCATTCAAATTAAAAGCAAAGTGAATGGATAAAATAAAATACATTTAATATATACTGCTATAATATTGACAAATCTCTGAACTTTGCCTAAATGTTAGGTAAACATCGTTTTTGAAAACACAAGGATATCTGACCCTCACAAAAATAATGGATTAGTTCAGGGAGATAAGTGATGCAAACCTTCTGACAGCACCAGGGATCGTGTGGTAAATGAGGAACTGGTTAGATGAGAGCTTATTGGAACATCCAGTCAACAACGTCCTTAAGGAGTGAAACATTTCATCTTTAGCACTAAAACTATCAGCTATTCTCTCAAAGTTCTCCCTGAAACCTCTCGATTTAAAGCGGCCTCTCTGCCGTCCCCCTGCTTACTTCGTAGTTTTCCTTCATAGTAAGATGGACTTGCTGCTCTAAGGTTATTTGTCTTGTGTTGTAGTAATGTGAGTTGAACCGTTTCTAGGGGTTCTAAGCTTTTAGTCTAGACCAGCGGTCCCCAACCTCCGGGCCTCGGACCGGTACCGGTCCGTGAGTCGTTTGGTACCGGGCCGCGAGAGTTGAGGCTCAGGTGTGAAATGTATAGTTTTCAGGGTTTTTATCGGTTTTCAGCGTTATTTTGTTATCGTTTTTATCATTAACTCGGTTTTCCTGGGTCTTTTCACGTGTGTTATGAATAAATCTTCTTTTTTTCAGTACCGGTACTAGTTTTATTTTGTTGTATTTATCCGCGACACCTTAAAGGCCGGTCCGTGAAAATATTGTCGGGCATAAACCGGTCCGTGGCGCAAAAAAGGTTGGAGACCGCTGGTCTAGACGACGTCGTTTCTTCAGGGTGGGTTTGTTTTGTTCTGCACAGATGTTGTGTTAGGATCTTTACCTTTCTGTTTCTGCCATGTGTTGCTCGTCTCTGCCTGTTTTTGCTTCTGGGATGAAAACACTTGTTAAACTGACTCCAACTTTTCACAGCTACTAACGGCGCCGCTCTCTGTGCTGTTTAACATTTCTGTTCTGCTTGGTGCATACAAACCTTTCTGTGTCCTGTCTGTGTGTCTCTTTCTCCCTCTCCCACTGCTCAGCATCCATAAAGAAACTTCAGGAACAGAATGACTCTCATCAGGTCAGCAGAGCCAAAATGGCAGAGGGGATGGCTTTAGCGTTGGAGAAAAAAGATCAGGTAAAGATGCGTTCTGTCTCACTTATTATAGAGGTCTGATCTGTTCTGAACACTTTCTATCCTCCTCCTGCAGGAGTGGATGGAGAAAATGGCCAATTCAGACAAAGTAAGTTACATTTCTTTTAAAACATGTAGAACAAATATAATTCTTTAATTTGAAGATTGTAAAATCTCCCCACACAAATATAAAAGATGGACGTGGTCTGTAGGTTTAAAGGTTGGACCCAGTGCAGAATTACCTTAGCCTGCATTCTTTCTCGTGGCTTGACGGCAGGAACTTCTTCGCTCTAGTAGAGGAAAAAGTCCAGTTGTAAAGATCTATGGCAAACTGGACCTTGGCTTCTTGTCCGTTTGACCTCAGTAAACACTTCTCTGGTGGGTTTATGGGAGCAGTTGTTTCAGGTCAAGAATGATAAAGCCCAGCAGTTTGTTTGGGGGGCTGATATTTCTGTGCTGTTCACTGATTGGAATAAATGTTAAACTGGTCAGATTTGTTTTAAAAATAAAGAAGCATTCTTTGTTTCACTGGCACAAATATTTAAATAACAGAAACATCACACCAGCAGTTGGGCAGATTATCATTCTTTAACACTCATATTCCTCAGTCATTACATTCCTACTAGAATACCATTACTTTATTTTAAACATGGGTTCTGTCTTCTTGGTCACCGCTTTGTAATATGCTAAGTTATTGCTAACAATGTGCAACGTTTGGTGTATATCCCATCACAAAGAAGATAAAGGAGAATTTTTCCTTGTGGGGGGAAAAGAAGCTGCATAGTAATACTAGAGCCCTTTACAATTGGTTCTTTCATGGTATTTGTCTTGTTTCACTGTGGGAACGCCGGCTGCGTGACCTCAACAAAATCTCAAATACCATCATACCGGCTCCTTTACACTCGTGTCAGGAGTGGCCAGAGCAGTGTTATATAATAGTGTCGTAGCCTCAGATGTTATTCAAACACCTCTTGGTGACAAGTATACTATTAGGCCATAGCTAAACAGACTGGAGTGCACGACTCTGCCACTGCTTCTTTGTTCCCAGTATTTCAGTTGTAAATTGGCTCACGAGAGGCAGCAGTGCTGTTCTGTAGCTGATGCTAAGGTGCCACTGGCATTTCTATCAGGAAGAAATACATCTTTTAAAAAAAGTACAATTACTTTTTACTCCAAGTTAACTGAAAAACACTAATATTCTTCTCAGTAACTGTTTGTAACACTCATAGCCTAAACGCTAATCATGGCTATAGCTTCTGTGTGCTAGAGCGTAGTCTCACAGGACTCTGTATGAGCATAAGTAACGTATTTGAATCATAGGCCATCCCACTTCAGCGCTTCATGGCCGTGATCCCATCAAGTCTTCAGGTAGAAGAGAGTAAGGCATTCTACACCTTCAAGGTGTATTTGGCCACTATTACAGCCTGCCATGTTGGTTTTATGTTGCATACCTTGTGTCCAGTCCATGCATTGTAGGTAGGGATGCACCGATACCGATACTGGTATCGGGTATCGGGGCCGATACTGTGAAATGTGTGTGTACTCATAGTCGTAAAAGTTAACCGATACCATGAACCGATACTAACTTATTTCATTAATCAGAGGGTGGCTTGTCATTTCTGTTGTAGTTTTTTAGATTGGCCACTAGGGGGCCAATTATTATTTTATTTATTATTTATTTTATAATTTTTTTATATTTTATTATTTATTTAATAATAATAATTTTGTTTGTTTGTTTATAATATGGACACTCTGCAATAATTTAAAAGTTTATTTTATTCTCAAACCTAATTTGTATTTATTTTATTCCAAACAGAAGTGTTTATTTATTATTCTGAAAGCTCGAGACAGTGCCAATAGTTCAGTGATATTTTGTTAAATTACAATGTGGAGACTCTGCAATAATTTAACACAAGTGCTTATTTTTCACTTGAAATTCTTTTGTGGTCATTTTTATTAAGATTTTATTTTTATCGGCAGGGAATAAAATAAAACCTGTCTTCCAATTCATTGTATTTGTGTGTGTGTGTGGTAGAAGTATCGTTTTTTGTACTCTGTATCGGCAAGTACTCAGATCCAAATATCGGTTTGAAAAAATTGGTATCGTTGCATCCCTAATTGTAGGTTTACCTGGACAGGACTCGGGGTTTTAGACGAGGACCAGTTACCTGTGTCCTGGACTAAACCACACAAGGTGTCTAAACATCGTCTTTCCCTTGGATAACAGGAGCAGCTGCCCTTTGCTTTTACTAGCAGGTGTCTGGCAGCCTCATGGTTTCTCTTAAAGGGAGTTTCTAAGAGGTTTCTGCATAACTGTCTTACCCCACACATTTGCTAGGTTTTACCAGTTGGGTGTGTCTACAGCCTCTACAGAGCAGGTGAAAGTCCCGCCCTTTTGAAGGGGACAATTTCCCTCTAATGTTTGAATTACTGCAGCAGGAAATCTGCATTGTGACTTATGATGTAACCAGAAGTCACTCGTAACCCTACACCATATCCTCACATGTAACCTAAGAAATGAAACTACGACTGGATGGCTTGGATGGTTACTACGCAGTGCAGGCTTCCTGCAGGAGCTTGCTTTGACTCTCTGCCAGTTATAGAGGTGGGCCTGGTCCTGACAGGAGTGCAGCCAGCCAGGAGGGGTAGTGTATTGGTATTTGAGCTCTTGGTGAGGCCATCAGTGAACCGGGGTCATAGCCATAATCTTAAGATTCTGTACACCTGCATGAATCCAATAAATGGTGCATGTGAGAAACGATATTTACCCGAAAGGTGTGTTTGTTTAGGAGAAGGCTGCCCTGTCAGCTCGGCTAGAAGAGACGATGGAGCAAAGCTTAGCACTCTTTCAAAAAAGGGACGACCTGGATGAACTGGAGGGCTTTCAGCAGCAGGAGCTCGCTAAAGTTAAGCACATGGTGCGTACATGTGGTGTGCCAGCTTCTTCCTGACATTTTGCGATTAAGGAAAAATGGCAGTTATGTAGTCGTACATTGATTGTACCTTAGTGCAGGACTGGCGAGTCTCTACATTGGTTTGAAAACACTTTACGATGTGGTATGATGGTTGGATTCTGTTTATCAGTTGCTGAGGAAGGAAGAACTGCTGAGCCAGCAAGAGCGGGACCTTCAGCGTAAGGAGGCTGATATTCAGTCGGCAAAGCGAGGGCTGGCCGAGGCTCGGGGGAAGCTCCAGACTCTGGAACGGCAGCACGAGGAGAGCTGCAGACTCAACTCTGAGCTGGAGATCGAGCGGTATGGAAACATTCGGTTTTTGTGGAGGGAGTCGGCATTTTTAGTTGCTTGTTCTAGAAGTGAGCTTGGATTTGTTGTGGGACTGATTTATTTTGTGACATGACGCTGTAATTCAAAGAGCATTTATTGGCTCCATGTAGAGAAGAGCTGCTGCTGCTCAGAGAGGAGGCTGACAAGAAGGTCGGCGAGCTAGAGGGACGATGCCAGGAGCTGCAGTCGGTCATCCAGCAGGTCTCTGAAGACTTCCAGAAGGTCAGCACTGAGCACACTGCACTACCATCCTCTCCAAAACTGCTTATTCACTTGTTTGTTGCCTTTGTTTTCAGTCACAGAGTATGGTTTCCACGTTGGAGAAGTCCCTCCATGAATTACAGACAGAACATGATGCTCTGAAGCTGCAGCAGCAAAAGGTCAGAACGTGAGGGCAGTAAAATGTAACGCCCTGCAGCTAAACATCCACAGTCTGTGTCTAACTGGGCTTAAATAATATTTTATCATTTTTCCAACCCTCTGCATTTTGGCTCGTAGTTCATACTCGTTTGTTACGTCATCATTTTACAGTAAAAAAGCAAAAACAGGACTAATTTTTATTTACTAAAAATAATATAAACCTGGACTATCCATCTAAATAAACAGCAGCACAGCTGTTAGTGCGTCACTGCGCCAATCGGACAGTGAAGAAACCAGAAAAACCTTTTCTTCACTAAGACTTCCAGCACAGTTTGTCAAAAGGTGCCGAAGCCCGTCTATGAGAGCGACCGGACTTCTTCAAGTTCCCTGAAGACTGAGAAGCTTCTTTAGTATCTATGAGATGCAAATGTGATGAAAGAGTTTCAACCAGTATGTGTGGCATAAAGTAAACGCTCAGCTAGGGCTGGGCCATATCATACCATTCGCGGTAACACCAGTATAATGTCGGGCAACGATAAGAAAATGAAATATCGCGATAGAATATGGGGAAAACGCGCATTAGCAGTGCCTTTGTTTTCATACGCACATGGCGGAAAATGCGTGCCGGCGACGCAGAATGAGAAGGGCGAAAGTGGATCGTTGAATGAAACAGATGAAGCTGAACTGGTTTGTAAAAATGCTGCAACTTCACTGGTGTGGAACTGGTTTAGCTTTGTCCGTCAGATACACAACAAAGCACTATTTTTGGTAGCGCATGCTAGCGGGCCGTCGTTATTACCGTGTTGTTTGGAAAATACGGCGCACTGAAAGTCGACAGAGCCCCTTATAATCCCGTGGGCCTTATGTATGAACTCTGGTTGTGTTTACTGACCTCGAAACGATTTTATGTTCACGGCGCTCGAAAATCTGTCAAATGTTTTAGTACGACTTTGCTAAGCTACGAAGCCGCACCGCTTGATGGATTGTCGGAGCATTACGGCTATCGTAGGCGGAGCCTCGCGGAGTGATACGTACTGTGCTTCAACATAATATTACCGTATTGTGTGTGTATAACCTCTTAAGTTTTGTGGATATTCTACATGGTTATGCTGAGGATATGTCGGCCAGTTTCCACTGGAAATACCTTTTGGTTAAACTGTCAGCGATTTGAATTTGCACTGTTACATTTTTATATAACTTTAATGCAGATAAAAAACAGCTGCTTGTTTAAGTGAAGGTTTTTTTTGCACTAATAAAGTTGAGGAGTTGTAAAGTATTTTGTGTCAATTATATCGTCAGTTATATCGTTATCACAAATTTTCAAATGTATATCGTGATAAATATTTTTGGTCATATCGCCCTGCTCTACGCACAGCACAACCTAGTAGTGGCAACATGATGCTGTGGGGTTGTGCACATGTGACACAAACTGGGGCACCAGTTGGAGCGGAGGGAAACATGGATGCAAAAACATGTCATCCTGCAGGAAAACCTTTGCTGAGTGTTTAAGGCAACGACCTGAAGCACGATCAGCTGCGTGACTCAGGGAAAATTCTGGAGCGGCTCAGTTGGAGTCCAAGAAGACTTCAGGCTGTTCGTTCCTGCAAAAATGCTTCGACAAACTTGTTATTTTATTTTGAACTAAATTCACAAAACACCCAAAAACCTGTTATTGTTCCACGTTGACGTTGTTGACGTGTAAACAAATTGAATCTTCTTTTATAATGTTTCACATTAGTTTGTTTCAAATGCAGTTTCAGTCTTTTAAACCAAATGTTCTTCACCTGTCGTTGGCTTGTTGCTCCATCATCAGGCGGCTGTGACGGTGGAGGACAAGGAGCGCTTGTTGGTGGAGCTTCAGAAGAAGGTAACGTCGTTGGAGAGACGACTGCAGGGGAACCTGAGCCAGGATGAGCACCTACAGGAGCTGCTGCAGGAGGTGAAGAACAAGTCTACTTTATGACAGCAGCGCATGGCTGTCAGTTGACATGCTCACTGAGGTGTTGTTGTGTTTCATGGGCCCAAGAAATTAAAGCACAAATATAAGTTTATTCATGTTTTGTTGTCTTTGCAGAAGTCTAGTCTGGAGCAAAGTCTGGATGGGACGAGAGCAGAGCTGCTGGCTGTCCGGACAGACCACGCTGATACCGTCAGCTCTCTGGAGGCTCAGGTAAAACAGCACATTCATACACGATGGAGAACATCGTATGGGGCCAAATACACATCCCCTGTGTAAATAAATGTAATGTAATAGTCTGATGTAGTCAGCAGTGTGTCTCTTTAGAGGGAACATAAGATCGAAGCTAACAGTGTAAGCTGTGCTTTTTAAAATGTTCCCATTTAACTTCTTACTTTAGTTATGAAGTTATTTTTTTCTTCATTTCTGTTGCTTTCTGTGGCGTTTTCCTCTTTTTAAAACAGCTGCATGTTTATTTACTCCTGTTTTCATTCCTCGGGTTACTTTGAACAAAAGGAGATATAAAAACAAACTTAAGTGTTGTTTTTTGTGGCCTTAGGTGTCGAGGATGAGTGTCACTATTACTGAGCTGCAGACTCTTCTGCGACACAAAGACGACTCGTCCAGGGCCTACAGAGAGAGGACAGACACACAAGTAAGCTACGAGACAACAAACACCGGCTCCGAGGAATAATACACGATAAAAGGATTCTAACCTGAGGCTACGTCCACACGTACCCGGGTATTTTTGAAAACGCAGATTTTTCTATGCGTTTGCACCTTTCGTCCACACGTAAACGGCGTTTTCGGTCACTGAAAACGGAGATTTTTAAAAACTCCGGCCAGGGTGGATATTTTCTAAAACTCCGTTTTTGCATTTACCGTGGACGAGAAAAACGGAGAAAACGGAGAAAACGCAGCGTCAAAGGTGTGCGCCTTTTTTAACGTCACACTGTGCGCCACGTTATTGTTTCGGTGAAATGAATTTCTACAATACTGTTACTGTTAATTGTCTCTGCAGTGTTTAAATGCTTACATATACACACACAGTTACTGTCCCTCCACACATACGACTCGGTTCTGCTTCTATGCCCCAGCTTTGTTTACTTTTTCCCACCGAGGCTTCTAGGCTTCTGATTGGCCAACATTTCTACACGGTTAGGAATATAGCGCCACCTGCTGCTTTGGCATGTTCCTAGCAGCGTTTTCCTTCATTTCTGCCTTTACGTGTGGACGGGATTATTTTTTAAAACGAAAACGGAAAATCTCCGTTTTCAAAAATACCCGTGTACGTGTGGACATAGCCTGAGATTGCAAAGTGAAATTGAAAAGACTTTACATGGTGACATTTGGTATGATGAGTATCGATGAGTATTCATTCATATTGATTGAACTGTGGTTTTCAGATTGCTCAGCTGGAGCAGCAGGTTGTAGAGAGCAGTGAGAGGCTGAGCAGTGCACAGCAGCAGCTCGCAGAGAAGCAGCAGAACATGGAGAAACTGGTGAGTGCCACTCCAAGCACAGTTTGAGCCTTTAGAAAGGAGCCTGATATTTCCCACAGTGGGCTACAGTGTGCTCTTTCAAAGTCTGATCATGTTTGTGCTCAGTTTTCTGTTTCTTGGAGGAAAAACATGAACTTTCAGCATGATTGCAGTGAAGGTAAAGCGTGCATGTCCAAACATACTTTTGTCCGTGTGCTCAGCAAGGAGAGCGGAGTGCAGAGAAAGCCTTTCTGGACCAGCAGCTGTCTTTGTTAGAGCAGCAGAGTCAGGAGAAGATGAGCCGCCTGGAGGACTGTGTCGCCTCTTTACAGAAGGACAAACAGACACTACAGAACAGGCTGGTACGTTTCCTCAGTGCCGTTTGTTTTTACTCTGTTTGATAAACCAGTGTCTGATCTGTACCTGCAGACCCAGACTGAACATATGGAGTTTCCAAAAGAGGGATTAATCAGTAATCAGGTTTCCAGTCGTCAGTCCAATAACTGACGACGTGGGATATATTCACTCAGGCGCAGACTTTTGATGGGCGGAGCAATGATAATCATTTGATTTGAGCGTTTAGAATTTATACGTTTTGTCTGGAGGGAATATTTTATTTTATTGTTTGTTTTAGTGTTGCTATAGCTACTTTCTGGATTAATCATTTATTGAGATAAAAGACTTGATTTTGAACTTTTTGAGTGACGTTTTTAGAGTGGAAATAAGCCCGTTTCTCTTTGTTTCCCTTCCCACCATCGTGCGACATTTTGAAATGAATCGCTGCGTATGGGCGCACTCTGAGCATAACAGCTGTTCTTTTTCCTGTTGACTGCCTCTCTTAGATTCAACCAACATTATTAGCAAACTTATTCATGTGCAAATAAATAAATCACTCTCGTAAAAACTAGAGGTGGGAATCACCATACATCCCACGATACGATATTATCACAATACTTAACGCACGATACGATATTATTGCAATTTTCAAAAATATTTTGCGATATTCAGATTCTGTACATAAAGGTAAACTTTATCAATATTCATTTTCTCTAATATCAAAGTCTCACACTCAGTCTTTCTCTCATTTCAGTTTGATTGTTGACAAACTGAACGGTTTGTATTACAGTCTAGTCCAACTTAACTGAATCAACCATCTGGTACAATTATAGCTATTCTGAACTATGCAGTTTATGAAAACTATGCAGCCCCTTCAGCAACTGAAGAATTTGAAAGTAAATTAAAACAAAATATAATTTTACATTAAATAAAAACGTTTTAAACTTAATTAAAATAAAACATGTCTTAAATTAAAATAAGTAAACTGTCATGTTTATTAAACACATTTGGACAGTGAAGGAATGTCAGGATTCTTGCTCAGAAAAAGGATCAACATGCTCTGAAGTCAGAGCACAAAAACCTTTTTTGTAACAAAGTATCAATTTCTGCTGTCCCTGTATCCATACATTATTAGCAAACAAAATATCACCATGCTACACAGTATCCATTTTCCCCCACCCTTAGTAAAAACGATATATTCGTCCAGCCTTAATCAGTACTTGTTCTGATGCGCACATGTGGCAGGCTGATCTGGACAAGCAGATGAATGAGGTGGACTCTGTTCTGAAGCAGCGGACAGAAGAACTGGAGCAGTGCAGGGTAAGAACCACAACACACTACTGGGTTGTTTTATTCAAGAATATGAACATGTATTTAATATAAATAGGGATAATTGTGGGGGACAAATGAAAACTACTGGGACAAAGAAGCTGAACAACCACAGAAATGGTCCAATCCAGAAAACGGAGCACAAGACGAACAATCAGAAAATTCCAACACAGTAAAAAGTTGTTTTACAACAAACAGCGAAACCTCCATATTCTTCATGATGGAGCAGTTCACATTATTTCATCTCCGCTGAGTTTTAGTTTTTTACCCTCAGCAGTAAGAGGCCGTGCAGGCTCACAGGCTGGTGGCTGGTTTGGACACCTGAGCCTGTCAATCTACCAAAACTCTGAGCCTAGTCCGAATGTTCATTAACATTTCATTTTATTATTATGTTCTGCTTGATAGAAATCGAGTGTGGATTGTTGGAAACGCAGTGAAGCAGCACTTTGTGTGTTTCTGATACATATCTGGTGTATAATTACTAATTTGGCAGCTGCTCTGGAGAAGCGCAGGCTTACTGCTCACCCTGTTGCTCCGTATATTACTCACTAATATTAGCAGTGTTCACATTCTTTGGCACATTTGCCTCGTTAGTGCATCTTGAGTCATAAGTTGTAATCATTTGTTTAATGCTGCAGGTTTTTCACTCTGTCAGACGAAAAATAAAACTTTAAAGTTTATTTAACGGTTTTTGAAGTGAGCAGAGGTTATTCGTAGCCCACATTTTTGGTCTGTCTGTGTTTCCCAGGTGGAGCTAAACAGCCGACAGACGCTGAGCACAGAAATCGCCAAAGCTCTGGAAGAAACCAGACGACAGAAGGAGGGCCTGCAGACACAGGTCAGGGGATAAACTCAAACCAAGGCTCTGCTGAAATAACTCTGTGTGTGCATCACCTCACTGTTTGTGCGTGTTGTGCTTGATGTCAGGTTGCAGAGCTGAGTGCGGCTCTACAGAGCTCGCAGCAGGAAGTGACCGCTGTCACTGAGAAGCTAGCACTCAGAGAGGACGACATCAGATCGCTGCAGAATGGTACACGCGTGTGCACTAAAGATCTTTAAAGAGACGGCGCTTAATAAAGAGCTTTAGAACAATAAGAGTTTAAAGCTCTTTATGTCTCCAAAATGTTGTGTTTGCGTTGCAGAGGTGCAGGGGCGACAGGCATGCCTGGTGGAGGTGCAGGAGGAGGCTGAGCGGCTGAGAGCCCAGCTGCAGCAGGTGGAGCTGGACAAAGACTCCCAGGTCAGCAGCCTGAAGGAGGAGCTGCTCACACAGACTCAGCAGCTGGACAGCTGCCAGGCTCGGGTCAGCACCTGCACACGCTCAGACATCTTTGAACATACTTGTGCTGTATTTATGTGATCGGTGTGCAGGTGATCCAGGCATTAAACTGAGACGGACTGCGTGCTGTAATCAGACTGAATTAACAGCCCATGCTTGGTGTGAACTGTCTAGATCTCCTACCTGGAAGTGGAGGTGGAAACCCTGACCGAGCAGCTTCACAGTCACAGTGTCGTCTGTGAGGAGGAGCAGAACGGCAGCGTGACCGTGGACGACCTGGATCACATCCAGAAAGTCAACAGAGAGCTGGAGCAAGAGCTCAGCGACAAGAACAGGGTCAGAGGCTTTTTGGCAATTCACATGTGGTCCTCGAGCTATGAATGAAAACACTACATGCATGAAGGTGAACTCACCTCCACACATAAAACTCTCTGATGTTTGCAGACCATAAAGCAGCTGCAGCAGAGACTGGCAGAACTGAAGAGGACTTTGCAGAAAGAACTGGTAACACAATGAATGTTCATCTTTTCTGTTGTCATAAAATTGCCATTAATGTAAAATCAGTTGTAGCCAAAAAAGTATGAAATATGTCTGAAGTGAAGTGTGGCGTTAAAGCTTACTGTCCCAGCAGATCAGAATGAATTATAACATTTATACGTTTTCCAAATCACTGGAGCAAAACACGTACGGTCATGTGACATTGCTTCATTCAGATGTTTAGGTGGAGCACACTTAGGCTACGTTCACACTGCAGGCGAAAGCGCATCAAATCCGATTTTTTTTTGACCCTCTGCGACCATCTATCCCATCATGGTGTGACAGTGTGAACGGCACAAATCCGATATTTTCAAATCCGATCTGAGTCACTTTCCTATGTGGTACTGAATCCGATACATATCTGATGTTTTAGAAAGCTGCTGTTTGATGGTCATGTCGCATTAAATCCGTCTTTTACGTCACTGACACAAGACAGACGCCAATTATCAGCGCCGGAGAAGACATCGTGAACGCTTCCTGGCCATCCGGTGAAACTGTTGGGAAGACGACGTTGGAGAAACGTGAACATTTTATTTGTTCTGTATAATCTGCAGATTCTGACAGAAATCTGCAGCTATCCTTTGAAGCAGCGCTCCTCTAAAACAGCAATAAGGATCATTATTAGCTTATTTACATTATTATGTAAATAACAAAATAACTTAAAGCAAAATTGGGAAACGTGAAGTCTGAAGTCTTTATATTAAGACCATCAGTCAAACAATACTGTTGCTCTGGGTCTAAACAGAGCGCGTTGTGTGTGACGTCTTCTTTTGCGCATGCGCCGCTTTGAGCGTTCACACTAGAGCGCGTTTGCTGTCACATTTTATTTGTAGTGTGAACGAGCAGACAAAAAAATCAGATTTGATCAAAAAATCGGAGCATCAAGACCTGCAGAGTGAACGTAGCCTTAGGCTGTGCACACAGAACGTAGCCCAGCTGAGGATCGTGCACTGTAAACAAACGACGTCCAGATGATTGTTAATACAGAGCTCTGAACATAACCTGCTCCAGCCTGTTTTAGGTTTCAGTCTCAGCTGCAGACTCGGTGCTGTTTAACGGTTTCAGAGTAAAGAATGACTTCTCCAGCGTTAGCTTCACAGAACAAGTTATTACGGCAAATTAGTCAGGCGTGAGCCCTGAAGGTGCTTGGATAAGCCAGACTCCTGTGTCATACAGGCCTCAGGTTCCACAGAAACAAACCTGTACTGCTGCTGTAACCTAAAACAATCACGTTTTTTCTTAATTGTCAAATTTGTTATTGGTTGGATTCTGGCTGCTTATCGGGTGTAAATGCAGAATGATTCGATTCTTTAAGTGCTTTTCTCTCTTCGTGCTCTGTAGAAATTAAAACCTGAGTCCGAAGCTGAAGCGAGGGAGAAGCTGCCTGAAAGCAGAGCAGAAAAACCGGAGAGAGTTTGTCCTGACCCTGCACCTGCATCCACCCCGAGTCCCCCGACCTCCAACACCACAGTGACCAACACCTCGGACCTCAACGACTCAAGAGAAATTAATTTTGAGTATCTCAAGCACGTCGTGCTCAAGTTCATGTCATCCAGAGAGGCAGAGGTAACGTGTGGCTCTGCAGGAGTCTGGTTTGTGTTGACTGCATGACGGAGCCTGGCTGAGCTGCTCAGACTGAAGCGCTGCTTGTTTTGCTCTGATAGGCATACCAGCTGATAAGAGCTGTATCTGTGCTGCTGAACTTCACTCGAGAAGAAGAGGACATGCTGAAGCAGACTCTGGAGTACAAGGTGGGCGGATTCTTTGCAAAAAGACTTCTGTACAAATTAGGGCTGGGTATCGTCACTGGTTTCTAGAATCGATTCGATCCACGATTCGATTTAATTCGATTCGATTTGATTTGAATCTGGGAAATTTTGACAGTCAGAAATATTATAATTCAGATCAGTACATTTACATATTTTTGTATCTATAAAAAGAAAGCTGACACTTTCCAGACTTTATCAAAGGTGTGAGCATCACAGCGAGGCCTTTGTGTCAAAGTAGCTGAAGATAAAACTCAGAAAACATGAAGGTGATTTTCCTGTTCTGGATTTTATAAAAAATATTCTGCAGTAGATCAAAAATGAAAGAAAACCATTAATCAACACATGAACGTTACCTCTGAAGTTACAGCGGTTTTATTAGACACACGGCGTTTGGCATTTTGCATAATTTTAAAACGTTTAAATTTGTTCAGTATTGAACGGCAGAAATTAGGTTTTCTTTTCGGAAGTAAGTAAAAGGGGAAAAAAAACGGCGACCGACTGCGCTGTAAATAACAGTAGACTTGTGCGTAACAAGCAAGCGAATAATGCAGAAAACAGATTTTTAGACGGGAAACTGTTGTTGAAGTAGAGAGAGAGAGAGAGAGCTGTGCATGAAGTGTGATTTTATCGTGGTGGAAGCAAAACAGCAAAAGTCAGAGTGAATTCATGACGATGTTTATGTGAAGCGTAGTTTTATCTTCTTTTGCTGCTGGTTCGGTCAATATTGTTTGGAGAGAGATAAAACCTGCAGCTTTAGAATCAGCACAAAAAGGGCGTGAACACAAAGCTCGACCCGCCAAAACATCAGAGTCAGCGAGCTGTCGGCTTTCAGCCCCGACCGTGTCCGTGCCGTCAGGTGAGAAAGGCGACATCTCACTGATTCTGATGCGTCGGCGGGTCGAGCTTTGTGTTTACGTCTCTGTGCAGAATCCGTGTTCCTGCTCTCAGTTACTGTTTTAAATGTTTGGTGGTTGTTGAAATTTTGTGAGGTTTAACCTGAGATTCTGGCGTTTCGGACAAAATAAATTTATATTAAAAAATCGATTCAGGATTTTAATGAATCGATTTCACGTTAACCAAGCCAGAATCGATTTTAATCGATGAATCGATTATAAAAACCCATCCTAGTACAAATCTCTGTGGGAAAACCTTTCCGGACTCACTGGACTGAGGGACTGGTCACATGGCAGCTACCTCCATCTCTTCTATACAGTCTGTGGTAGTCCCTGTCCCTGTCCCAGTCCCGATACAGCCAAATGTCATCACGTGTATTATCATGTCTTCACCTTTGCTGCCTTATACTCGGCCTGTACTAATGATTACCACGTTTGTGTTGTAGATGTCCTGGTTTGGATCGAAGCCTTCTCCAAAGGGAATCGTCCGCCCTTCTATCTCAGGATCAGCTCATTGGAGCTGATTTTACAGCAGAAAGAGCTGAAGTGATGGAGAGACTGAGAAAAAGACAGAGCACCTGCTTCCTGTCTAGCTCCCATCACTGAGCAGGACTCCAGCCTCCCAGTTTCCCCTGGCTCTGTGGGAGGTGCTGATGCAAGGACAGAGGAGGGGCTGCGCATCATCATTTAGGGACGAAGGCTTACTCATAATCAGTGGTGATTTTTAAAATGACGTTTTTGATTTTTCTTCAATCATATGACACTAATCTGATGGTTACTATGTGAGACATCACACAGGAGTAACGCTCTGTTTTTGGGGTTGTCTCGTTTCTGGTTAACTTGTTTATCACTTCATTTTAAATCACAGAGGGCTTATTTAATGAAAACGGGTCACTTTACTGACCCGTACAGTGAGTTTATTTAATGGTATATAAATGGTTCACACTGGTGTCAAAGGACCAGCTGTTCTCACATGAAGAATGCTGCATTGGAATCTGAAAGTCTTCTGTGGGTCACACAAACCTTTGATTACATCTTTAATCAACACGGTGTCTTTTGTCCCCGAGCAGAGCAGATCTGGGACCAGCTGTTTGGGTTTAATGGATTCATTTTGCTTCTCTTGCTGTTGATCCTCCATTAATAGTTTTTCTTCCATTTCTCTGCCACCGACGAGGTTTTGGTCAACTGAGTCACTCAGAGACCGAGAGAAATAAAAAATCGGTCAATATAGAAATCTCTCTAATTAATCAATACTTTTATTTTATTTATTTATTTTTAATTTGATTTTAATAATTTGTTGAACATTTTTAATGACACTTTAAAGGTGAATTAAATGACCTGTGGTCACACTTTGGGACTCAACAATCAAAGAAATCAAGGCTGTGATTAATGCCCAATATGATCATCACAATCCAACATTTTCCTAATCGATGGCAGTGCTGACCTTTCTGCAGCTTCCATGCATGTTGAACTGCAGTTGCTCTCTGTACTGTGGTGGATTAAAGATGTAATACCAATATGTGCCACAGTGTGGTGCAGTCACATTCTGATTGTCAGAGGCAGCCCGGGAAAGAAGACTGAAGTGAAAGCTGTTTGATACACTCTGATCTCTACGGCTGCTTTTCTCTCTCTCCTTTAACACCAGTGTGAAAAATATAGGCTGTATATAAATTCAACTGAAATAATACAACTGTGGTCAAAGTTTTCATGCATTCATCGTGGACATGAATGTGAAGTCATTTATGGTTCGTATTTCTTT
Organism: Neolamprologus multifasciatus; assembly: GCF_963576455.1. Classification (NCBI taxonomy): domain Eukaryota; kingdom Metazoa; phylum Chordata; class Actinopteri; order Cichliformes; family Cichlidae; genus Neolamprologus; species Neolamprologus multifasciatus. The sequence continues at coordinate 35,853,181 of NC_140450.1, read as the reverse complement.
GAACTAGTTTTTTTCCCAGGGTTGAATCTTTGTAAACACTGAAACATCGTACATGTTGACAAGGACACAGTCACTCACTCAAACACACTTCCTGTTGGCGATTGTTATTGACTAAAATTGTTAGCTTCTCTCTGTCAGCATAACGTTTTTGTTTGACAGCACTCACTGCAGCATCCATTACTAAGAACAGTGGGAAGTCGCAGAAGGAGAACTGTGAATTTACACAGGTTGGGAACGTCCATTGGACCCATTCCTAAACAACTACACTTTTCAAGATCATCAGTTCAACAATTGTACATAAGTACAAGTTATTCCAGAGTCTCACCGCCTCACCGATGTCTGGAAGAAGAGTCGAGCTGTCATTCTGAAATGAGACACAATGGTTAGGATGTTCAGGAGCAACCTGAGGGTCAGGTCTGCTATGAACTGCTAACAGCTGCTAATAACAGCATCCACAATGAAGTGAGTTTTACATCGCCATGGACCAAGAGAGTGCTGACCGAGAAAGAAGACCCCGCTCCGAAATAGACGTCTGCAAACTTGACATGAAGCCCTTTGGAGACCATTCAAAATAAAAAATAATACCCAACAATACAAAATAACACCCAGTTCTTCTTCTTGTTTTTTTTAAGTTGTTAAAGATACACACTGTATAAGCAGTCCACCCTGGAAAAAGAACGGCTGAAAGAAATCACTGAAGTCCAAAATGAAAATTTGTAAACTGACCACAGCTGTATGTGATAAAAAGGTGAATGCTCTGTAAATGATGAAAAGCTCTGCCTTCACCTGCCTTTGCTGATGTAAATCAAACTACATTCCACTTGGCTGTTTATAAAGAGAAATCTGTACATACTGTATGCATTGAAAACTTTATAAATCAGTGAATGTCAACAGTGATCCGTTTATATTTATGGTTACCATAGAGCTGAGCCCATACATGTTTCTGCCCCAGCTCGGCACACTGTCCATAACGGGGTCGTGTCCTGAGTGTCGGTCATGTGATTTGAAGTTTTATCTGTTTGTATATAGAGAAAGCAAGAGGACATCTTTGAATGCAGATTTGCCATCATGTTTTATTATTACAGGTAGCAGACTGACGTGGTTATGGACGCTCCGTCAGCTTTTATACTCTGAGAATCAAAGAAATGACGAATGCACTTTTGAACCTGGTTGATTTTGCTGTGTTAAACACTCAAAGAGCTTTTCTGCCTTTTGTTTTTAATGACTCAGTGACGTTTCTGTGACTGTTTTATTCTGTGACTCTGGGAGGCACCACTGATACAGAGTTTGTTGTGTGAAAGTCGGTGGAACCGGTGCTGTGCGTTGGTCTGGTTATTCACATTGGCTTTTCAACAGCTGTGACCACTTTATTTAGATCATAAAACACTCTTATGTGTTGCAAACTGTGGCCACCATGATATCACCCATTGGTTTATTATTATTATTATGAGGCCTCACCATTTTTTTATAGACACATTAACACTAAACAAGTAAAACGATAATGAAATACAAAACTTTCCTTACCAAAACTGGAGAAAGAGCTGATCCGTACCAGACCAGATAAAATCCATCAGATAATCCATTAAAATATCTCCAGTTCTGTGTAGTTCAGTTGGTAGAGTGCCACCAGCTACAGTTGTTAGCATGCTGCTAACTGTTATATCTGTATTCCAATAACCAATTTATGAAAAAACGAAAACTATGTGTTATGGGGGTGTTAATCCAAAGGCTTTCCAATGCTGTAAAAATGGGACACTTCATGGTCTGTCTGACTTTTAGCGGCAGCAGAAGTGGGCCCTAGAGGAACTGCAGTGATGGCTTGAACTTATAAAGCTTCAGTGTTTTTTTCTGCTTGTTTGTTTCCCCTTTAAAGAAAATGGAAATTGGAAAAGAAAAATGCAAACCCACACAGATTAGAAGTCTGTGTCCACAATTTATAAAATAAGGTGGATTCACAGAGCCTATTTTTGGTCATCTAAAATTATCCAGACCCCAGCAAGACTGTCCTATGTTTGTAACAATCCTAATACACTTAAGCACAAGAGAGAGGGGAAGATCTTGCAATGAGCTGAAGCATTAACTGTTATTTATTATTATTTGGTTTTCATATGTATCCATTTTCAGTGATTTCAACTTTCATAGGAAATTAACCAGGCTCATAATTCTTTCTCCCGTTTTTGCCATATTTTTCAACTAACCTATATTTGACAAGAGTGTAATAAAACTGGAAATTCTGTTTTTGGTGTGACACCAATATTTTTAGTGGCCCCCATATGGCCAGCCTTATGAAACAGGCCTGGAGGTGCCCCTGATGACCATGCAGATAATGGTTTTGGAGTTATACCAGGGAAAGCTGATATGTTTTGGTCGATGTGTCAGGGGTTTTTTTCCTAGCAGTGAACAAGAAAGATAAACGTAAAGGTAAATTAAAGGATCACGTAGTCTAGAGCTGTCTGTGTGAAGTAGTTTGGCTGTTTAGTTGGGTTTGAGAAACAGCACCTGCCTACAGCCCAGCATTTGTTTCAAATTCTGCACATTTGGCTAGAAAATCAACATTACCTGATTTTTCCCCACACTTCTGACACCACTGTGGCGATATAACTCTGATATACAACGTTTTTTGCACACGTCCCATGTCCTGAGATCAGGAAATGACAACAATGCAGTTGTATTTTTTTTGTTTAGCGGCTTCATTTGGTCTGTGATTATATCAAAGTTATATAAAAGTGTCTCTTTTCATTTGTTTGTACCTGTTTAGCTTCCGGGGGGTGTTCCACTGGAAGCGATTGCACTGCGTGGGTGGGTGTGTTGTTCAGTCCTCCGCGCCACGGTGGCGCTGTTTGCACGGTGAGAAACTGAAATGACGAAGAAAAAAATCTCCGGAAACGGCTTCTTGTGAGCACGCGGTGCGTCCGGCCTTTCCGACGGAGCAGCGAAAAGGAACATGGTGGGGGACTCTCACTCTTCGACTAACTGCCAAATTTTGGTCTTTAAGAGCCGCAGAAACCCGTCTGTTTCGTGCTATATGCGTTCATAAGCTTCTTGGGTACTTGTTAGTGCGTGTGTTGACAGGCAGGCTGCTACCAGAACAGAATAAAATGATTTATTACGGAGCGCTCATACCGACCAGCGCCGCTCAGCTGAGTTGCTAACCTGAAGCTAGTGGAGAAAATAGCGACAAGTAGCTGCTGCGTAGTTGAACCGAAGCATTTGGTACAAATAACGTATCCTTGTTAATACTGGTAGCAAATAGCTTGAATATTTCCCCTCAGTAATGCGAATGTGTAACGTACGGATGATAATGTTAGATAGTCTTGCGTTGTGCGTGTTAGCCGAGCTGATGGCGTGTTAGATGCCCATGCTCTCCTTACAACGTGTTTGCTTGTTTTCTGTCATTCAGGCCAAAATCAAGGCAAGAGATCTGCGGGGCAAGAAGAAGGAGGAGCTGCTGAAGCAGCTCGACGACCTGAAAAATGAGTTGTCCCAGCTGCGAGTGGCCAAGGTTACTGGTGGAGCTGCTTCCAAACTCTCCAAGATGTGAGTACTGAACATAAATCCTACTGAACCAAACCAACCCAGATGACCCTTAACTGGTCAGATGGATACTTGTAGTCAGGGATGCATGGGATGTCACTTAACATCTGATAGCACTTGAGTAAATACTTTCCCAACCACAGTTTTAATGTTTCGCTGTTGTTTTGCTGGGTTAATCTGGCTAATAGGTTTGGATTCCATGGCTCACTGCTGACACTTGAAGTACTGAATAAGTAATGACCCTAAAGTCAGCAAGTTCAGAGTTGGCACACACTGAGTTGTCCTGGGGATACATTTCTTTGCTATAGGTAACCCCATCTAAAGAAACTTGCATATAGTTTAACAGAAGTTTACATGGATGTTGAGTCATTTGAGTAACATGTGGCTGCTCAGACTTTTAGCTCTGGCTGATTTGTTGGCCGTGTCCCTTTTAATGTGTTTAGGAGGCCTGAAATACCCGAGAGTGAATATGAACAATGACTTAAAGGCTAAGAAGAACAAATGAAGAAACAATATTACCAGAAATGATTGTTTAAAGACCCACAGATTTGTCTTCATTTTTGCTTTAACATTGACTTTGGTCCAGTATTTTAAAAGCTTGTTTGTATATTGATGTGTGGTTCACTCTGTTTTTGTTGCCTGACCTGAAATACATACACAACAAGACATTTGTTAGAATCATTGCAGTTTTTTAAAGTACGTTAAAACAGCTAATGTGCTCTTGTCTTGGACACTTTCCTAAGTGGTTGCACGGCTGACTTTGCTGTTTACTCTTCACAGCCGTGTTGTTCGCAAGTCCATCGCCAGAGTCCTGACTGTAATCAACCAGACACAGAAGGAGAATCTGAGGAAGTTCTACAAGGTGAGCCCCTCCAGCTGTTCCCATGTTAAACACATCTGCCTGCTTCAAACTCTTCTCCTTCGGTTCTTGCTGATGCATCGCAGCTGATTACCAAAATTACTTGTGACTGTATTTGATATTAACAAGTAGAGGTGGGAATCACCATACAACTCACGATACGATATTATTGCAATTTTAAAAATATTTAGCGATATTCAGATTCTGTACATAAAGGTAAACTTTATCAATATTCATTTTCTCTAATATCAAAGTCTCACACTCAGTCTTTCTCTCATTTCAGTTTGATTGTTGACAAACTGAACGGTTTGTATTACAGTCTAGTCCAACTTAACTGAATCAACCATCTGGTACAATTATAGCTATTCTGAACTATGCAGTTTATGAAAACTATGCAGCCCCTTCAGCAACTGAAGAATTTGAAAGTAAATTAAAACAAAATATAATTTTACATTAAATAAAAAAGTTTTAAACTTAATTAAAATAAAACATGTCTTAAATTAAAATAAGTAAACTGTCATGTTTATTGCTGCCAAAAACAAGTTAAACACATTTGGACAGTGAAGGAATGTCAGGATTCTTGCTCAGAAAAAGGATCAACATGCTCTGAAGTCAGAGCACAAAAACCTTTTTGTAACAAAATATCGATTTCTGCTGTCCCTGTATCCATACATTATTAGCAAACAAAATATCACCATGCTACACAGTATCCATTTTTCCCCACCCCTATTAACAAGTAAGAAGTCTAAACAAGGCTGTGATGAGCCTGCTCTTTGTACCAGTAAGAATTACAAGTTCATTAAATGTTTTTGTTACTTCAATTTGATAAAATAAAGTTTGTTTCCACCAACATCAATTAAATTCATAACAGCTAATCGGTCGTTTGACTAAAACAAGTAATCACTGTTATTAACAACAAGATTGCTGCCTTTTTCCCATTTATTCCAGGCTTTAAGATAGAAGAGGTGTGTAATAGTGGGTCTTTGTTTGTTTGTTTTAAGCACAGGGTATAAAAGCTGACATGAGCCAGAATAACATTTAGAAACTTCTCCTGTGTCACTTTGTTCACTGTTACATGTTGTAAGGTTTTAGTGTAATCAGTGTGATGCTCTGATGCATCCGGATGCAGCCATGCTGAGTTCTTGTGTTTGCAGTGAACCCTCACACAAAACACTTTGCTCTCTAAAACGTGACACATCCATGCTTGCAGATGGATTTTTGATTGTGATTTCTGCTTTTTAGCTTTAACTGAAACAAACTGTTTTTGCAGGGCAAGAAGTACAAGCCCCTGGATCTGAGACCCAAGAAGACCAGAGCTCTGCGTCGCCGGCTCAACAAGCACGAAGAGAGCCTGCGCACCAAGAAACAGCAGAAGAAAGACCTCCTCTACTCAGTCCGCAAATATGCCGTCAAAGCTTAGAGGCATTTTCTAGTAACTAAATAAAATCTGTGGAACGTACTGTTTGTGTTGTTTCTCCATAAACACTTAAACACATACATGAACCATGTTTCTATGTTACAGTAACGTTGCTCTTTAGTGTCTTTGTTACAGTCAGAGGGATCATGTTTTGTCTGGAGCCTCTTAAAAATAAAAGTAGGCTCTGCTCCTCATTTGAACTCTGCTGTGGAGCTCGAATCACTTTTTTCTGATCCTAACTTTACAGGATTTCTAAGGACTTGCATAGTGGGCTTGTTTAAATGGGGGAAAAATCTCACTTTTGAACCCAATGGGTGTTTTTTTGGGGGGGGCTTCTAAAAGGAGATACCTGAAGTTAATTTGAGCAGCAATTCAAAGGGACATTTCGTGTTTATCAATCTAATGACCTGTGTATAGCCAAAAACACCACTAGAGGGCAGTAACATCCCAAATACTGAATGACTCCTGCTGTGAGTTTGTGAAGTCTTTATTTCAAAGGCACTGTGGCAACTACGAACAACTTAGTCAACATCTGCTTAATATCAGATCATGTCTGCCAACAGCAGCTCAGTGGTGGTGCTGGGTTAACTGGCACAACGCTGGAAGTCTCACTGCAGCCAATGACATGTTTTTCACAACAGGAGCTGGTACACGATGTTTGGGGACAAACATGTAAACCATTAGTCAGCAAACAGTGCCTCAATATATGAACTTAAACTATTTAAAGTTATACAACCATTTAACTTTGTGTTTTTAGGGCAACATGATGATTTCTGCCACAAACAAACACATTTAAATAGATCTGAAAAGACGATCAACAACTCATCAGACTGAAGTATAGAATTAATACAAAAGGCAAAAATGATGACATACAGCTGCTGGACCGCCTGCTTCATGTAGTTTGGGTTCTGTCGTTCATGCTGATGTGACTTTACACGTACAGCTTATCTAAACAACTATCTAACCCTCGATGGCAGTGATGCTCCCTTTGCAAGCTGCCTCTTTCAGGAGGATAACACGCCCCGCTGTACTGAAAACATTATTCGGGAAGGGTTTGAGGAACATGAAGACGAGCTCTTCATATCGATCTCAGCATCTGTTGGATGTGATTGACAGATCCAAACTGTACCTCTCTGTAGAAGCTCCACCTTGTTCACAGGTTCAGTTTAATTCAGTTAAATCGTACGTATATAGAACCAAATCACGCTTTATACTGCAAAGAGCCCACAATATTAATAATTAGCACCTGTAATAGTTCTAATTGGTGCTAATCTGAAGCCAGGACACCTCCACAGGTCCTGTAAAGTACACGTTGTATCAGTGCTGGTCTACTGTGCACATAAATGGTTTTAATGTGTGACGATGGGATTCTTCATGAGGACACCAGGCTTGTCTGTGTATGAGGGGCATTAATCTGAGCTTAGGAATGTGAGGAATGATAATCACCTTTACTCTAATTACTTTCCTACCCTCACCATACTGTCAGCTACACTTGAGGTGCCTCACAGCACATAACTCGCCGCTGTCCACTGCTGCGGCTCACACTGCCGGTATGGTCCCTGACGCCGTCTTCCTCACACTATCTGTTTGTTTGGGCCTGTTTCGCCCGACTGCCTCCTCTCACGGGAGATCTGCTAAGAAGGCAGGCTGCTTCAGAGTCAACAGCTGCAAATGCATCATGGAGAACGGCAGCGGAGTTATAAACCTGAAGGCTATGGAAGACGCAGACGGCTTCCTGGGTCGTTTGAAGCCCGTGGCAGCAGGCGGTGTGGACGCAGAGGTCCTCCTGTCCTTCAGCCCCTGCCAGCATTTCTCCCTGCCGGATGACTTCACAGGAAGTGACTGCACCGATGTCGCAGCATGCCTCATTGTCAGGTAGAACAGACGCATTACTCTAACGAGCATGTAGATTTATGTCACACCAACTGTAGAGACTATTCGCCTCAGCACGTCTCTCTGTGAATCTGAGCTGTGAACACCTGACTGTTTTAACCTGTGGTGAACATTTCGATAAACTCCAGTGTTTCCACCATTGATTAAGGCTCTTTGTACTCTGTGTTGGCATCCGATCCCAGGAAATGTTGAACTGTAGACACTTCGTTTCCTTCACTCTGCAGTTCATTTTTGAAGGAAACACAAAAACAAGGCCGTGGCTCACAGCTTGTTGAGTTTTCAGACTTTTTAAGAAAAACATTAAATGTTAAACATCTTTCTTCCATAGTTTGTAGACCTGCTTTGTGAATGTGAGCATAGGTTTTCTCTGGAGCACTCAAGGATGCCTCACATGTCTCGCACGGGATATTTTAACTGTAAGACACCAAGTTTCCCACATTCTAGTTGTTGATGCACCACTTGACCTTTTCCAACATCAGTATCGATGTCTTTAAAGCTCAAACAAAATGAGCACTTGCTGACATAAACTGGAAAGTACTGCTGTGAGGTTTCTGTTCTGGATTGCTTTAAAAAATCTCTGCAGGTTTCTCAGGTAATTTTATCCTGATTGTCCTGTTTTGTAAACATGTTTGACTCTGTTGTGCTGTTTTGTGTTTTCATCCTTCCAGAGATGGTTACGCATTGAGCTGACTCTTGTCTCGCGTCTTCATGAATGTGCACGTTCAGCTATAGTAAATGTGTTTTATTGGCTGAGAGAACCTTGCTAAACTCTCCAAACACTGCTCATCACATCCTCCTGTTCCTCACTGAGGACTGTTGTAAATGCATGTGTTCTAAATATTGGGGGAGTGTGTCCCCAGCGCTCCTGCCTGACATCTACACCCCGTCGTGACTCGAGAGGCCGTGCAGCTGCTGACTGAGATCACAGCGCTGTGTGTGTTCTTGGTGTTTGGGAGTAAAAACGTCCCGTGGCTGAAGAACCAGCCCAGTTAAAGGAATTTACTTATAGAAGTCATCTCTTTCCTTCAGTCGGGGGATGAATGTACAATATTGTGCAAAATTCTCACCACCCCTCGTTTCTTTATATTTTAGCCCCTTTGAACCTGCAGCTCTGATGGGATGTGTTTTTCTCGCCATTGAAAACATGCAGTTGTAGACTAATTGTTGCCTCTTTGGGTTTGATGTGACAGCGTCATTTTCTTTTTTTACTGAATTCACAAAAGTCTCCATCTGATCATGTAAACAACCTGTTTCCTCTAAATCCTCTAAAGTGACATTTGGTCATTTGTGATGAAGGTAAGTGGGTTATAAATAAATGTTGTCAGGTTGAAGTCTTTCAGTCGATTGCTGTGAGTGTTGTGTAAAGTTGTAAAGTGCAGTAGCTCAAAGTACTAACAATGAGAGGTGAAAGTAGCTCTTTACTTTACTCACTAACATGTTATATGACAAGCAGTTAAAGTTAGTACCTAAAAATGGTAAAATCTTTGCAAACACTAAGAAAGAATGAAAACCACAGTGAAACCTCCCTTCGTCTTCTTCCTCGTATCCAGAGCAGGTTGCAGGGCAGCAGCCTAAGCAGAGAGGCCCAGACCTCCCTCTCCCCACAGTCGAGTTCCCGGCCAGTCGTGAGCAGTGTTGGTCAAGTTACTTGAAAAAAGTAATCAGTAACTAATTACTGATTACTTCCCCCAAAAAGTAATCCCGTTACTTTACTGATTACTTATTTTCAAAAGTAATTACTTAGTTACTTTTTAAAAACACGATTTACAACCTGAATAGGTGATAAAGTGATAGATCTTTCAGCCCAATTCTACTTTTTCTACATAATCATACACATCTACATAATAGTTTTAATCTTTTAACTTTATGCATCAAACAAAAATTTAATTATATGCAACATTCACTGACTGGAAGAAATTAGTTTAACATTTAAACCTATTTTCTGCACATTCCAGCACATAAAATAAAATATTTTGTGTGTTTACACTCAGTCTTTCAAATAGATGCAAGTAAAACACAGCAGAAAATAAATAAAGTCAAAGACTAGCGGTCCTGTTGCTCTATTTTCACCTGTAAAGCAGGAGTGGGGTAGGCGGAGGTTTACCCTGGTGCAGGTGTGCTGCGGTCAGTGGAAGAATCCGCGAGTTTCTCTGTGAGTTTCTCATTACGTCGTAGCTACTCGGTGCTTGTTTGGAAGTTTAGGGGTTTTTTCGCTGTAAAAAGAAGTTTTCTTCCCACGCACAACGGACACTAATGTTTTTGTCACTTTTTATGGAATCAAACTCAAAGTAAGGTCAGTACTTCCACGCTTTAAACGCTGCACGCTCATACTCTCTCTGCACTCGATATATGATCCATTGTTGATCTGCACACAGCTGTTGTCACGAACGTCGCACTCGCTTACGTCACTGTCATGAGACGTTCTCGCAAAAAAATCACGGTTTTAGTAACGCAGTAACGCAGCGTTCCTACGGGAAAGTAACGGTAATCTAATTACTGTTTTTGCAATAGTAATCCCTTACTTTACTCGTTACTTGAAAAAAGGGCAGTAACGCGTTCTCTGGTCGAGAGATATCATCTCTGCAGCGCTACCACTACATTGGACACTGATGTGTCACTCCATACACATCAGTGTCCAACATGTAGTAAACTCTTTGAAAAGTACATGTTTAAAAAAATGAAGTTTTAAAATCATAATTCATGCACGACACGTTTAAACTCCTCCAACTGAATTCGTACTTAAACAAAACACCAGCAAAGAGAGTGAGGATGCTCAGAGTCTAAAACTGTGACCCTGAAAACATTCATTTTATTAAATATGCTTTTAAAACAGAGAATTTGAGATTATTTTATCACTAGAAGAAAACAATCCCAGTTTTTCTGCTTTACAAATGTACAGTCGCCTCACTCCCTGTGCTGTCTCTGTGAACAGGGATCACAGGCTCGGACACATCAGCCGGTATATCAACTATGGAAACCATGAAGGGAACGAGTTCTACTACAACGACACACTCAAGCTGCTGTCTGTCTCCTACTTTGGTGAGCCTCACTAACACACTAATCCAACATATGCAGACGTTTGTTACTGTGCTGCCAAACAGCCAACCTCCTCCTCCTCTTCTTCTTCTTCTTCTTCTGCCTCAGCTTCTGCCTCAGCTCACAACAAGGTCCCAATGACAGTCGTGCATTACCACTGTAATCCAAATCAGTCCACGTCTGTCAACCGAGAGCAGAGCCTGAGCAGCAGGGAGCCCCTGCAGATCTGGGTGGAGAGCCTCTGTGCTTGTCCAAATGCCTGCGCCGTGGGAGACCTGGGTGTAGGCACCATCTTCCTCATCATCCTCTCCTTCAGTGCAGCTGCATACTTCCTCCTTGGTAATGGTTTGAGTCCAATAAGTAAACCAAACCTAACAACTTATAAAATGCAACAAAATGAAGTAAGTTGTTACATTTTATCATCATGTCCTCAGCAGGAGCATGAAAGTGTTGCTTGGATTCAAAACAACATCATTTAGTGATGATGTCACAAAGTCCAACTGTTCAAGATGAAAGTTCAATTCAATTCAATTCAATTCAATTCAATTCAGTTCAATTCAATTCAATTCAATTCAATTCAATTCAATTTTATTTATATAGCGCCAAATCACAACAAAAGTCACCTCAAGGCGCTTCATAGATACAGAGAAAAGCCCAACAATCATATGACCCCCTATGAGCAGCACTTTGGCGACAGTGGGAAGGAAAAACTCCCTTTTAACAGGAAGAAACCTCCGGCAGAACCAGGCTCAGGGAGGGGCGGGGCCATCTGCTGTGATTGGTTGGGGTGAGAGAAGGAAGACAGGATAAAGACATGCTGTGGAAGAGAGACAGAGGTTAATAACAGATATGATTCAATGCAGAGAGGTCTGTTAATACATAGTGAGTGAGAAAGGTGACTGGAAAGGAAAAACTCAATGCATCATGGGAATCCCCGGCAGCCTACGTCTATTGCAGCATAACTAAGGGAGGATTCAGGGTCACCTGGTCCAGCCCTAACTATATGCTTTAGCAAAAAGGAAAGTTTGAAGCCTAATCTTGAAAGTAGAGATAGTGTCTGTCTCCTGAATCCAAACTGGAAGCTGGTTCCACAGAAGAGGGGCCTGAAAACTGAAGGCTCTGCCTCCCATTCTACTTTTAAATACTCTTCAAAGTGATGCAAAGCAAATAGTGAGACTGTATACAAGTAAGTCCAAACATCAGGCCATGCTCATTTAATTTTCATTTAATGTGCAAAATTTTGTTTAAAAAAAGTTTATAGTTTCTTCCCATCTTCTGTCGGAGAGAGGGGAACGTAGATGTTCATATAAACATAGCCAAGTTTCCAGGAATCCCTGTGAGCCCAGAGCTCAGGCTCTCGTCTGCTCTGAATATGTTTCTGCTTGTAAGTCAGTGAGAGTCGCTCACGGCTGTTCTTCTTCTGCTCACAGGCTCCTGTGCACTGAGACCCTTTCGCAGCAGCAGCGGTGCCCAGATCTCTCCAGAGCACAGTGTGTGGTGCATCATCTGCTACCTGTTTGCCGACAGGAGGCCGGCAAGAAGACACGACACAGATGCGACAGATTGCACGCAGGACGGCGAACACTGCAGCTCGCTTCAGCCTGGCTCGTTTCTACAGTGTGCTTAAAGCACAATGAGAACAATCACACAGCTCTTACAGAACAAGTCAGACCCTACAGTTGATTTGTTGAATCCTTAATAAAAGACACTAACTAACAACCAGCAGTGATGATAGCAATAACACACTGTCACCTTAAAAGGAGAACTTTAACTTTAGCCAAGAAGTTTTTCTTTGTACAATTAACAAATCAAACGAAAAAGAAAAGTAACTCCAGCTCGTTCATTTTCCACTGCTGCTGGAATAACTGGGACTTTAAACTGAGAATATTCAGTCAATCGAGAGATTTGTTGATTGTTGATTTGTTTTTATTGAGCCACGAGACGGCAGATTTACAGGATGGATGCAAACAGTCGTGAGAGAAACTTGACAGACGCTGTTTTAGCTGTAATGAAAGAAAGGACTGACGTTAGGTGGGTAATGAATGATCAGGCATCGAACATCCTGCTGGTCCTGACAGAGGACAGGCTGCTGCTTTAGAGACAAGAGTGACTGGAAAACAGGCTTTTTCATTGTTTTCTGACACATCACTGAGTCCCTATTGACTCTCATGTTAAGACTGAAGTGCAGCAATAACCTGTAACTTGGCCACTTGGGTTTATAAAGACTTAAAGTTAGAACAGTGACAACAATAACCAACAGCAGCAGCTGCAGCTGATAGTGGACGCCTGTCAGCAGACAGCTATGGACTGTGTCCTGGTGCCTTTGTTTCCAGAAGGACAGCTGACGCAGAAAAATCACACATAGTTATTATAAATATATAAATATAAGTAAAATAAATGAGTTATTTGTTTTATATACTAAGAAACAAACGTCTTTAACAAAATAATACACAAATTCTTCTTTCTATTCATTGATTCTCAGTTATTACAACACAAAACACATAATCAGGTAAACTGAATAATCATGAATCCTAAAACTGATAAAAGTCCAACATCCGTGTGGATGGAAGAAAAGCTGAATGTGGAGCGTAACAAAATAAAATGTAGCTGTAGTTACAGGTGAACACACCTGAGCAACACGGCCTTCAAACTGACTGGAAGTGCTTGATCAGCTCGTCACATGACTTCATGACTCTGTGGTTTCTGTCGCTCGAATAAACTCAAGTCTTCAGTTGTGGTTTGTTTTTCTAGTTTGTTGCTACAGCTGTCATTTGTCCAGGTTTTATTTTGAAACAACACTCCTGCTCCACTAACAGTACATGTATCGCTCTGGCGTGTCAGCTGTCCACAGAGATCTCATTAGTTTGACGTTTTCTCAAGTGTCGCTGATGTCGTTGATATATATTCTGAGGAGAAACTGCACCACCTCATTAGGTGTGTTTGTGTGTTTGTGTGTGCTGGTCATGTGGTGACTCTTTCAGGGTTAAACTGGCTAAGGAGGTTGTGATCAGTTGGTGTCTGTGATGCTGCTGAGTCCTGGATTCGGCTCGTCTTCACTGGTGTGTGACATGTGTGAGATGGTTAGTTTGACCTCACGTTCTTCACCGCTGGTCTCCTCTGATAAATTCCTGCAAGGAAACACAACGAATATGTCCCAGTGTGAACCAGTATGATAAGTGTGTGTGGTACATATGTTTTTGTGCGTATGCAGGAGTACCTGAGCTGTTCCTACGAGATGTTTTAGACTATTTTTAAAAGCTAACTAATGTTTTGTTTTCTAGTTTGTCACTGATCTTCACCACACCGGGAATAAAACGTCTCTAGCTAGGATGTAATGGTACATTGTTACTTTCGGAAGTTTTGTTTTTTACTGATGATCCTTTGAGAAATGTAATAAACATTCCCAGCAGCAGGGGGCAGCATGTTACCAGCGACTGGGTTGAGATATTTTTTCCTCAAGAACAAGAATATAAATGAGAAGAAACTGAAATAAATAAGATGTTGTTAATGGTTAAATTCTGCGTACACCCTCCTGTGATGCAGCTTCATGTTATATAAGCACAGCTCTGTCCTGGTCCATTATCAGCTCTCCTGAACACACTGATGGGAATAATATGCAGTCGTTCTGCTTACACCCGGCTGTGTGGGATTACTGCTGTTGGCTCTGAGAAACAAGACAAAGTTGTACATGCTTGATAAACACAGTCCCAGTGAATCCCAGGGTCTCCCTCTGTCACTGCACTGGTATTTTACTGAGCTTCTTTTTATAAAACATCCTGTAACTTCATCCTTTTCCCTTCTTTGTTGCATGGAATAATGCCATGTAACAAATCCCATTCAGGCCCAGCGGACATGACTTTCCATGCACTGCAGTTGCTCTAATTGCTTGGGAAAATAGTTTTCGTCTCCCCACCCTCGTGCTGACATCACTTCTGAGACCTGTTTGGGAAAAGAGGGTGAAAACTACAAATTGTTTATCCCAAACAAAGCTGAAAGTGATGCAGATTCATCGTTTCCTATGACTGAGAACAGCCTCTGTGCTCTTACCTCATCTCCCGTCCGTCTGTGTCCTGCTTCTCATCTTCACACAGTGATGACGGCAGATATAGATGGAGCTCTGAAACCTTTGTGGAAGCAGGACGGGTGTGTCGAGCCGGCCTCTCGCTGTCGCAGTGGGTGCTCGAGCTCTCTGCAGAGTATGTTTCAAAGAGTTGATCACTCTAAGACACGCAGCTTTGAACTTAGACACATCTACACTGCAGATGTCATTTAGCGCTTGATCTGGGTGATAGATGATAGGGCATGACTACATCTGAACAACTGTGTCTGCTCATCACTAGAGGATATCCAAAAGGCAATTACCCAAACTGCAGCAAAAACATCCATTAATCCAAATACAGCAAAGCCAATAGAATAATAGAGAAAGAATGCAAAACAGAGACTTTCATGTCAGCTGGCAGTGAAATGAGATTATTTGCTTAAGTCACCACAAACATCTGTTTCTCTCCAAAGCCAGAAGAAGAATTCATGTTGTCTGGATATGATTATAGAGATTTACAGGCAGATGGAAGCTGTTGTGTTTGTGTGCATGTGTGTTGATCAAAAGCTCTTTTAAGTGGTTAGCAGTGTGAAAAACAGCAGCTTTAGCCATCATTACTAAATGTACACGTGAAGATAGTTCTCAATAATAAAGACGATATTGTGTTTGTTTTATCAAATCCCCAAATCACATCTGCTTGATTTTCATCAAACTACAGAATTTGTCAAAGCTGAACATCAAAGACGTTTCTTAAATACCTCTACATGAATCTGAATGACATCTACGTCTTACTTCAAAGAGCATTTACTGGGCTCAGGCTTGAGTTTGCTTAAAAATCACATCTTTAAAACCATGAGGTTACAGTTCAAATGATTCATTTTGACATTTTCGTTTAAGAACTTTTATAATTGATTGATCCAAATAGTAACATTGTTATGAACAGAGGGACGTTAACTGAAGCCGAAGCCTATGGGATGGATGAATCTGAAGAGGCTGTGTTTCTGTCTTGATTGGTAACAATTAGGGATGCACCGATACCGATACTGGTATCAGGGCCGATACTGTAAAATGTGTGTGTACTCATACTCGTAAAAGTTAACCGATACCATGAACCGATACTAACTTATTTCATTAATCAGAGGGTGGCTTGTCATTTCTGTTGTAGTTTTTTAGATTGGCCACTAGGGGAAACTGGAGGCTGCTGTAGCTAGGCTAAACAAATGTCAGCAGTGTGGAACAGCCAACTTTAACTCAGGTTTTGGAAACGCGATGAAAAATGTCAAGAGAAAATCCACGGGCAGTTAAAATAACAGAGGCTCGACTCATTTTATCGCTCTGGATGACCAGCCAATGCCGGTCGTGGAAAACATAGGATTGCACCGTCTTCTCAGCAAACTCGAGCTGCGATATGAAATTCCCAGCCGCCCATACATCAGGGAGATAATGGTGCCAAAACTTTCTGAAGAGGTAAAGACAAGCAGTGTGTGTGCGATGTCAGTCCTCGGTTTAACGGCACAGTGGACTGATGATCCACGGGCAGGTGAGTTTGTTCGTCAATGCCAAATACTTTTGTTATTTTGTTTGTTTGTTTACAATATGGACACTCTGCAATAATTTAACAGTTTATTTTATTCCAAACAGAAGTGTTTATTTATTATTCTGAAAGCTCGAGACAGTGCCAATAGTTCAGTGATATTTTGTTAAATTACAATGTGGAGACTCTGCAATAATTTAACAGAAGTGCTTATTTTTCACTTGAAATTTTTTTGTGGTCATTTTTATTAAGATTTTATTTTTTATCGGCAGAGAATAAAATAAAACCTGTCTTCCAATTCATTGTATTTGTGTGTGTGTGTGTGTGTGTGTGTGTGTGTGGTAGAAGTATCGGTTTTTGTACTCTGTATCGGCAAGTACTCAGATCCAAGTATCGGTATCGTATCGGTTTGAAAAAATTGGTATCGTTGCATCCCTAGTAACAATAAGACAGAATCAGTCTGCTGTTAATGTGGGACTGAATGGGCTCAAGCTGTGAATGAGATGTTTTTAATAATGTTTTTAATGATATGGAAAAAAAACTGTAAACACAGAGATCCCTTAACTACTTAAATTCAGTCCAGCATAAGTAGAAACAGAAATTTTTAGCATCAGTAGCGAGGCAGGACAGCGATCGCCTTGAAATACTGAACATGAACACTTGAATGTATCGCACATTTTTCCTGGTTGCAAGGAGGCTGCAATCCTATTTGTACTTTAGTGTGACTGAACTTTAGGATTGCGCTTTGTAATGTGTCACATGACCAAATGATACAAACTCCCCTGAAATTTAATGGGATTTTAATGTGTTTTATTTGAAACAACAGTGACATTTTCATATTTCATATTTATCTTACAGGAAATAAGAAATAACTGTAATATAAGTCATTTTAAATAGTGCGATGTTAAGCTCTGCATACATGTCTGCATTTAAAGGGAAAGTACACACAAATAAGACTGCAAGTCATTTTAAGCTGTGTGTAACTTCCAAGCAATTCAGTGGAAAAACAACATTTTCCCGTCTTTATATTCACTGTGCTTTTAGTGCCAATGACCATGTTATACTTGTGGCTTCACCTTGGCTTTCTATATTTGTGTTATGTATGTATTGGTTTGCATCACGGATGTTTAATTAGTCAGTTGTCCTTTTGTACTAAAAACACAAGAACTGATTTCATTTTTCATATTAGAAAAATAAATAAACAGCAGCAAATACTGCAGGACATGGGCCCATGTTATCTTATAATGATGGAGCCAAGGCAAAATTAAAGAAATAATAACTTTTCAAAAATATTTATATTCAAACCAAAGTGTAAGTGAGAATAAATCGAGTTGTGTGGCGCATTTTTCATCTTTTTGTCCTGTTAAACAAACATATTTGTGGATCTAGTGTAGAATCACTAGAATTAAGCAAATGTAATGAAGTCATTAGCACTGGACGTGCTTTTGGATTCATTCACCTGTTCTTCCATCGACTGGATCGTTGCTTTGGCCCACAGTGGGCGCTCCACTTTGTGAGGTCATCTCAGGTCTGCTCCCAGGTTTGGACCTTGATGCTGGTTTTGCTCTGCTTTCCAGCCTCAGCCTGATGCTGCTGAACAGTTTCTCATCTCCTCCCCCTCTGCTCTGTGGGATCACCCTTCCACTGCTGGGCCTCTGCAGGAGGGGGCAGCAGTACCCCTGCACTGTCATAGAAACTTGGAAAATTAATCTTCATCGTATTATATACAATATTTATAAAAACAAATGGGAATAACTCCATACATCACAAAACAAGACAGTTTTTATTCTCCTGACATTTACACCTGTCTTTTCCTTGCATGCACCACCAATACAGGCTTTATAGGCATGTTAAGGAGAAGGGAGAGCCTGGAGATGGCAGCATCATATTCCACATTGAGATAAATATCTTGTGAGTGCCTTCTTAAGTGGAAGCTCCAACTTTTAAAAAGTAAACTAAAGTGAAAAGAAAGAAAACTTTACTGTTAATCACAACTGAAGGTGTGCTGTGGTATCAGGCAGCAACAATGTTGCCAGTTAAGTCTGTAACAGGTTGAACTGTTGTGGATCAGCTTTGTTTGAAGTCAAATAAAACACTGTGATAAAACATTACAACATGTGACGTATGAAATATCATTTCACAGGAATATTTATCTTTCCACTGGAACTGGTTTGTGTAACACTGACTGCAATCACAGCATGTTGTCAAGACTGCACCATGAGTAAAAAATAAATAAACAAAAAAACAATATAAATTATTTACAAAGAAAATAAATAAAAATTTAGTAAAAATATAGTAACTAATATAATATATAAATGATAGTCAATAATAACAAAATAATAAAAGTAAAAGATAAGCACTGCAGAAAATGACACGTTAGGTTAAAGCTGGTCTGAAGCTGAACAACCTAATGAAGAGAAGTATGTTTTCAGTTGGCAACTGAAGACTGATAGTGAGGTAGATGAGCTAATCTGAAGAGGGAGGAGCTAATCTGAAGAGGGAGGAGCTAATTTGAAGAGGGAGGAGCTAATCTGAAGAGGGAGGAGCTTCCAGAGTTCTGGGGCTGAAACTGAGAATGTACAAGCCAAGCAGGAATTTATAATTACTGGAAGGTACTGAGAAATGAAGTTAGCAGCATGGGACGCAGAACTGCTAGATACCATGGAGTGAGGCCACGTGAGCACTTGTATGTGATCCACAATATTTTAAAACTGATACTACACACCTTGGAGGCCCAAACGCTCAGAGTCTCTGGACGAAAGCCACGTGCCAGTAGACGTCCTGAGTCTTGGTGGAAGGAGGTGGAGTCCTGTACCCGCTTGAAAGGATTTGGACTTAAAGTTCCTTCTTTGCTCACTGTGGTCGTTCATGCTTTCACCTCTGTCACAGTGCTGCTGTCATTCATCTGTCAGCAAACATGCAAAGACAGACAGGACACAGGAAGTAAGCATCAAATGTACCTTCACTAGGTTTGTTTTTGAACACTATTACATTAAGCACTTTTATGGGCCTTGCAATTCTCATGAAATTAAGGAGTTACATGAAAAAAATACTTCTAAAGAATCTGCACTGAACTTAGTAGGAGCTGAAACATATATATATATCTTTATATATATATATATAGATATATATAAAAAAATCTGCATTCTCAGAGTAAAACCATGGTTTACATGTTACAACATAATGTGTCAACCACATGGCCTGGCCTGAATATTTCTTACTCTGCATACAGGAAGTCTGTAGGCGGTGCACAGGGCCTGGGACATCTGTACCACATTAATTAATATTTTTTTAATTATTCATCTAAAGTCTCAGCAATGCAGAAAGTCATAAATAAAAAAAACATTTTATTTTGGTTTCCTGTGCACACTAAACAACTCATCTTTGTGTGTTTGTTTCTTTATTTGTGGTGAGTACTAGTATAAAATCGAGACTGCAACCATTACTGCTCCATCTGCACGTTATTTTCAAATAAACTTAATTTTTTGGTAACAAAACATTTGTGTAAAATTCCCACAAAACTGTAAAAATGTCCAAAATCAGCCAAGATGACATGTTGATATATGAAATTCAACAGTCTGTGAACCAAAATATGAAATGTATTATAACACATGACTGACAACACAGCAGCAAATTCAGCAGTTTTTATGCTGATTAAAGGATCTAAATGGAAAATACAAATAGATGCTGATTTATTTTCTAATGGCTGATTATCAGTTTAGTTACTCTCATGCTTCTTTTAAAGAAAGTCTTTTACTCCTTCACTAATTCACAGTGTTGCCTTTTGTCATGATATCAATTTGCTTGCATATGGATATATGCGCCTGGTGTGTTTTCTCAGACTGAAGAAAGAATTAAAATCAAAACCTTTAGCTAGTGTGGTAGTCAGTGTTGGTCAAGTTACTTGAAAAAAGTAATCAGTAACTAATTACTGATTACTTCCCCAAAAAAGTAATCCCGTTACTTTACTGATTAAAGTCAAAGACTAGCGGTCCTGTTGCTCTATTTTCACCTGTAAAGCAGGAGTGGGGTAGGCGGAGGTTTACCCTGGTGCAGGTGTGCAGCGGTCAGTGGAAGAATCCGCGAGTTTCTCTGTGAGTTTCCCATTACGTCGTAGCTACTCGGTGCTTGTTTGGAAGTTTAGGGGTTTTTTCACTGTAAAAAGAAGTTTTCTTCCCACGCACAACGGACACTAATGTTTTTGTCACTTTTTATGGAATCAAACTCAAAGTAAGGTCAGTACTTCCACGCTTTAAACGCTGCACGCTCATACTCTCTCTGCACTCGATATATGATCCATTGTTGATCTGCACACAGCTGTTGTCACGAACGTCGCACTCGCTTACGTCACTGTCATGAGACATTCTCGCAAAAAATCACGGTTTTAGTAACGCAGTAACGCAGCGTTCCTACGGGAAAATAACGGTAATCTAATTACCGTTTTTGCAATAGTAATCCCTTACTTTACTCGTTACTTGAAAAAAGTAATCGGATTACAGTAACGCGTTACAAGTAACGCGTTACTGCCCATCTCTGGTGGTAGTTAATCAGAGGTCTGTTCTCCTAGAGTCAACCTACATCCATTCAAACCTCATGACTGAGAGGAGCGAAAACAAAAATACACTCAGGAGTGTGCATCACCTCAGGGTCAACTCACAACCTCTGGGATAAAAATAATTCTAAACAGGGAGGGCACGATGGATGTATCTGTCTTTGTTTGGGTGTTTGTTGGATGCCGCCCCCACCACGATGCCGCTCTGGGCAACTGCCCATGTCGCCCGTATCAAAAACAGCTGCTGGCTCTGGCCATTGTGCTTCTCTGTATTATTGCACTTCCAATATAAACCACCTTTAGGCAACAGTTGTGATTTGGCACTGCATGAATCAAAATGAATTGAACTGAATTAAACTGAGTCTTTAAATCACATTTGGACTGTTTTTGTGATTGTTCTTGTAATTTAAAATCCAATGTGGTCTTTAGTTCATTTTGTGCATGTTTGTTTGTTTCAGATCAGCTTAATGCCCGGTGTCAAAGCAATGGACAAGACAAGTGAAAGACAGTGCAGGGATGGTGGAGTGGGTGAAAACAAGTGTTAGGGATGATTTGTGACAGCAAAAGCAGCAGAAGTGAAAGAAAAAGGAATGAAAGTAAGCTTTAAAAGGCTGCAGTGACAGGAGACAGCTGGAGGTTGCAGATGTAAAGATGTCAAGGTCAAGTTAGAGAGGTAAGGTTGAGATGGTTTGGACATGTGCAGAAGAGGGATGGAGGATAAAGTAGACAATACTCCATGTACATGTTGAATATGGAGCAGCGAGGCAGGAGGAGAAGAGGAAGACCTCAGCAAAGGTTCATGAATGAAGGAGGACATTCAGAGAGTTGGTGTGACAGAGGAGGAGGCCAGGCTTAGATGGAAGAAGCCGAGATGAAGAAATCAACCTTCAGTACTTTGTCCTCTTTGTCATGTTGTTCAGTGTGTAACCCTTCTGTTTCTGAATCTAACTCTGGTCCTAAGAGAAATAAAACATTACTAATCACAACCACATGTAACAGTTGGGTGCCCCTCCCTCACCCTAGGTCATGCAGACGGCCTCTTCCTGTTCTCCCTCCCCACTTTTCCCAGGTGCTTGCTAATAGTGGATGATCCTCTCTTTAATAATGTGGAGTCTTTATCTCGCAAAATAAAGAATCGTGAAAAGACTGTGAGCTGACACTATCTAGATAACGCTGCATGTTGTGGTCAGCAGCAGACTGATTAGAGAATAACCATTTATATAAGAAGACCTGACAGACGTTTGTTTCTAACCTGGGACAATCCTGGCCAGCTGTTCAAGCCTGCTTCAACAGCCTCGTGGATTTTAAAATAAAACAGACGGCATGCACCTCTGGAACAGATTTGGCTCTTTGGTTTCAGTGACTTGGACTTGCGGGGTTATCTACAGCATTTTAACAAGAAGCATGTGTGTGTGGTTAGAGTTACAGTTCATTAGACTGTCTTTCAGCAACTTTCTAACTATGATAAAAGTTCTGCTCTTACCTGCTCTAATTCAAGCCTTTCAGCACGTCTCCCTGAGGAACCACATAGTGCAGCGTTGAATGAAATCCCATTTTGTAATGTTCCTCTGAGTATGCATCCACACCCAAACGCTGATTTTAGGAGCAGGCGTGTTGCTGTAGTCCTACTCCACTGTTGCTAAGGAGCCGAGCGCTGCTCTCTGGGTGTGTTTGTGGTTGGTAGGGGGGCTGAAGAGGTGGGGTGACGTGTTTTTCTTCTGTCATAGTTACGAGCCTCGGTTTGTATGTTACAATGGCATTATAGTCGATACGACTGCTGTCTGGTTACCATGTTGAAGGTCTGAAGCTCAACAATGGGCTGAAAACAGCTGATGGAGTTTATATGATCACGCGCAGCATGTTCATGATTTGACCCTGTGGTGTTTTTCCTCCTTTCCACTGGGTTAATTGGTGGGAACAGGGCTGCTGGAACATGGCAGCAGCATCGAGAGGCCTGTTAGTCCTGCGCCAACAGAGCTGTGGTTCAAGCTGTTAAAGCGTGAAAATGAAATCCAAACCAAGTGTTGTAAACTATCCCAAAGTACAAGAGTTTATGGGTAACAGACATAAAAATCAGAAATGATGCTCATTATTATAGATGTGAACACTTTGAATCAGGACTGTCTGAAATCGCCACAGGATACCAACATTATTCCAAGTTAGAGCTTGTAACTAACTAACTAACCAAACTCTTACATACATACTGTTGTGAATATTCATATTGTGGCGTGTTGGGGGAGCAGCTAGTTCTCTCCCATCATGCCTTGGGACACGTGCTGCTGTTTAGATGTTCTTGTTTGATTGTTTATGGTCACGTTACTTTTAACTGATATCTTCAATGTTGTGTTTATACTACGGTACAAAGTCACTGACAGTTATTGTTTTATAGAAATGCGGTACCATAAGTGAGTTCTGTTACGCTGTTATTGACACTTGAAGCACATTGTAGCACCAGTAAGTGTTTAATACAGAGCTCCCCCTGTCGGTTTGGGGTTGAACAGCAGGCTACAACTTAGAGCAAATCTTAGAGCACAACTTAGAGCTTCATTGCTAAGATTTCTTTGCGTGCCACAATGTTAAGCATGGCTATAACTTCCAAATAACAAGCTCAGTGGATGTACAGATGTACATTTCTGTGAGCTACAGACTTCTCTCTTTAGTGTGTTTCAGACTGTTTGTTTTTCTCTCTCTCTGTATAACTTCAGAGCAGGTTCCTAACCTGGTGCTCTCAGGTAGACAGAGCACATCAGCCCACCTGCTGATCAAACCACCTGTTTAAGAGAGATAACAAATCAGAAGAAAGAAGGCTTAATGGGCGAGGGGAGGGAACTAAAGCATTTTGTTTCAGAGAGAGGATGAACTGAGGGGCTGAACAGTGTGATTTTAACTGCACCATGCAGTTACTTTAATGTTATTTGTTATCTTTTAAAAGTTAACATTCATTATGAGCGACACACTTGAGCCCGGACTTGCACTTGCAGCACTTTATTGTTTCTGTGTTATGTGGTTTTATGATTGGGTGAAACTGACCATGCTTACGATTGGGTGTATATATGGATGTAGATATATGTATATACAGTATATGTATAGTATTTTTAGTGTATTTTTATACATTTTTTTTATTTTTATTTTTTTTATATTTTTAGTGTCACTGTTGAAGGCTTCTTGTCTTATCTTTTGTTCCAAGCTTCATAGATTCGGGTTGGGGAATAAAGTTATTCAATATGGATTTTTTTTAATGTCAACAGTAAAGTAAATGTAGGCAGACAGACACATATATCCTCCAGTATGTGGTTATGGTTGTTTTGGGAGTGTCTACTTTTCTCTGTAGTTTAGAACTTATATTTTAGTTTTACTTGAAGTATTTTTTTTTTGGCCGTGAGCTGTTTTTACTGCAGCAAAAAGGTAAAACAGCAGTTTGAGATTAATGGACGACCAAAATTACTTATTGCCTTTGGTTGCTGAGAAGATGGGGAGAGAACCAGGTGGGCAGCTACTCACAGGCAGGTAACATCTTCAGAGCAACTTTGGTCAATCGAGATGGCAATAAAATGACAGTTGGCTATCACTCATATTAGCATGGCACTGAGCTGGCAGTTACAGTAATACAGCAATTAACTTTGATAAACTGGCAAAAACCTCAAACGTGCCACTGTCACATACACAGAAATTTACAGTAACTATTTACATTAAGCATCCAGCAAGAACCTGATAGATTTGAAATTCAGAAATCCTCCACAAATAGTGACGGACTTTCTCTGCAAGAAAGTGATTTATGTGCAAAACATCACCAAAATGTGAGCAGCTGCGAAGCCTTTGAGCCATTATTTGAGAAATTTTGCTAATCTGAGAGACTAGCACATGTTTTGCTCGTCACCAAGAGGTTGCTTCCTTTTACTCTAATATGAGTGAAGCATTCAGACACAATATTAAACCCACTGAGAGCAAATGATACAGATCATCTTGTTAAAATGCTTGGAAACATTGTTTCCTAGCAATCATGTGGACACATATCACACACCTAGAGAGAACAAACAAACCTTCCTCTATGGAAACAGCACTTCCTGAAATCAGAAGCCCCCCCCCCCCCCCCCCCTGCAGGATAATGCACCACAAAACCTACTCAGAGTTGGCTTGTACAAAAGAGACTATGGCATCCAAATGCATGCAGAGGTCTTGTGTTAATCATGTAGTGACTCACAGTTCTTTTGATAGCATGAGGTCGACGCACACAAGATTATACCAGAGATTCAGAGACTTTATCTAGAGCACCACTTTATGTGAGCACTGCAGAGACAAAAGGAAGTGCATGCAAAGATGCCTGGCTGGGTAGTGAGCTGTGTTATGATGGCACATGCTTTAAAATGCCTCATCGACAGGATTTCAAGCAGGATTTAATTTTTATTTCACAACACCATTTTATAATGGTGCAATCAGAGATATCCTGCAGGCAGCAAAATGAGGCAGTATACCTATAGAAACTCCCGGTGACGGTGTTTTGTTCAGCTAAATGCTATGTTGTGCATTTAGCCATATCGTCAGCTCAGCTTCAGTTTTCTTTACCAGATAAAAACGTTACCAAACAGCTCTGTATATAATCTGTATGCAAATGAAAAGTAACATGTGCTCCTGAGGGCCACAAACTCTCCTCTGCTCTATCAGGTCCCAAGCGAAGGTGAAAGTGAAGCCAGCTGCAGTGCAGACTTTATGCATTCCTTCTCCACCTGCACTCTGTTCAGGTTAAATCAGTATGATGTGGTGATAAAAGCACCTTAAATCCACCGAGTAATGTCGAGCTGACTTCTCACGCATGACTTTAGTTTTAGTAACTTACCTTTTGAATTATTATCTTAGCTGATAACAGCTATGTTTTGTAATGTTGCTTCTGCACAGCACCAAAAACCGAACATGATTTGTAGGAAGTTCAGACTTGTTCAATAGTCCAAAAGTATCGTGGAAACTCATTTTATACACATTCCTACATCTTAGAGTCTCACCAGGAATCATACATATTTACATAGTTTTAAATCTAAAGATTGGATCTCACATCCAAGTAATAAAAACAGTCTTAACTGGAGTTGTGAAACAACAGAAATACTCTGTACACAGGTTATGTTATTGGTGGATGGAGACTTACAGAAAGGCAAGCTGAGATGAAGTATATCAAATATTAATAAGAGGCTGCTTGCCTCACAGCCTCTTAGCTCTGTGCTTTCATCCTTTCTTGTTGGGGGGAGGGGCTTCCACCTTTATTAGATCTGAAGAGGAAACAGGAAAGTAGGGAGAGAGGAAGCGCTTGAGTCAGAGTCACAGCAAAGCTACCACATTTAGTTTTCTGGCACATACTCACCCATGATCAACATCATGCTACAGATACCAGTGAAATCCTAGTCACACAGAGGACAGCCATAAGCAGTAATTTGGACAGACTGATTCCCACAGGCGAGAAGCTTTACGGCAGAATGCTGCTTGAAAAGAAAGAAGAATATTTTAATTCATGTAAATCTTTAGATCTCAGTGGACAAGCGCTGGGAACCACCCATGAAACACCACTGGATTATACAATACAACTTTATTTATATAGCACATTTAAAACTGAAGGTACACCAAAGTGCTTCACTACAAGGTTAAAACATAAGATATAAGATAAAAGGCTTTAACACAGTACTTCTTTCCTATCACCCCAGCAGGTACCTGAGGTCTTGTGACCAGGGGTTGCTGGCTGTCCTGCATACAAGGTTAAAAACAAAAGGTGACAGAGCGTTTGTATCAGTGGCTCCCAGACTCTGGAACTCACTCCCTTTGAGTTTGAGATCTGTTGACTCAGTCATGTCTTTTAAAAAGCAGTTAAAAACCTATTTGTTTAAACTCGCTTTTGGTTGATTTTGTTTTGTTTAAGATTTTAATGTCTGTTTTCTGCCTCTGTAAAGCACTTTGTGATTTTATCTTGAAAGGTGCTATATAAATAAAATTTTATTTATTTATTATTACAAAAAACCCCAAAAAGTACAGACAAAATAAGAAATAAAACATTAGAGTTTAGAAGATAACATTAATAGGTATTCATAAATATAAGGTGGGGTATTTATACAGTGAAACATTAGTAGAAGATAAATAACATAAGTGTAAAATATAGGGGATGTGCACTAACTAACTGAAAACACTCGGTCAAACAGGTAAGTTTTTAACAGAGATTTAAATAATTAGACAGAATCAGAGGCGCGAATAGCAGCAGGAAGATTGTTCCAGAGGCTCGAGGCTGCCGGGGCAAAAGCACGGTCGCCTCTGGTCTTTACTGGGGTCCAGGCTGAACCAAGAGTAATTGTCCTGATGATCTTAGGGCTCTCCCAGGGGTATATGGACTAAGGAGTTCAGTGAGGTAGCGCGGCGCAGCATTGTTTAAGATTTTAAAGGTAAGCAACAAAATTTTAAACTCAATTCGGTAGTTGACAGGGAGGCAGTGCGGAGTGGAGACCAAAGTAAAGGGATTACAGTAGTCTAATCTAGAGGTCACAGAAGCATGGATACGTTTCTCAAGGTCCTTGTGTGGTATGTATTGCTTGGCCTTGGAGATTTGACGCAGTTGGTAGAAACTAGATTTAACTACAGAGGATACTTGCTTGTCAAACTTAAAGGAGCTGTCAAAGAGAACACCTAAGTGCCAGAAAGAAAGGCGGCAAGGGGTCCAAGAGTGTCAGCAAATTGGCCCCGTGAAGTATGGTTGTCAAACAGCACAATTTCTACTCGTTCAATATAAGAGAGTTATCGGAGAGCCAATCTTTGACCTCTCTCAAGCACTCTAATAGACAGTGTAATGACGACGAAATGCCATTAGTCATCCGAAAGTAAATCTGAATATCATCAGCATAAAAGTGATAAGAGATATTACACTTTTCAAAGATAGAGCCTAAGGGCAGCATACACAATGAAAACAACATAGGGCCCAACACAGATCCCTGGGGGACACCACAGCAGAGGGGAGCAACAGAGGAAGAGCAGCCACCGATGGTGACGGAGTAAGACCTATCCGATACATACGATCGAAACCAGTTAAGGGCACTACCCCTTATACCTGCTGTATGTCCAAGCCGTGATAGGAGGATATTATGGTCCACCATATCAAACGCAGAAGTCAAGTCCAATAAAACTAAGACTGTAGGCCACCCTGAGTCAGCAAATAAGAGAAGGTCATTTAGGACAGTCAGCAGCACAGTTTCAGTGCTATGGCGCGGTTTATTATTTGGATCCAAGTAGGCCTGCATCTGTGAGAGGACTATTTTCTCCAATGCTTTAGACAAGAATGGAAGTTTGGAAATCGGCCTGTAATTTGGAAGGTCGTTATGATCAAGATTACTTTTTTTAGAACAGGCTGTACTACCGGCACGATCTGATATCCGTATATCGTGTTGGTGTTGTTCCCAGATCATCATACTAAAGGTTGTTCCAGGATCAACATTGCAAGTGACCAATCAGAATGTTGTGATGTCATACTTTTGCGACTTCGGGAAAAACCGGCGTAAAACAAAAAACTGTACTTAAGCTGCGAGAAACCGCCTTTGTCCGCTGATCAACGGACCCTAACCCTGACCCTTTAATAAACGCTAAGCAGAACTGATATTGTCCTTGCAACATTGGAATTTCATAAATGCACTAATGGGTTGGTGCGCAAAAGAATAACGTCACAATAATGTGATTGGTCACTTGCAATGTTGAACCTGGAACAACATTTTCATGATGATCTGGGAACAACACCAACACGAGGATATCAGATCATCCGTACTACCGCATGTTTAAAGACTGTCGGGATGCAGCCGGAGGACAGTGATAAGTTCATTCCTTGACAAAGCGAGATGGGAGGATATCATGGACAGAGTTAGTATTTCTCAGTTGATTGATTATACGCTTAAGTGTGGGAAGTGACACCAGCTCAAACTGAGGAAAAGTCGATGGGCATCCTAAGGTAGGGGCAGGGCTCCTCACTAAGGGGTGTAAGGCTTTTAAAGACCAAATTTTATCTGTGAAGTTATTTAAAAATTGTTCACAGAGAACATAAACTTTAAGTTTATGTTTAATAACCGAGGCTAGACCTCCACCTTTACCAGTGGGTCTGGGTGAACTAAAAAAAGACACAGTCAGGAGCTCAGAGAAGGAGAGCGACTCAACAGGGCGCATCCAGGTCTCCGTCAGAAACAATGCGTCCAGCCCAGAGGTGAGGAAAAAATCCTTCAGAACAAAGTCTTATTCACCAGCGACCTCATGTTTAGTTGCACCATCCAGGTCAAGGGCGCCGTGTTTTTACTTGGAGCACGGCTCAATCAGCTTAGGTTGCTGCAGTGTACGCCACCCCGAAAAGTCCTTATCCAGGTCCGGATAGGCAGACAGGCCACAGGGAAGGCAGAGTTAACCTGTAGTCCGACAGGCGGATCCATCGATGGGTGACCAATCTAACAAAGAATCGGTCCCGGGAAGTGGGAGGATGTTGCAGGATTTCCATGGTAGCATGTAGATTAGCCACGGCCCGTGCTTTAAGGTAAGCCTTAAAACGTACACGAATACCACTCTGTTTACCCCACTTCCTGAAGCGTTTCTTGTACGGGAAGGGTGGAGGCAAGACGTGTGTGCTGGTGGAAAAATCCATCCGGGGCGAAATGGCATCTCTCTCACCTCTGTTATTAATCTCTGTCTCTCTTCCACAGCATGTCTTTATCCTGTCTTCCTTCTCTCACCCCAACCGGTCGCAGCAGATGGCCCCGCCCCTCCCTGAGCCTGGTTCTGCTGGAGGTTTCTTCCTGTTAAAAGGGAGTTTTTCCTTCCCACTGTCACCAAAGTGCTGCTCATAGGGAGTCATATGATTGTTGGGTTTTTCTCTGTATCTATGAAGCGCCTTGAGGCGACTTTTGTTGTGATTTGGCGCTATATAAATAAAATTGAATTGAATTGAATCTGCTATATTCCAACATGGATCCGGTCCATAGTGGTGAAAAGATCGAAGATTCAAAAGTGTTTAGATCGTAGGTAATTAGTACATTGCCACTTGGAGAGCAGATCAGGAGGATAAGGAATATTAAACAGAGATCAAAAAGGAGGGGTCAAAAGCGTCGAAGACAGCCAGTCATACACACCGGCGCCATCTTGGTAACTTGTTTACATTATATAAAACATAAATGAACACAAATCTAATCCAATTGTAAATAGTATCTCTTCCCTCAGATTGTTTCATACATCCTAGATATTTTCTTAAATTAAATAATAAATAAATAAAGCTCACAAGGAAAATCAAAACTGTAAATCAAGAACGAGCCTTAGCTGTGAGAATAACCAGGAAACAAGAACACAAGCTCTGACAGCAACAAAGGGACAACATGTTTATACATGGAAGACTTTTCGGGGTGAAAAACAAGACAGGAGAGAAAACCAGCTATTAGACAATATTCATACTAAACATGATACAGAGGCAGTGGGACACAGCTGCTCAGAAGATAAGAGATTTTAAGGAGGAAAATACAAATCAATAACACTTTGTGAAGCTATAATAATGAAATAAAAACAGGAAGATAACGTAACAAGAACTACAAACCCAGTAACATGACACACAGAGCCATCCATCCATTCGCTTCCGCTTATCCTTTTCAGGGTCGCGGGGGCGCTGGAGCCTATCCCAGCTGTCATAGGGTGAGAGGCGGGGTACACCCTGGACAGGTCGCCAGTCTGTCGCAGGGCCAACACACAGGGACAGACAACCATTCACACTCACATTCACTCGCGCATTCACACCTAGTGGCAATTTGGATTATCCAATTAACCTATCCCCACAAGCTGCATGTCTTTGGACGGTGGGAGGAAGCCAGAGTACCCGGAGGGAACCCATGCAAACACGGGGAGAACATGCAAACTCAGAAAGACCTGATGGTGGAATTGAACTCAGGACCTTCTTGCTGTGCGGCAACAGTGCTAACCACCATGCCACCGTGCTGCCCAGACACACAGAGCCTTGACTGCAATACTTGTAAGGTCTTTACCTTACTGTATAAATACAATGTAAAGCACCTTGAGACAACTGTAGTGAGTTGGTGCTACATAAATACAGCTGAATTGAAACACACTGTCTGGCTTGGTTTTTGTAAGTTTTCACTTGTCTTTGTCCAAAAAACGTGTCCATACACAGATGTTATTACACAGTACAGTAAACAATGTAATGTCATGGCCTTGAATATGTCATCAGACTCTTCAAAAAACAGAGAGTGTGCAGTTTTGGAATCCATTCAATGAGGATGTTTATGTTTAGCACATTGGAAGATCCGCCTCATCTACAAGATTATATTGGAAAACATGTGAGTGCTTCCCACAGGCCCTGGGGACAGTGTTTCACATGACCTCTCACCACCACAGGAAAAAAGCGCTGCAGTGTTTTTCACCTGCCATTAGCTATTTAAGGCAGTTGGAAGTTGAGCAGCTCTACTGATCTGCGGTAAAGACAGC
The DNA here is from genome assembly GCF_963576455.1 of Neolamprologus multifasciatus. Classification (NCBI taxonomy): domain Eukaryota; kingdom Metazoa; phylum Chordata; class Actinopteri; order Cichliformes; family Cichlidae; genus Neolamprologus; species Neolamprologus multifasciatus. The sequence goes on along the minus strand of NC_140450.1, from coordinate 35,821,838 downwards.
TCAAGAACACTGAGCAATGAAAGGACATCAATCATCTGCTTCTTTCTGGGACCACAGTTTAATCTGTTGCTGCAAGAGGAAACAAATGATCCCTGTGGGGAAATTGGGTTGCAGCAATAATAAACTGTATGAAATAGTTTTCCTTCTTTCGTCTCCCTCCTTCCAGCTCGCCCCTTCAGTCTCCACTAAATGCTTCCCATCCTTATCCACTTTATCAGTTTCCCCATTGATGCAATTAAATTGACCCATCCTTTGGAAGTCCTGCCTCCTCATCGCCTTACTCAAATGTCACCGATTTCTTCTTATGCACCCTTTTGGTCACTTGGTCTAACACATGAAGACACATGTTAATTTAAACATCCAACACCAATTTAGAGTCACAAAAGAGCAGTCACACAGAAAGACTAGAATATACTTCAGAACTGGAATATCCAATAAAATGAATGTGGGTTTCATCACGGGTAGTAAACAAGTCATTTATACAGAATATACAAGGGAACCTGCTAACACGCCAGCATGTGACAAACTGAGAACATAGACTGTATAAAGGTGTACTAGCACAGCGGTGCTTTTACCTGACTGCTGCTAATATTTGGGTACTTTTACATTTGAATACAAAGTACAGCTGATTGCAATATCAGTAGACATCAGCACAGCAGATATAAAAATGTATCCGTGACCACAATATATAACTCTAGCCTTGTTTGTATATTTGTATATATGTATATGCACATTAATATATTTTAAATGTGTTAACTGTCTCTTTCCAGCACATTGTAAATCCTAGTGTAAAGCCTTGATCTGAATAGTGCTATGCAGATAAATGGGACCTGACATGACCAGTGTTGGTCAAGTTACTTGAAAAAAGTAATCAGTAACTAATTACTGATTACTTCCCCAAAAAGTAATCCCATGACTTTACTGATTACTTATTTTCAAAAGTAATTAATTACTTAGTTACTTTTTAAAAACACGATTTACAACCTGAATAGGTGATAAAGTGATAGATCTTTCAGCCCAATTCTACTTTTTCTGCATAATCATCATACAAAATGTAATCAAATGGAAAAGTCTCTTTTTAAAACTTGTTTTATTAGTTTTAATCTTTTAACTTTGTGCATCAAGCAAAAATTTAATTATCTGCAACATTTTCTGACTGGAAGAAATTTGTTTAACATTTAAACTTATTTTCTGCACATTCCAGCACATAAAATAAAATATTTTTTGTGTTTACACTCAGTCTTTCAAATAGATACAGTTTACAGTTCAGCATTCAACACAATAATTCCCTCTAAGCTTTTCACCAAGTTGACGGATCTAGGACTCAGCTCATCACTGTGTCAGTGGATCCTCAACTTCCTCACAGACAGACCCCAATCAGTGAGGGTGGGAAAACAAGTCTCCCCCTCCATCTCACTCAGCACTGGAGTGCCTCAGGGCTGCGTTTTAAGCCCCCTGCTGTACTCACTGTACACTCATGACTGTGTAGCCACATCAGACACCACCTCCATTGTCAAGTTTGCTGATGACACTGTTGTTGTAGGCCTGATCTCCGACAACATCGAGACGGCCTACCTGGAGGAGATTAGGAACCTGGAGACCTGGTGCCAGGAGAATAACCTCCTCCTAAACATCAGCAAGACTAAGGAGCTGATCGTGGACTTCACCACAAAGCAGGCGAGGAATTACAAACCCCTCATCATCAGTGGCACGCCAGTGGAGAGAGTGGACAGTTTCCGATACCTGGGTGTCCACATCACTCAGGACCTGTCATGGTCCTGCCACATCAACACACAGGTTAAGAAAGCCCGTCAGCGTCTCTTCTTCCTCAGAAGACTTAGAGACTTCCATCTGCCACTGAAGGTGCTCAAGAACTTCTACTGCTGCACCATCGAGAGCGTCCTGACGGCAAACATCTGCACCTGGTTTGGGAACAGCACCAAGCAGGACAGACGAGCTCTGCAAAGAGTGGTGCGCTCAGCCGAACGCATCGTTCAATCAGAGCTCCCTGACCTGCTGTCCATCTACACCAAGCGGTGCAAGTCCAAAGCTAGGAAGGTTATGATGGACCTCTCCCATCCCAACAATGGACTCTTCTCACTGTTGAGGTCTGGGAAGCGCTTCCGCTCCCTTAAGGCCAAAACAGAGAGAATGAGGAGGAGCTTCTTCCCCCAGGCTATTCGGGCCCTGAACCAGGTGTAGGACTGGACTCTCCCACACACATCACTATAAGACTGGACTCTCACACACATCACATCACCACACGCACCACCACACATTTCCTATAATTTCCTATAATTTATAATCTTTATAATCTCTCTCTGCTGTTTGCACATTTTTATTTATTTTTATTTTTATTTTTACTGTAAATTCCTAAGTTAATTTGTAAATTTTGTAGTAAATTGTAAATACTGTAAAACTTTTTTCTGTCATTTAATGGTCGGGCATTGCGCAGCTACAAGCATTTCACCCCCATGTCATACTGTGTATGGTTGTGTGTGTGTGACAAATAAAATTTGAATTAGAATTTGAGATGCAAGTAAAACACAGCAGAAAATAAATAAAGTCAAAGACTAGCGGTCCTGTTGCTCTATTTTCACCTGTAAAGCAGGAGTGGGGTAGGCGGAGGGTTACCCTGGTGCAGGTGTGCAGCGGTCAGTGGAAGAATCCGCGAGTTTCTCTGTGAGTTTCCCATTACGTCGTAGCTACTCGGTGCTTGTTTGGAAGTTTAGGGGTTTTTTTGCTGTAAAAAGAAGTTTTCTTCCCACGCACAACGGACACTAATGTTTTTGTCACTTTTTATGGAATCAAACTCAAAGTAAGGTCAGTACTTCCACGCTTTAAACGCTGCACGCTCATACTCTCTCTGCACTCGATATATGATCCATTGTTGATCTGCACACAGCTGTTGTCATGAACGTCGCACTCGCTTACGTCACTGTCATGAGACATTCTCGCAAAAAATCACGATTTTAGTAACGCAGTAACGCAGCGTTCCTACGGGAAAGTAACGGTAATCTAATTACCGTTTTTGCAATAGTAATCCCTTACTTTACTCGTTACTTGAAAAAAGTAATCGGATTACAGTAACGCGTTACCATCTCTGGACATGACATTCATGCATTTAGTTGTAAACCAAAGTTAACCATAGGTTTAGCTCCCAAAGTTACTATGATTCATCCTAAAGGAAGCATGAGCATCCTTCTAATAGTTGCCTACAAATGTTGTTAACTTCTTCACATCTGCCCGGTTCTGTGGCACTTTGATTTCAAATTGGGTTACAGTTAGGTGCTTTGTATACTCAAATGCAAACCTAAGAAAAGACCAAATTCTGTTTCATTTATATCAAGTCAATTCACAGCAACAAGGTGCTTGATACTGTGACATAAAAGTATAACCCAGAGAAAACCCCGACCATCAAACCGTTCTGTGTGTGGGTTTCCTCTTACAGTCCAACATGCTTGTCAGGTTAATGAATACATCTAAACTGACTATAGATGTAAGGATGTGGAAGTGTGAATGGCTGTCTACTGTGGTGGGAAAGAAATGGAGGCATCTTGACCACAGTGCTAATACTGTAGGGCTGCTTTGAGTCAGAACTGCAGATAAATCGACCGTAAATGCACTGACACACGATGCTATTGAGATTTAATCCACATGTTAACCCTGGCAACACTCTCTGATGTCCAAACCAATGTGTGTTCACACCCTGGTTGTTAATACCAAAGAAGCACGTCTGTCCACAGCCATCAGGCTTCTACACTTCCAGTTCTACAATGGAGTAAAAGTTGGCAGTGAGTACATGTTGCTGTAAAACCTGCCGTACATCCACCCAAAGGGTTGGCTGGTAATTCATATGAAGCTGATTTTACTGTTGTTAGAGCACAGAGGGACTGCAAACACTTTGGTTTAGTTCTTATGATGCATTATTAGAACATGTTGATTACAATAGTCTCTTGGGGCAGCATAAACCATGTGTGCGTTTTGGTGCCTTTTAGATGATTTTATTGACGTAAATGACAAATGATACGACCCCGTGTGTGCTTGGTGATCTTGTAAATTTGTGCTTCAGTTTTGGACAGTAAAATTAGAATATTTTATTGCGAAAAATTATTACTACTCTATTGAGCCTTCCCAAACCAAAGAAATCAGTCCAGTGAGAGAGCAAGGAAAATATTCAGAAAAATGACAGCAGTTAGTAAACACTTCCCAAAAAATCCCACAAGTTATTTTCATTTCTAACTGTTTTTGGCACTTAAATGCCGTCACAGACACTGTTTGGTCAATCAAACACCCCGAGGGCTCGTCTAGACTTGTCACCAAACACGCACTCCCACAAAAGGTTTTGACACCAAAATTCCAGGTCCGTGATGCAACTCTGGGCCTTTGCAGCTGTTTTACAGGAGATGTTTCCAGGAACCTTTTCCTCTCAGCTGTTTCAAATATTTAAATTAGACGAATGTTTCTGAAACCATTTTGCTTTGATTCACTTTGTATGGTTTGTAGTTCTGCATTTGTTGCATAACTGGAACAGATTAGATCTGGAAAAGCTGAGAGTGTCCACAATTGCTTACTGTTTGATATGGGCCTGTGTGACATTTCCCCCCCTCTGCCTGAGGAATCCCCCCTCTGAAAGGATTCCAGTGGGAACTGATGAGTGCAAGCGTGGAAATATTTCACAACACTGCTGGCCTTGTCTAAAGAATCATTATGCCACTTACTTCTTGTCATAATTCCAGGGTGGGGGATTGGGGGGGTGGGGCTTTCCTGGTCAAAACATGATGTCATTGTGCATTTTCTCAGACTCAGCATATTGATTGCATTGTTCTTTGTGGGTGGAGGTCAATGAAGCTTCACTGGGTCAATCCTCCCATTCATCTTGGATCCCCACAACACTGAGGAGGCGCTTCACTACACCTGTGAGCTTGTGTCTTCAGCTGGGAGAAACGCTACATTGTTACATGCTCACAGCTGCTAAAGCAGGTAAGTGTAATGAAGCCCGAAGCTGTGATCCAAGTGTTTAAACATGGTACAAACTCAAAGGCATGAAAGGCAGATGAAAGACGCATGATCTGCTGTAGGCATAGAGGCCTTTTCAATTTGGGACACTAGAAAATGTGTTTCAGAAGCAAACACTATGTTTGCCTGCACACTATCTTGTTTTACTTAATAATAATAATAAAAAAATCCTCCTGAGCCTTTTCACTATTGATGTGCAGCATGAATAAAATCAGTTTTAAAGTGTCGTGGTATAACTATAGCCTTAGATTGGGTACCAAGCCCCAAGTGTGATGGAAGAAGGATCCTTGAGTGTGAGAGGAACTGACCTGAAAGACAGGATCATGGCGAAGCTTGAAACCTGGATCCTCCGTAGCCGGTTACCAAGACTACGTGAAGTGCCCTCAGAAGATCTACTAGATTATGTGAATGCAGCACTACGGGTGATACCTACCGTGACCAATACAGAGACTAACCAGCTGATCTACACTACAGCAGAAGAAATCAGTTGAAAAGCCACAAGGAGGAGTACAAGGAGCCACAAGGAGCAGGAACAGCATGGAGAAGAAGACTAGAGGCCAAGATCAAGTTAGCATGGAGGGAGGTTAGCCAACTATCAGAGCTGCAGAAAAGTGCAATGAAGGAGGTGCCTAAGGAGTACAGGAAGCTGTCCATACCTGAGGCTTTGGAAACTGCCAAGCAGAGTCTCCACAGAACCAGCCAGGGTGTACTCTCAGTGGCAGGGGAACAATATGAGAACAGCACCACCAAGGCTGGAGACTGAGCAATACTGGATGTCTACATCCAAGACATCCAAGATAGACCACAGCGACCTCCCTGAACAGGGTCCAGTAACCATCACAGTGGCAGATATCCAAGAAAGGGTCTCCAGTATGAAGAGTTGGGCAGCACCAGGGCCCCATGTGGTTCACGCCTACCGGCTGAAGAAGCTGACTGCACTCCATGAGCGTCTGGCAGCACAAATGAACCAGCTGCTAATTGACAAGAATGGCTAACCGAAGGGCGGACAGTCCTGATCCAAAGGACCCCCAGAAGAGACCAATCCCATCCAACTACCTGACCAATAACATGCTTTAGTACCACATGTAAACTCCTGTCAGGCATCATAGCGAATGGATGAACTGGTAGACAAACCAGTCGCCTGAGACTGCAACACTAGGCTGACCAACCTGTGCACTACCTGGATTGATTACAAGACGGCCTATGACTCGATGCCCCTGGACCCTGGAATGCCTCGAACTGTACAAGATCAACAGGACCCTAAGAGCCTTCATCTGGAACTTAGTTGGGTTGTGGCATACAACACTAGAGGCCAACCTCAAGCCAATAGCACAAGTCATGGCCAAGGGCAGGATATACCAAGGACATGCTCTGTCCCCACTGCTGTTCTGCATAGGCCTGAATCCACAAGCATCTGGGAATCCCACCGGCAACTGGGAACCACGAAAAGGCTGCGAGGAAAGCTGCAACCACCAAGTAACTACAGAGGTACAGTTCTCACCATTCAGCTGAGGTAAGAACAAGGTACCCTGCTGGGATAATAAACTGGCAAAAGGAGGAGATGGAAGCCACTGACATCAAGACCAGGAAGCTCCTGACCACTGATGGAGGGTTTCAACCCAAGTCCAGCACCCTGAAGCTGTATGCTAAGTGGAAGGAAGGGGGCCGGGGACTGGTGAGTGTCAGCATCACGGTCCAGACAACGAATATCCACATGGCCGTCCGCGTGCTCAGTGAATACCTCAGGCAGCAGAAACCCAGGAAAGAGGAGGAAGAGGACGAACCATCATGGAAGGACAGGCCCCTGCATGGTATGTACCACCAACAGATAGAGGAGGTGTCTGATATCCAGAAGTCCTACCAGTGGCTGGACAAAGCTGCACTGAAAGACAGCACAGAGGCACTAATCATGGCAGCACAAGAACAAGCTCTGAGCACAAGATCCACAGAGGCTGGGGTCTATCACACCAGGCAAGACCCCAGGCTGTGTAAAGATGAGACAATCCAGCACATAACAGCAGGGTGCAAGATGCTAGCAGGCAGGGCATACATGGAACGCCATAACCAAGTGACCGGCATAGTATACAGAAACATCTGTGCCGAATATGGCCTGGAAGTCCCGGGGTCAAAATAGGTGACGCCCCCTATGGTGGTGGAGCATGAATGAGCTAAGATCCTGTGGGACTTCCAGATACAGATGGACAAAATAGTGGTGGCTAACCAGCCGGACATAGTGGTGGCAGACAAGCAGAAGAAGACGGCCGTAGTGATTCTGAATAACAGCAACATCAGCACGAAGAAACATGAGAAGCTGGAGATGTACCAAGGGCTCAGAGAAGAGCTCGAGAAGATGTGGAGGCTGAAGGTAACAGTGGTCCCCGTGGTAATCGGAGCACTCAGTGATGTTCCTCCATTCCACGTGCAGAAGTATTCTTGGGTAAGATATTGAATCTCAGTATCTTACCCAGCCCGAAGTGATCAAGTGGACGAAATCAAGTGAATCTGTCCATGAAATTAAAAAACATAATGCTAAAGGCATAAAATAAAGTGCCCTGTGAAAGAATTGAGGCTATGGAAAAAATGCCTTAAGCACTCAACTAGAATAGAAAAGCATTATGTAAGTAATAGTCAATTTAATATTCATTAAATATTAATATTGTTTAAGGTCTTTCTTCTGGTGCTTTGTTGTCCAAAGTGTTTCTACTTGTACAACAAGTTCTGAACCAATCTGTAGTGTTAATAATGCTTATTAAAACAGAGAGGTAAGGCAGGAGGCCGCTCAGTCTATAAACATCAGTAAGGTACGTCTGGATGCTCGCTCAATCATCCAGGTAAGTAAATCTCCAAAGGTTGATTCTGTTCATCAGGACGCAGCGTTTTCAGTGGGAGAAACGTTTCCTCACTCATTCAAGTGACTTCTTCAGTCTGAGACTGAAGCATTCATCTTATTACAGTTCAGTGTTCTCCTGGGAAACCCCAGGTTGTGGTATTTTTAAAGTACTAATTACTGTTTGAGCATGAAGACGTTCACTATTTTGGTCCAATGCTCAAGTTTAACATGTTCTGTATAAAAGTTCGAATTTTGCCCTGAATGTGCTCATGAAGTCCAACATGTTCAACACAGAGAGATGTATGTATGCGCAGTGATGATCCTGCATACTGGAGGAACATCCTGGCTTTCCTCAGATGTAGCCTGCGCCTGTATATTATACATCTTACTAGAATGATGAAAGTGCATGTGTGGGTGTCTGTTCCTTAAACCCTCCTCAAGATGTTAATCAATCTGGATGAAATTTGCTGCATGAACTTCCTGAGGAACCAGGATTACCAATCTTTATACAGGTTTGGCAATTATTTTATTATTATAACACTCAAATTAAAGATATTATTTATATTATGTGTAGTAGCTGATCTCAAACCAAACAGTAACACTATATCTACGTTTTGTATGTTGTTGACATTATGTTTGTGCCGTTATGGGTGCATGTCTGATGCAGGGGCGTTAACACCTTTCTTATATCACCACTCTGAAGACCGATGAGCGTTGTCAACAGGTTTACTGACATTCAAAAGGGTAAAACTAAAAACAAGACAAAAAATACAGTCATGACATACATATGTGCAGCATAATATGCATCTTGGTTTAAGATTGGTCTACAATACACGAACATTTCACCGTGTTTAACTCCGGACCCAACCTGGCCAAAGGAGATCCTGAGAGAGAACAAAGGACGCGACCCTAAGCGACGGCCTCGAGGTAAACGAGCCGGCATCAGGAACAGGCTACGGGCTCGTAGATGTCGTTAAATGTCGCCCTTTCTATCTCCCCCGGGAATTCACTGCGGTCATTGCCTGCACTGTTTACATTCTGCCTCACGCGGACTCGGACACTGCCTTATGTGAGCTACATGAGGCTCTCACACATCAACAAACACTTCACCAAGATGCTGCACTCATTGTTATGGGAGATTTTAACAGAGTGAATCTCAAACGGACATTTCACAACCTTCACCAGGACATCAACTGCCCCACCCGGGGCACTAGGACATTAGACCACTGCTACACCCCGTTCAAGAACTGTTACAAGGCTCAACCCCTGCCGGCATTTGGGAAATCGGACCATGCCGCCATCTTCCTCATGCCTGCTTACAAACAAAGGCTAAAGCAGCAACCACCAATCAGGAGGGAGGTCGCTCGCTGGACGGACCAATCAGTGGCCGCGCTGCAGGACGCACTGGATGACGCACTGGATGACGCACTGGATGACGCACTGGATGACGCAGACTGGGACATGTTTCGGCGCAGCTCTGATGACATCAACATGTTTACGGAAGCGGTTGTGGGATTTATCGGGAAACTAGCGGACGACACAGCAGAAAGAACGATCATCCGAACGTTTCCCAACCAGAAGCCGTGGGTGGATAAAAACATCCGCGACGCTCTGAGATCACGCACCGCTGCCTACAATGAAGGGCTCGTCTCCGGTAATATGGACCTATACAAGGCTGCGTCCTACAACGTGCGCAGCGCGGTCAGAAAGGCAAAGCGGAGCTACGGGGAAAAACTAGAGTCACAGCTACGACAGTGCGACTCTAGGAGCCTGTGGAGAGGACTGCGGACTATGACGGACTATAAACGACCAGCTTCTTCAATGATGAATGCCGATGCTTCACTGGCTGATGAGCTGAACACGTTTTACGCTCGCTTCGACGCCGCAGCAATTAAAACAACAAACGGCTGCGCGCGCTCGGAGTGCACCAGTGAAGAAAATGCATTCGTCATCACAGAGCATGCCGTGAGGAACACCTTCAGGAGGGTGAACACCAGGAAGGCAGCAGGACCAGATGCAATCCCTGGCCGGGTCCTGAGAGCCTGCGCTGACCAGCTAACACCGGTGTTCACGGAGATCTTCAACCTCTCCCTGGCCCAAGCTGTGGTTCCCACGTGCTTCAAACAGTCCATTATAGTTCCTGTTCCAAAGAAACAACAGCCCGCTTGCCACAATGACTACTGTCCAGTAGCACTGACCTCAATTGTGATGAAGTGTTTTGAAAGACTGATGAGAGATCACATCACTTCTTCACTTCCTGCCACCATCGACTCACTTCAGTTTGCTTACCGGACTAATCGTTCCACAGACGATGCCATATCTCACCTGCTCCACACATCCCTGAGTCACCTGGACACTGGCAGAGGGAATTATGTTAGGATGCTGTTCGTGGACTACAGTTCAGCATTCAACACAATAATTCCCTCTAAGCTTTTCACCAAGTTGACGGATCTAGGACTCAGCTCATCACTGTGTCAGTGGATCCTCAACTTCCTCACAGACAGACCCCAATCAGTGAGGGTGGGAAAACAAGTCTCCCCCTCCATCTCACTCAGCACTGGAGTGCCTCAGGGCTGCGTTTTAAGCCCCCTGCTGTACTCACTGTACACTCATGACTGTGTAGCCACATCAGACACCACCTCCATTGTCAAGTTTGCTGATGACACTGTTGTTGTAGGCCTGATCTCCGACAACGTCGAGACGGCCTACCTGGAGGAGATTAGGAACCTGGAGACCTGGTGCCAGGAGAATAACCTCCTCCTAAACATCAGCAAGACTAAGGAGCTGATCGTGGACTTCACCACAAAGCAGGCGAGGAATTACAAACCCCTCATCATCAGTGGCACGCCAGTGGAGAGAGTGGACAGTTTCCGATACCTGGGTGTCCACATCACTCAGGACCTGTCGTGGTCCTGCCACATCAACACCCAGGTTAAGAAAGCCCGTCAGCGTCTCTTCTTCCTCAGAAGACTTAGAGACTTCCATCTGCCACTGAAGGTGCTCAAGAACTTCTACTGCTGCACCATCGAGAGCGTCCTGACGGCAAACATCTGCACCTGGTTTGGGAACAGCACCAAGCAGGACAGACGAGATCTGCAAAGAGTGGTGCGCTCAGCCGAACGCATCGTTCAATCAGAGCTCCCTGACCTGCTGTCCATCTACACCAAGCGGTGCAAGTCCAAAGCTAGGAAGGTTATGATGGACCTCTCCCATCCCAACAATGGACTCTTCTCACTGTTGAGGTCTGGGAAGCGCTTCCGCTCCCTTAAGGCCAAAACAGAGAGAATGAGGAGGAGCTTCTTCCCCCAGGCTATTCGGGCCCTGAACCAGGTGTAGGACTGGACTCTCCCACACACATCACTATAAGACTGGACTCTCACACACATCACATCACCACACGCACCACCACACATTTCCTATAATTTCCTATAATTTATAATCTTTATAATCTCTCTCTGCTGTTTGCACATTTTTATTTATTTTTATTTTTATTTTTACTGTAAATTCCTAAGTTAATTTGTAAATTTTGTAGTAAATTGTAAATACTGTAAAACTTTTTTCTGTCATTTAATGGTCGGGCATTGCGCAGCTACAAGCATTTCACCCCCATGTCATACTGTGTATGGTTGTGTGTGTGTGACAAATAAAATTTGAATTTGAATTTGAATTTATATACCACAATGCTACTACATAGCATATGTCTAATTATGTAAACTTTTTAAACTACTACTGATGCTATCCCAGATGACCTCCAAAATCGCGGGTAACTAGCTTAACAAAAGGACTAGCTTTACAGCCAAATACTGCAACATATTGTACAAAAAAACAAAGTTGCAATTTAAACTTTAAGTACATACCGGCGATACAACCATAAACCGAAGAAGTGGACAGTAATTTTTCCAACAGGACACCATAAACTGTGTGCCGATATGTTTCCCTTCTTTTTGCTCACTCGCTTTTCTTGAGCCGACTTTCCGGTTCAATAAAGTTGTTTCAAAATAAAGCCGTTTCTAAAGTGCATTACTTGAAGCAACCACAGAGGGCGCTGTAAACACATAATAAATAACAACTGACTGAGAATGATATTTTAGTGATAAAACATTTTACAACTTTTAGTGATAACAGAACAATGTCTCTGTTATGTTATGTATATGTCGGTAAACACATTTTGCTAAACAATTTTTAGTGCAGCAACTCTTGCACTCACCAAGGACAGACTCAAGTCTTCATCTGTAGAGAAAGACATTACTATGGGTGGAGTGTAGCAGGCAAGGATTTCCACACGTGCTTGCCAGTGTGAACCATATATCATGAGTGTTACAAAATGCCTAAAGTGCTCTGACTGCAGAGATGGATTTAAAAAAAAAACGCTATCCTTTGTTATGCTTTTCAAAGAAGAAGTAATGCTTTTGCACATAAATTGTGCGTTCTAACAAAATAACCCTTCACACGATCCAAAGACAACAATCTTGATTTATTTCCCCTTGTGAGGTCAGTTCTGCAGGGACAGTCAGATTTATGTTTTCTGATAATAAGCCAAGTGAGCTCTAGTGATGCCACAGCAAAGGAATGTGTGTTTGCACGTCTGAAACGATTCAAGAGTCCAAAGTAAACAGGTAATGTTTATATTATGAAAATGCACATTTACACTATCACATATTTTAGATACTATAATCTATATTTTTATATGGATTAAATGAGATAATCAGAAGTTCAAACTTAATGAAAGAAAATGATCACCCAGCTCTAGACAGCATCTTTCAGCTCATTGCTTTTGATTCACAGCCTTCAGCTTTTGGCTCAGTGTGATCACACGCATAAGCCTCGTTTGCAACAGCAGGCAGCTGTTTTTAACCATGAACGATGAATCCACTGTGTGCAACCAACTCAGACACAAAATGAGCTTTTAGCTGGTAAACTGGAGCAGTAGAAGCTCTTACAAGGCAGATACAAACTACAAGTTAATCTACTAGCCAAACAGCAACATGGCTGAACTTTGGGAGTAAACTACGGTTGCTTAGCAGAGCATTTTGATTAGTAGACTTTAGACTACACAGAAGGAAACATGAAAAGTGAACCAGAGGGTGGTTCCTGTAGTTGGAGAAAGAAGCCTGAAGCAGCTATGTAGAAGTCTGTGGTAAAACATGGCTGTAGCTCAGGAGGTGGATCAGGTCATCTACGAATCAGAAGGTTGGTAGTTTGATCCCTGGCTTCTCCATTCCACTGCCTAAGTGTCCTTGACTAAGATAGTGAACCCGCAGTTGTGTTCACTGGAATGTGAACGTGTCTGAATATTAGAACGCACACAGGAAAAATGGTTGTGTGACTGGGCGAATGAGGCATGCGGTAAAAAATGTCCCTACCATATGAAAGTGCAGCGCTTCTGGGCTTCATCGTGAGATCCAGTCCATGGTCTGTATGTCTCGCTTCAAACAGCTAAAATGCCGATGGCCAAAACACTAACATCAAACCAAAGATTGGATGAACAAACCACTGAGAGACACTATGGTTATTACCTACATCTGTTATGTACACTTCATGATTTGATTCATGAATCTAAACTGGCCCCAGGCTGTCTTCTGTTAACTATTTGAAGCTAACATTTTCTTAGCGAACTGACTAAATTGGCCACTTTCATCTTTAGCTTCATGCCAGATGCATACCCATAGCGCTGATGTTGAGAACACCACTGCTATACACTTATACTTTCTACAGTAACAATGGCTGGAGCTTGTTGAGCTGAGAGGCAGGCAGCTGTTTCTGGTTGTCTCTGGCTGCATTACTGCCGAACTAGCAAGCTGGCCAACCTAGCTGTAGCTTGTTTCCTGGCTATAGCATAGAGTTAATATCAACCCCCTTTTTGCTATGTGCAGGAGGTCAGGAGGGCCTATTTGTCTGTTGCAATGTTTTTGAAATGCTTTGTGGCATCTTCAGACGGTAAAGGCATTAAGCAAACATTTCAAAACGACTGATATTGAATATATCTAATACACCGGTTGCACAAACTCCTAGGACATGATGACACCAATAGATTTTAGGTCTGCTGTATTTATTCACAAAACCTAACCTTAGCTCACTCTGAACGTGAACTTTACAGCAGCTGGAAACAGTATTTACAGCCAACATAGTTACAGGACCAGCTAAACATGGGTGAATTGTTTACACCTGAAATTGACATTTTAATGCGTCACATGAGCAGTAACGAGATTCTGGCCCCGTGGTGACCTCCTGACTTCCATTTAACACGTTTGGAAGTCAAATAACTTTGATTTGATTTGAGCTCATTTTTAGTGAAACAGCCTCTGTGTTACTGTTTTGTTGTGTGCTGAGATATTAACACACTATTCAGGGGCTTTTCACCTTTTCTTATCCAAAATACCAAACACACAATCCTAACATGTCTTTACTTTCTCATTTTCAATCTGAACCAGTCTAAATATTTCCAGGGAAAAGCATATTGTACAGATGTGTTGTGATTCTTACAGGTAAAACAATCAAACATGGATTTTAACACCACGGGGAAACAAAGATTCCTCAAAACATTATAAAGAAATATAAATGTTACTTTACTGTTTCTACAGAGAGGAACAACCTAAAAGCACCAGCAGAAAATCCTGCTGCTGTGAGATTTTAGAAATAATTTCCCATAATTATAACTTGGTGTATACCAATCCACAGAAGAGGAGACAGGAAATACTGGAGTAACAGTCCACTTAAAAACATCCTAACACGTTCCAAATGTCTATAATGACACCAATGTTTTGTTGTTTTCTGCAAGCTGTTAACTTTAAATTATAGCCTTATGATTTAAAGTTAGGCAAACTCCATTGGCATTGTGAGTGCATGTAACATTTACAGTGGTACTCTCATCATTTGATCAAGTAAAACTCAAGTTTTGTCTCATATTTAAAGTGTAATTTGGTGTATTTCCCCCTAAGTCACAGGTGTCGAACTCCAGGCCTCGAGGGCCGGTATCCTGCAGGTTTTAGATGTGTCCTTGATCCAACACAGCTGATCTAAACGACTAAATTACCTCTTCAACATGTCTTGAAGTTCTCCAGAAGCCTGGTAATGAACTGATCATTTGATTTAGGTGTGTTGACCCTGGGTGAGATCTAAAACCTGCAGGACACCGGCCCTCGAGGCCTGGAGTTCGACACCCCTGCCCTAAGTTATCATCTTTTCCTATGCCGGAGTTTTGGTGTCTGTTCCCCCCAACAGCAAGTGAAAATGGAGAGAAAGCGTGGGCAAGAACTCATTCAAACACTAACTCATCCTCAGCTGACCCACTCACACTGTTTCTGATCCAGGAGACGCTCCCTCTCCACCCTTAGTCACCATGATGCACTGAGTGTTTCTTCTTCAGTCACCTTTTTCACTCATTATGCGTTTACACCTGCCTGCATTTAATTATTAATTATTATTAATCTCTGGCTCTCTTCAGCAGCATGTCTCTGTCCTGTCTTTATCTGCTCACTCCCAACCTGTCGTTGCAGATGGCCCCGCCCCTCACTGAGCCTGCTTCTGCTGGAGGTTTCTTCCCGTTGAAAGAGCTTTTCCTTCCCACTGTTTTCTTTGTACTATTGTAGGATCTTAAAATAAACAATATATGAATAAAACTGAATTTAATGAACTAGAAGCATCATAGTCAGGAGTGGATCTAGAGAAATTCTCCTCGGCACATTCAAAGCTTCATCTGCAGGTGTGACATTCACTAATATGTAAACATATATATTTACAAACATAGTTTATAAATTTACTATTGCTATTAGCTCATGTAAACATATTAGTTGCAAAAAAATAAAAAATATGCATTTTGATTTCATGTACTGTACAACCCAATGAACAAAGTCCAAACACACACAACACGAGGCGGCTCGATTAAAAACACCTGCAGTTTATTCAACATCTGTAACAGTTAATGCTGAAATTTACACAATCATCAACAAAATTCTTTTATTTTTTATCAGTTGATGTAAATAATCAAGCACATCACCTTAAATGTAATTACCTTCATTATAGGCCAGAGCTGAAGAATATTCTGTCTGCATTACTGAACGCACACATTTCCATGTTGGGGAGCAAACAGCCTGATAATCTCATCCAAACTCTTTGCATTTCTCACCTAATCATAAATTTAGGTATTCAGTTCATTATATTTATTATATTTATTATATTTATTTATTTATTTCACCGATCTGCACAATGTCGATCCACAGCTAATCAAAAAAGGCTTCAGTATGATCATGTAACATTGTTTTCTTGAGTAATTCAAGTCAACTAAAGCATTTATAAACATATTAGAGTCATCCAACACTTTTCTGAAAGAGAGCAATTGTTCCCTGATGACAGCTCTTGGAGCACATATTAAAATAACAGACAAACTGCTCATGATGTTGCAACGATTCTCGTGGGTCCACATGAAACATTTGCTGCTGCCATTTCTAATAGACATGTCTGAATGTGGATAACTATTATAGTAGTTGCTATGGTAAGGATTAAGCACAGGGCACTACAGCAAACACAGAAAGCGTTCTTGGACACCTCCTGTATGCTTGGACACCAGAATGTGACCCACTTACAGATGCCCCATCATACCCTTGGCCGACAAGGTCTGTAGTCCACCCCATGTTCCTCTAAACAACCAATAATCTTGCATGTAAACCCAGCAGCATCCAGTCTGTGAGCCTCTTGAAACCCCAGGGAACTCTAATGTGCAGCATCATTAAGTATGAAAGAAATTTGGTCCAATTTACTGACATCCATGTATAATGACTCTCTAACAACTTGTTTTATCTCCTCAGCAACCATTTCAGCCAAAGATGATAGAATTTCATTCTGGACGTTTTGCTGGTGAATACTTTTGGCTTTTTGTTCCGATCTCCTTTTAATTTTTTTGTGGTTTATTTATATAATCCTAAAATCCCAACAACAGTCACCTCAAGTCCCCTGTAAGGTAAAAACCGTACAATAATACAGCCACAGGGTGACGGGGTTGCAAACCGTGTTTGACATTTGGAGAAAAATAGCCCTCAGTCTGCTCTGGCGTAGCCCGCTGCCAGCAGAGCCTGCAGGCTGTCACTGCAGCCCACCGTGGGCTAGAGCAGGATTTTAAACCTGTTACACCTTTGAGATAACAAAGGAAAAATGTAAGAATAAGCTCTGGTGGAATTGTTCTATGTTTGGATTAAAAGGGTATTAAGACACATTCCTTTAAAGACTGATTCAAAGAAACTCTCCCCAAGGTTTGTTGGCTTGTTTTTGAAAAGATCATTAACTCATGAGCTGTTAAAGAAGTTGCCAATGTCTTTAAAGATTTAACTAAGCTTCCACAAGTCTCCACTGGCCACCTGAATGGTCAGCTTCTGTAAAACACCCCACAGGAAATGACTCACCTGGTTACCAGTTCAGCACTGGAGATCCTGGAAAACGACCACTTTCCTTCTTATTTGCTGTTGTTGCTCGTTTTCATTTGCTTTTTAGTTTTGTTTTTGCTCCCTTTCTATGCTGCAACTGGCTGGTGTGAGACAAGGAAACAAGACAAAAGACATGCTGTGGAAGAGAGCCAAAGATTAATAACAAGTAAGATTCAGTGCAGAGAGGTCTGTTAACACACAGTGAAGAAGAAACACCCAATGCATCATGGGAATCCCCGGCAGCCTACGTCTATTGCAGCATAACTAAGGGAGGATTCAGGGTCACCTGGTCCAGCCCTAACTATATGCTTTAGCAAAAAGGAAAGTTTTAAGCCTGATCTTAAAAGTAGAGATAGTGTCTGTCTCCTGAATCCAAACTGGAAGCTGGTTCCACAGAAGAGGGGCCTGAAAACTGAAGGCTCTGCCTCCCATTCTACTTTTAAATACTCTAGGAACAACAAGTAGGCCTGCAGAGCGGGAGCGAAGTGCTCTAATAGGGTGATATGGTACTACAAGGTCATTAAGATAAGATGGGGCCTGATTATTTAAGACCTTGTATGTGAGGAGCAGGATTTTGAATTCTGGATTTAACAGGAAGCCAAAACAGGAGAAATCTGCTCTCTCTTTCTAGTCCCTGTCAGGACTCTTGCTGCAGCATTTTGGATTAACTGAAGGCTTTTCAGTGAGTTTTTTGGACATCCTGATAATAATGAATTGCAGTAGTCCAGCCTGGAAGTAATAAATGCATGAACTAGTTTTTCAGCGTCACTCTGAGACAGGATATTTCTAATTTTAGAGATGTTGCACAAATGGAAGAACGCAGTCTTACATATTTGTTTAATATGTGCGTTGAAGGACATATCCTGGTCAAAAATGACTCCAAGGTTCCTCACAGTGTTACTGGAGGCCAAGGTAATGCCATCCAGAGTAAGAATCTGGTTAGATACCATATTTCTAAGCTTTTCAGCGCCGAGTACAATGACCTCAGTTTTATCTGAGTTAAGAAGCAGAAAGTTAGCGGCCATCCAAGTCTTTATGTCTTTAAGACATTCCTGCAGTTTAACTAATTGGTGTGTGTTATCTGGCTTCATGGACAGATAGAGCTGGGTGTCATCTGCATAGCAGTGAAAATGTATGCTATGTCTTCTAATGATGCTGCCTAGGGGAAGCATGTATAATGTAAACAGAATTGGTCCTAGCACTGAACCCTGTGGAACTCCATAATTAACCTCAGTGTGTGAAGAGGACTCTCCATTTACATGCACAAATTGGAGTCTATTAGATAGATATGATACAAACCACTGCAGCACAGTACCTGTAATACCTACAGCATGTTCTAATCGCTCTAATAGGATATTATGGTCAACAGTATCGAATGCTGCACTAAGGTCTAGCAGGACAAGCACAGAGATGAGTCCACTGTCAGAGGCCATAAGAAGATCATTTGTAACCTTCAATAAAGCTGTTTCTGTGCTGTGATGAACTCTGAAACCTGACTGAAACTCTTCAAATAAACCATTCCTCTGCAGATGATCTGTTAGCTGTTTGACAACTACTCTTTCAAGGATTTTTGATATGAAAGGAAGGTTGGAGATTGGCCTATAATTAGCTAAGACTGCTGGGTCTAGAGATGCTTTTTGAGTAAAGGTTTAACTGCAGCCACCTTGAAGGCCTGTGGTACATAGCTGATTATTAGAGATAGGTTGATCATATATAAGATCGAAGAATTAATCAATGGCAGGACTTCTTTGAGCAGTTTTGTAGGAATGGGGTCTAAAAGACACGTTGATGGTTTGGAGGAAGTAATTATTGAAGTTAACTCAGAAAGATCGATTGGAGAAAAAGAGTCTAACTTAACATCAATGGTACTAAGAGTAGCTGTAGATAATATTACATCTGTGGGATGATTATTGGTCATTTTTTCTCTAATGATAAAAATTTTATTTGTGAAGAAGTTCATGAAGTCATCACTAGTTAACGTTAAAGGGATGGTTGGCTCAAAAGAGCTCTGACTTTTTGTCAGCCTGGCTACAGAGCTGAAGAGAAACCTGGGGTTGTTCTTATTTTCTTCAATCAAGAGCTACTGATGACATTTTGATGGCTTCAGATGCTGGAATAAATCACACCATTCTGATTTGGTTAGATCTGAGTTTAGCTTTGTTGAGCTTGTAGGAACTCTGTGACAATTAGCTTGTATATGATGCCTCAGTTCTCACCGTCTGTATGCTGATGGCATTCAGTTGTCCTTTTCTTTGCAACTTACTTACCTGTTTGACTGCAGTCAAATATTTTTAAATGCCAATTTGAATTTAATTTGATGTTAAACTCTAACAGAGCCTCTTATCACTGTTCCAGATAATGACACCAAAGCATCAAAGCAATGCCTTGGGTCTCCAAGTTCTTGTGCAAAGTCCAGCTCTAGCTGTAGTTATCAGCCTGCTGTGTTTAGACACTCATGTCAGGAAGCTGACTCCGTCCTCATATAAGAATCATTGCCACGTTTATGTGCATTTTTAATGAGGAATTGGTGCAACGTGTTAAAGCGTTCCAAAGTGGAGCTGTATGTCTTAACTAATTTTAGGAAGAGATAGCACATCTCGATTCATTTTAAAATCTTTTGACTGGCTCCCTGTTAGAGTCACTTTTAAAATTCTTGTGTTGCCTTATAGGTTTGAATTGTAAAGCGCTCCAGTATATCTCAGAGCTTCCACTGACCTACTCTAACTGTTCCCTTCAGTCTGCACAGCACACGCAGGTCTTTGTGCTGTGTAGTGTTTTTTGTGGTGTGTGGCACTTTGTGACCTTGCCTGTTAAAGGTGTGGTATAAATAAATGTTACTTATTATTAACCGCAGCAGATAGTATAACTATGCAAAAGAAGACAGTGATGCAGTCAGCACTCGAGGAAAGTTCAATGCAACAAGCTGGTATCTAATGACCGATCTTACGGCCATGCTTCCTCTAAACTGTTTCCGTCTCAAGTTTGAGACAAACCATGAGATGGGTACGAGGCTTCGGAGTTGCATCGCTGCACTTCAGTTACTTCCAGCATGGTTTTGTGGAAGGAAAACTTGGTCACACACAGGCAACAAAAACACATCACTTCCTGTGAACTTTCCTTCCCGTTGAGGAAATACCAGACGCAGTAAGCTGACTACAGGCTAAAGAACTGTGTCCTGTATTATTTATTGTAAATAAAATGGTAAATGGTCTGTGTTTGTATAGAGCTTTACTCGTCCCTAAGGACCCTAAAACGCTTTGCACAATCAGTCATCCACCCATTCACACACTGGTGATGAAGCTACATTGTAGCCACAGCCACCCTGGGGCGCACTGACAGAGGCGTTTATCAGGTGATATAAAACCATATAAAGTCACAGATTATTTGTTTGATATCTGAACTCCATGAGCAGTATTTTTACGTTTTCAGGAATCCGGCCTTTGCCGTTTCCTTAGCAGACAATTCCTCAGAAAGAATGTCCTGGAATGATTCACCCTTTTGTGCACACCCTGCTTTCCTCACTGTTTTCCAAGTGAAATGAAGTGTGCTCTGCCAACATCTGGCAGTAAATCTACTTTCATATTTGACTGTTTATGATTCAGCATGCTGTGATCCACCACATGATTCCTGTATTTGAGAACGGCAGGATGCAGAAACTGGATTCCTCTCACTGATATGCTTGGCAAGGCCACCTTAGTGGGTGAAATCACAGCTACGCTGGAATTCAGGCCGTCTCCGTTCCTGTCCCCCGTCTCCAGAGAAAAAATCCCAGCTCACTTTTATCCATGAAGCTGTGATTTTGCATGTGAGCTGAGGGAGTGAGGCTTAAGGAAGATGACCACGAGCTGTTCTCTTAGATCAGTGCAGGAGACCACATGTAAAAGGGCAGGGATGACTCACTTTTGTTTTTCCTAGCTCCATCTACATTTGCAGGGTGTCAGTTACATTCCAGATTAATTGGATTCACCACATCTTGAGCACATATGATGATAAATGAAAACAGTACTTTGAATTCTAGAGCTGATGGGAGATGCATCAGCCGTCATAATCCAGTAAGCAAAGCATGAGTCACCATGAACATCTAATCTATTGCACCTCATGTTTCACAACATGGGCAGCTGCCCGAGTCGTCTTTTGTCACCTCCAGATGGTAATGTGACGTCCGTGCTGAATATTTGTCCCTGTGGGTCTTTAGGCATTAAAGATTTTAAAAATGCTGGAGCTCAGAGCAAACTGGTGTGAAACTGATCTGGACCCCTGCACCGGTGTCTCTGTGAACCAACCACAAAGAGGGGATTACACAGGATCTCTTCCCTTTTGACCTGTGGGTGAAATGGATTTAAGCAGCAGTTGGCCTCAATGCATCATCTGTGCTGTCAGAAGTGTGTCGTGGTTTGTTTTCAGCACTTTAAAGCCGAGTTTTCAAACATTCTGTGCAGAGGCCACACGAAACAACACGCTGATGTCAGCGCACTCCTGTGTGCATATCTGCACTGAGCAGCCTCTGTTTGATCCAACATGTCAGCAGTTGTTCTTTTGCCTCTTCACTACCAAATATCAGCAAACGACACTTTCACACAGTCCAATAAAAGTTCTTGTTTCCTCATTCGAGTCCAACGCGCTTTGGTTTCAAACAGAGATGGGCAGTAACGTGTTACTGTAATCCGATTACTTTTTTCAAGTAACGAGTAAAGTAAGGGATTACTGTTGCAAAAACGGTAATTAGATTACTGTTACTTTCCCGTAGGAACGCTGCGTTACTACGTTACTAAAACCGTGATTTTTTTGCGAGAATGTCTCATGACAGTGACGTAAGCGAGTGCGACGTTCGTGACAACAGCTGTGTGCAGATCAACAATGGATCATATATCAGAGTATGAGCGTGCAGCGTTTAAAGCGTGGAAGTACTGACCTTACTTTGAGTTTGATTCCATAAAAAGTGACAAAAACATTAGTGTCCGTTGTGCGTGGGAAGAAAACTTCTTTTTACAGCGAAAAAACCCCTAAACTTCCAAACAAGAACCGAGTAGCTACGACGTAATGGGAAACTCACAGAGAAACTCGCGGATTCTTCCACTGACCGCTGCACACCTGCACCAGGGTAACCCTCCGCCTACCCCACTCCTGCTTTACAGGTGAAAATAGAGCAACAGGACCGCTAGTCTTTGACTTTATTTATTTTCTGCTGTGTTTTACTTGCATCTATTTGAAAGACTGAGTGTAAACACACAAACTATTTTATTTTATGTGCTGGAATGTGCAGAAAATAGGTTTAAATGTTAAACTAATTTCTTCCAGTCAGAGAATGTTGCAGATAATTAAATGTTTGCTTGATGCATAAAGTTAAAAGATTAAAACTAATAAAACAAGTTTTAAAAAGAGACTTTTCCATTTGATTACATTTTGTATGATGATTATGCAGAAAAAGTAGAATTGGGCTGAAAGATCTATCACTTTATCACCTATTCAGGTTGTAAATCGTGTTTTTAAAAAGTAACTAAGTAACTAAGTAATTAATTACTTTTGAAAATAAGTAATCAGTAAAGTAACGGGATTACTTTTTTGGGGAAGTAATCAGTAATTAGTTACTGATTACTTTTTTCAAGTAACTTGACCAACACTGGTTTCAAAGTATGCTTTGAGCTCCCTTCATTCCTCTTTTTAGGAGAAATGAGTTTGCACACTCAGGGTGAATTTTACTAATCGTTCAGAACTTTTGGTGCAGTTGGTAAAACCCAACAGCACCCATCGACTTGCTTCACAACACCTGCCATTTGGGAACTACTGGACTTGGTGATTTGTGCTAACTGACTGGAAATGTGTCTTTTTCTGTTTTCTACCATTTATGGCTGTTTGCAGGATCAGTCATACGAGAAACGTTTTAGGCTTCATCTCTCTGTTGATTTAAGAAGAACAAATCCTGAATATAGTCCTGGCTCAGAGTATATGAAATAAAGACTGCTGCCTGTTTTGCACAGTTGGTGCCAAACACAACAGAAAGCTCGTGAATGTTAAATGTGCTTCGCTGTTTTTGTTTTTGTTGGCCTGCAAATATAAATCTAACACTTCAGTCCTGTCAGTGATGCATTCCACATACAATTAAAAGCAGAGACTCTTCAGTCCACTGAATTTCCTTATTTATTCTAATCTGACTGTCTGCTGCTTGTTCCTTCTCTTTGTTCAGAGTTTTGAGGACTGATTTTTCCATTTTTTAAATCTACTATATCGCCTTGTTTCTCTGCTTTGTATGTGTGTTTAGCTGACATGAAACCCTGAAACAGTCACAATAATAATGCTCCTAAACTAGGAGAAGTGTTGGCAGGCGTCCGGCAGCTTCCCTCCCATGAAAAATGTAATAAAAGTCCAGTTACATGGTGTGGTCCAAAAGTGGGAGCCCACTAAATCGGCATTAGTCCAGTTAAACTGGGCAACCATAATCAGACAAAGAGCTTGTTATGACAAAAGGACACACACACACACACACACACACACACACACACACACACACACACACACACACACCTGTGGCAGCTGAGCTGCTGTTGGGAACAACTCGAGGTTTTCTCTCTTTCCTGAACAATCTGGGTAATTCAGGAACTTGGTGTTGCCCACCATGCATTATTTAACAGTCCAGCTCTGCCACACGGGCGACTTGAGTAATAGAGCGAGCTGACAGAGTTACTTGGTTTTCTAAGTCTTCTTATCTTAATTAAATGTTCACTGGGGTCGAGGTCAGGTGATGAGAAAAGATAACAACACTTCTGTGTTCTTTAAGTCAAGCATTTCTTTTAAGATTTTGGGTGCACTTCAGTTAAACAGATGCAATATATCACGTGACGCTTCTCTGCAGATGCAAACCAGGGACAAGCCCGTCTGCTTGTCCTGGTGAGGCAGGAAACAGACCCAAGCATGCAGACTTGGAGCCAAACATGAAGAAGAGGAGACTCACAATCAATCCACAGCAACAATAGAAACAAAGAATTAAACTAAACTGAGGGCTTAAACACACACAAGATAATCAGGGAAAGTAAGGCACAGGGGAACAGAGCGAGTTAACGAGCAAGAAGGAAGCAAAAGAGGTCAGGAGACTTTCAAAATAAAACAGAAAACTAACATTGAGACTGAGACACACGAGCTTGACCAACACAAAGATAACTGGCTCTGCTGTCACTGCTCTGAGATCAGTTATGATCTGTGCATTGCATGTGTAGAAGTGCAGTCACTGAAAATGAATAGTTATGGTTGCTAATGAGGTTGTGACGATGAGCCAAAGGGCAATATCACGTCCAGGAAATCTAAGGGTTAACTAGGAAATTAAGGCTACGCAGGTTTAAAATACAACAAAGGGAGAGCTATGGCTTCATATATGGAGCTGGTATTAGGAGGCAAAGATAAGATAAGATAAGATAAGATAAGATAACCTTTATTAGTCCCACACGTGGGAAATTTGTTTTGTCACAGCAGGAAGTGGACAGTGCAAAAGTTATGAAGCAAAAATTAGAATACAATAAAAATAAATACAGTACACAACTGTGCAGAATAAAATAAAATACTATATACAGTAGAATAAAATAGAATAAAATATACAATAAGATAAAAATAGAATAAAAATGCTGTATACAACTGAGTAAAAATACAACGATGCCAGAAAAGATTATTGCACATTTGTGGATGTTTGATCAGTTAAAGTCTTTGTTGTGGAGTCTGACAGCAGTGGGGAGGAAAGACCTGCGAAATCTCTCCGTCCCACACGGTGGGTGCCGCAGTCTCCCACTGAAGGAGCTGCTCAGTGCTGTCAGAGTGTCCTGCATGGGGTGGGAGATGTTGTCCAACAGGGACGACAGCTTCGCCGCCGTTCTCCTGTCACTCACCACCTCCACAAGCCCTCTGTAATTGTTCATCTTAACAGACAAGTCATCTCTTGTAAGCACCTTGGGCAACCATGTGATGGAGAAGAATTGTAGCATCATCCTGTTTGCACGTACTTCCTGTCACCCACTGTGAAATCACCGTGTGTCTTACAGCGTTATGAACCAAGTGAAATCTGAGAAGGTCAATGATCTAAACTTCATTATCAGGAGGTGAACTCCAGGCATCGTGTACACATCTGTTTTTTAAACTTGAAACTATTTTGTGAATCTCTGGGGTCATGATGC
Organism: Neolamprologus multifasciatus; assembly: GCF_963576455.1. Taxonomy (NCBI): domain Eukaryota; kingdom Metazoa; phylum Chordata; class Actinopteri; order Cichliformes; family Cichlidae; genus Neolamprologus; species Neolamprologus multifasciatus. Next base: position 35,796,417 of record NC_140450.1, on the reverse strand, counting down.
ATACACACTCATGTGCACTTAAAGTAACCATGTTAATAAATAAGAGTCTCATCCAGCAGGGTCTTTCTGTGGAGTTTGCATGTTCTCCCCGTGTTTGCGTGGGTTCCCTCCAGGTACTCCGGCTTCCTCCCACCATCCAAAGACATGCAGCTTGTGGGGATAGGTTAATTGGATAATTGGATAATCCAAATTGTCTCTTGGTGTAAATGTGCGAATGAATGTGAGCACGAATGGTTGTCTGTCCCTGTGTGTTGGCCCTGCGACAGAATGGCGACCTGTCCAGGGTGTACCCCGCCTCTCGCCCTATGACAGCTGGGATAGGCTCCAGCGCCCCCGCAACCAAAGGAGAAGTGGAAGTGAATGGATGGATGGATTCTCATGCATGGATAGCTTGTTTACCCTGATGAAAGCCTTTTGGATCAGTTTCAGACCCCCTTGACCCCGATTTGATAAATTAAGAAAATGTAGCTTATAATGAAAATATATTCATCTTTACTTGTGTGAAAAGTCTGCAACACAAAAGCAATGAGAACAGCTGAAGACTCAAACTTCTCAAGGACAAAAGGAAGGAGACTGGTGGGCTTTGAATATAAAACACTGCACTAACAATATTTCCACAGTTCACTGACAGCATCTTTGCTTCCTCTGGGTGACTCAGGAGACACAGACGCCCCATCATGCTGGTTCCTCCCTGATGGCAGACATGATAGTAGCTCCATTTTCTCACCCTACAAATGCTTTCACGCAGAACACTTAAACCTTCCAAGATTTTTCATTATGTCTATTCATAATTCAGAAATGCTTCACTTCCAGAGATTCCCTGCACTATTGTCCAGTGAATGAAGCCTGTGTGATTGTGTGCACGCAAGAGAAATATGTGTCATAGCTGTTAGCCTCTAGACAACAGCTGTCTGTGGTGCAACGAATAGAGGAATAGTGGACAGAAGCAGCAGAGCTGACCATCACTACAATGGTCTTATTCTTTATTAGCCCAGATTCCAGCTTCTGACACTCTGCCAGGGATATGGGGGGAGGCTCGCTCTGTGCTGAGCTGCAAGTATGTGTGGGATTGCATGGAGCCATCAGATTACACTTTGATCAAAGCCCACCCATAATGTCTCTTTGCAGCTGACAGAGTTTACAACTGGAGAGTAAACAAAGAGCCGAGAGACGTGAGAATAAAACATGCACTGGAACCATTACATGAACATCATGCAGCACTGACACACCACAGACAAGCAATACCACTGTTGCACGAGTGCAGATGTACTGAATATCAGCACTGCTGTAGTACAGGCCAGACTTCTGCTTTTACTACCGACCTTCATTATGATTCTGGGCTTTTGGAGCTACATGATCAGGTTTGTTTAGATTAGAGAAAGTTGGGTTTTGTTTTAGCCGCGTACCGCTGATGTCAAAGTCATTATCCGTGTCACCGTATGCCATCGGAATATGAAATTCATGGAGGTTCTTTTTTTTTCTTCCAAGTCGTAGTAATCAGAGATCAATCTGACACAATTCAAAAGTTATTTACATTTCACTCATGAACACATTCAGCCTGTGTTTCTCCTGTGTTGGTACCTTGTAGACACTTTGTTGGGACCTCTAGTTTGAAAACTTGCACCGTCCCTTCTGCGCAAGTTGAAAGTCTCGGGTAAAATTGCAGACGCCAGAAATAAACTTCATTTTTAAACTGATCCAAATCTCAGGTGAAGTACCCATGACTGTAGAGGCGGAGCTTTCCAGTGTCACTATTTGATAAATCAACTGTATACTGGCTTCAGTTCCAGTTTGGATTCAGGAGACAGACACTATCTCTACTTTCAAGATTAGGCTTCAAACTTTCCTTTTTGCTAAAGCATATAGTTAGGGCTGGACCAGGTGACCCTGAATCCTCCCTTAGTTATGCTGCAATAGATGTAGGCTGCCGGGGGATTCCCATGATGCATTGAGTTTTTCCTTTCCAGTCACCTTTCTCACTCACTATGTGTTAACAGACCTCTCTGTATTGAATCATATCTGTTATTAACCTCTGTCTCTCTTCCACAGCATGTCTTTATCCTGTCTTCCTTCTCTCACCCCAACCAATCACAGCAGATGGCCCCGCCCCTCCCTGAGCCTGGTTCTGCTGGAGGTTTCTTCCTGTTAAAAGGGAGTTTTTCCTTCCCACTGTCGCCAAAGTGCTGCTCATAGGGGGTCATATGATTGTTGGGTTTTTCTCTGTATCTATGAAGCGCCTTGAGGCGACTTTTGTTGTGATTTGGCGCTATATAAATAAAATTGAATTGAATTGAATTCAGTTAAACATGGGCTTTAAATGATCTTGAAATCATGGTATTCTGTTTTCACTGGCTCCTTCCACAGTATCACAATATTTTTTGAAATGGGACAACAGGCGTGTGTTAGGTGCACCGTGAATAAATCCAAGAAATAAATCTTGTATGTGACGAGGCAACAATTTAACACTCCTTCAGCTGCAGAGTGATGTTAATGTTTGGCTTCAGAGCTGGCATGTGTTGCTGGGTGTGACAGTGTGACAGTGGAGCTGCCTGAAGCTGAACTCTTCTGTGGGTTTTCATAAATGCCAGCCAAGAGCAGCTGTTAGGATGTACTTATCACCGGTGTAGTTTGCAGTATTCGCTCTGTTCACTGAAAGTTAAAAATAAAAACTAAACAAATTTATTGCAATCATTGTTGGATGTACACAAACTCCAGGTCCCACTTATGGTTATGGCGTTCATGTATGTCCTGCCTGCTAGCACCTTCACCCTGCTGTTATGTGCTGGATTGTCTCATCTTTACACAGCCTGGGGTCTTGCCTGGTGTGATAGACCCCAGCCTCTGTGGATCTTGTACTCAGAGCTTGTTCTTGTGCTGCCATGATTAGTGCCTCTGTGCTGTCTTTCAGTCCAGCTTTGTTGGGCCACTGGTAGGATTTCTGGATATCAGACACCTCCTCTATCTGCCGGTGGTACATACCGTGCAGGGGCCTGTCCTTCCATGATGGTTCCTCCTCTTCCTCCTCTTTCTTGGGTTTCTGCTGCCTGAGGTATTCACTGAGCACACGGTCGGTTGTGGCCATTTTACTGATGTATTTGTGGATGTTTGTTGTCTCATCCTGGACTGTAGTACTGACACTCACTAGTCCCTGACCTCCTTCCTTCCACTTAGTGTTCAACCTCAGGGTGAAACCCTCCATGCATGGTCAGGAGCTTCCTGGTCTTGATGTCAGTGGCTTCTATCTCCGCCTTGGACCAGCTTATTATCCCAGCAGGGTACCTGATCATGGGCAGGGCGTAGGTGTTGATAGCCCGGATCTTGTTCTTACTGTTCAGCTGACTCTTCGGGACTTGCCTGACCCTCTGCAGGTACTTGGTGGTTGCAGCTTTCCTAGTGTGGTTCCCAGTTGCCGGTGGGATTCCCAGGCACTGTCCTCAATGTCTGGAAGGTTGCCTTTTGGTACTGTGATCCCCTGAGTTTGGACAAGCTTCCCTCTCTTCGTTACCATCTGAAGATATATATATGTGTGTGTGTGTGCTTCTCAAATATAAGTGTTTCCAGTATAACATTTTTTAATCTGTAGCTCTGCTCTAAAAGAACGTACGTACCTGGGCCCGCCTACTATCGGGAAGTAATTTGTCAGCTCTTTTCCAAGCGGCTTTCTCTCTGTCAGGCTGGTAAAAGAGTCATCACTGCTGTTCCACTTCTTATGGACAGTAGTGGAAGAATCACATGGCATGTTTTCACTAACGTATATCGATTTATTCACTCAGAGCACGATGTGGGTGGATGTGAAGGTCTGTAACTGTAACTGCACAGCATTTAGACGTGCAGTGTTTCTGGGGCAGAACAGGGAATGTGTGTGACGAAACCTGAATGCTTGCCCTGGGCAGGATGGGTCATCGCTGGAACAAAAACAAAACAATAATAGAGCAGCTGGTGGGGGCGTTGGACAGCCGGTGTCCTTGGCTCAACTCTCAGATAACTAAAGTTGTGAAACATGAGAAATTATTTGAAAGCTTGGGCATCACAGAAAGAGTAGTTCTCGTTTATTGTTACAATTTGAAGCTGTTGTATCACATTTATCACATTATTAATCAAAGATGTCTGAGTGGAGCCTGGCCGGGTGTTTTCTCCTCAATCAGGTCGATTAGTGGGCAGACTTGGGTGGAGCTGCTTCTACGAGGACAGTGGTCGTCTCCCAGACTCACTCTACCTCGTACAGCACTTCAGGAGCAACTTTCTCACTTTATTAAAAACACTTTAACCAGCACTTGCTTTATCACTGCACTTTAAGCATAGATTGGCACACCAGTAACCATTTGGACACAATAGGTTTAATTATTTATTGAATATTTATTGAGTATTTTATCAATTATCAGGTAGCCTGTTGTTCCAGGTCCTGCTCAGCTGCTCCTCACTGATCGTGGTGGTTGTCTGTGAGGAGGGAATTGCTACTGGGAACAAATAAGGTCTGCTGTTAGGGAAGACATGGGCACATGTGTGCAGAGAAGCTGCTGTGAGATGTGGTTACTCACCTGTGCTTTCTATGTCCTCTCCAGGGTGTTCGGACAAATGTTTCCTCGGGGGTCCGGACACCATTTAAACTTCCAAGAGGGAAGGAAGTGTGGGGGATCTCTGTACTGTTCTGGTGTTTTCATGATAGGCTTAACGTGTAAGGTTAACGTATAAAAGATTTAATGATCAGAGAATAATAAAATGTGTGTATTTATTTACAGAATGTTGGTGAAAAGTTGGAATTTGGTAAAGTTACAGAGTAAACAACGGTTTTGTCCTTAACAGCTCAGCTTTCATTATTATCAGGATGTCCAAAAAACTCACTGAAAAGCCTTCAGTTAATCCAAAATGCTGCAGCAAGAGTCCTGACAGGGACTAGAAAGAGAGAGCAGATTTCTCCTGTTTTGGCTTCCTGTTAAATCCAGAATTCAAAATCCTGCTCCTCACATACAAGGTCTTAAATAATCAGGCCCCATCTTATCTTAATGACCTTGTAGTACCATATCACCCTATTAGAGCACTTCGCTCTCGCTCTGCAGGCCTACTTGTTGTTCCTAGAGTATTTAAAAGTAGAATAGGAGGCAGAGCCTTCAGTTTTCAGGCCCCTCTTCTGTGGAACCAGCTTCCAGTTTGGATTCAGGAGACAGACACTATCTCTACTTTCAAGATTAGGCTTAAAACTTTCCTTTTTGCTAAAGCATATAGTTAGGGCTGGACCAGGTGACCCTGAATCCTCCCTTAGTTATGCTGCAATAGATGTAGGCTGCCGGGGGATTCCCATGATGCATTGAGTTTTTCCTTTCCAGTCACCTTTCTCACTCACTATGTGTTAACAGACCTCTCTGCATTGAATCATATCTGTTATTAACCTCTGTCTCTCTTCCACAGCATGTCTTTATCCTGTCTTCCTTCTCTCACCCCAACCAATCACAGCAGATGGCCCCGCCCCTCCCTGAGCCTGGTTCTGCTGGAGGTTTCTTCCTGTTAAAAGGGAGTTTTTCCTTCCCACTGTCGCCAAAGTGCTGCTCATAGGGGGTCATATGATTGTTGGGTTTTTCTCTGTATCTATGAAGCGCCTTGAGGCGACTTTTGTTGTGATTTGGCGCTATATAAATAAAATTGAATTGAATTGAATTGAGAGTATTTAAGCTGCCATTTGTCATTAGACGAGGGGGGGAGTGGATGCTGTTGTTGTTAGAAGACTTGGGCTGCCACTGAGTGGCTTTAGATATATGTGGACACCTCTGGCTTCCACCAGACTGTGTCTCAGGCGTCGTCCTCACTGTAAATCCAGCCTCTGCCTTGTTACAGTGTGTTGGGAGACTCTATGACTGCGGCCTGGGTATATTTAGTCTCCAACTCCACTGAGTTGGTGTCTTGTTCGTGCTCTGGTGGTGATTTCTGGTCTGTATATAACCAGACTCATAAAGTAAAATAGGCCAGTGGCAGAATTTTCTGGTGAGAACTTGCTATAGATTTTATATGCTTGGAGTTTGAGTTGGCTACGAGACGTGAGTTTGAGAATTTGGAGAAGCTGATGAACTCGACTGTCCAGGTTGATGCTTCCTTCTGTGCCAAGTCGTCTCCTTATCAGTGCAGAACTGAAGAAACCTGACAGCTGAAATGTACGGGAGGTCTGAGCATGGACTGGGAGAAAAACAGGAATCGTTGCATCACCGACACTAATCATGTTGATGAAGCTCACACTTTATAACACACTAGCATCCATCTCCCTTTGAAGCCTGTCTGATCCAAGCCTGTTACTCAGAGCACTGTGTCATCAGTTTAGGACCACCAGCATGAACCAGCAGAACCAGGAGGCCCCACACGACTGCTGATTGGAACCAATGCGTTAACCAATAGGAGAGCCACAGACCCACGACTAGGGATGGGTACCGGTTCTGACATCAACGGTAGTAACCAGACCGAAAAGCAGCGCACATTTCGGTGCTTTTTGTTTCCTGAGCTGTGATACACTTTGGATCCTAGCCAATTTTACCTTTCCAAGGATAGTAGGCGGGCCCAGGTACGTACGTTCTGTTAGAGCAGAGCTACAGATTAAAAAATGTTTGATAGAGTGATACCATATATGCCCTATAGCCAGTGTTGGGAAGGTTACTTTTAAAATGTATTCCATTACATTACATTACAGATTACATGCCCCAAAATGTATTCTGTAACGTATTCTGTTACGTTACTCAATGAGAGTAACGTATTCTGAATACTTTGGATTACTTAATATATTATCATGCTGTTTACAACTACATGAATGTACTATTGCTGTGATTTATTACTGTTACTGAAGGTCCGTGGCTCCGAACCGTAGTAAAGGGACCTCTGGCTAATACGGTGGGTTCTGTGTCGGCTCGTAGCTGAAAACTAGCTTTACTTTGTTGTCTGGGTCAACTTTGCTAGCGAGAGATTCGTGTTCGTGTTTTTGGAGGAAAACACAAACACGGTGTACAGTCGAGTCTTAATAGCTTACTTACAACTGGGCTCGTCAGGCTCTCTTCTTGGCTGCAGTGGTTATTATTATATTTACATGCTTCCAGCTCCCGTTTTTGCTCCATGACAGCTCGTACTTTTCCTTTTTCTCCCTCTCTCGCTCACAGACACATAACGTGTATGGCAGTCCATTCTCCCTGCAGCACGGACTACACTGCCCATGATGCTACATTCTTTAGAGCTATACCTGTAGCATTTTGCCTGTTAGCTTAGCACAACAACAACAACAGGCGCTCTCTCACCCAGGAAACACGCAGAGAGAGAGCGTCACCCTGTAACCATGGCAACCGTAACGCTGCCTGGAACAACAGAACGTAGCTGTCAGACAAAACCCAAACAGTCCTGACCCGCCACAATATGAAACAGGGAAGTACCGCCGTGTAATCCATTTATTTCAACAAAGTAACTGTATTCTAAATACCACCTTTTTAAACGGTAACTGTAACGGAATACAGTTACTCATATTTTGTATTTTAAATACGTAACGGCGGTACATGTATTCCGTTACTCCCCAACACTGCCCATAGCTGCAAAAAAGGCTAACATTGGTATCTTTTTACCAAAAAAAACCAGCTAAACATGGGGTTTTTGGACAAAGTTTGTGTTTTCTGTTGTTTAAGCACCGGTTCCAACCAAAGGAGGTGTGTTGTATCAACAGAAAAGACTGACTTGGTTATCATTTTGCAGAAAAAAAAGAGACTTCTAAAAATAAAAACATGAGAGGTTTTTGGACAAAGTTTGTGTTCTATATTCTTTAAGCATCGGCACCGTTTCAGAAGTACCGCTTTGGCACCGGTATCGGAAAAAACCTAAACGATACCCATCCCTACCCACGACATCATTCAGGTCAGAAAGTATTTTTATCTTCTAAAGCCATGACCGTAAACTCAAAACCAGATATCTTGGTCCTTTTGTTGTTGGCATCTGTTTCATCCTGATTTCTACGTCTCCCAGTTCAAACTGGTACCCTCCAGTCTCTGTGACACACCTGCAGCCCTGCTAACTCTGTCTGCCAGTCGTTTATTGTGAGTCCTTCTTCCAAGTCTCTGTTCACCTTAATGAATGAATGTGTAAATAAACCTTTACTGTGAGGTTCTTTGCTTTCTGGGTGCAACAAATCTGTAGCCGTGACAGAAAAGGAATATATTACACATCACCTGTTACTTAAAAAAATGCATTGCATTACTGTACAACATGGTGCTCTGAGGTACACAGTCATACACAAGATCATTGTTTGAGTGTAGAAATATAAACACAAACCCAACAGCAAGGCTGAAGACGTCATAGAGCCTGCAGGGATTCATCTGTAGAAATGGGGCTACAGCGCTACAAGCCTGCAGCTCATCTCTGCGTCTGTTACCTGCTCGACAGCTTTGGCTGTTTGCATCAACATAAATTCAGCTCCAGCCTTTTTTCCTTTATGCTAGCATGTTGTATATAAGCAGCAGTAGATGGTTTGTGGTTTGCATTTTAGCTTCATATAAAAGTTATGCACAAGGACAATTGTTGTCAATTATCAACAACAATTATGTTGTTGATAATTGTTGTCCAAACACTGGAAAAAGAGCATTAATTGGTTTGTTTGTACTCTCTATGTGAGAATAATTTTATTGCAACTGAGTAAGATTTATAAGAATGAGCGGGGAGATGGGCAGGAGTAACATGACAAACAACAACACACAGGCTAAGACAACTAGAAGGTGAATGATAAACCTGTAGAATCAGCTGTCCTGCTGAAATATCTCAACATTTTACCCTCAGTACTCAGGTACTCTTGTAATGGTAATACTGAAAGACCAAATAGGTCTTGGGCCACCTGTGGCAACGATTACAGCCATGGCCAAAATGTCAGGTGGTAGAAACGTTGATTGATTTAGATTCTTGATCAGATGAACATAATCAGGAGTTTTCTGCTGCCGTCTTCTCAGAAATATCATTTTTAATCTTAGTAACATTTAAGCCAAATAAGCAAGTGGTTATATAATAGTTATATTACTGGGAATGACAGCAACTCAGCCACAGTGTGGTAGGCCACATAAAACCAGAGAGCAGGGTCAGCAGATGCAGAGTGCACAGAGCAACTTTCTGCAGAGTCAGTTGCTGCAGACCTCCGAGCTTCATGTGAGTAGAGAGCTTCATGTAACGGGTTCTCATGGCCGAGCAGCTGCATCCAAGCCGAACATCACCAAGCGTAATGCAAAGTGTCGGATGCAGTGGTGTAACGCACACTGGCACTGGACTCTAGAGCAGTGGAGACAGGCACTTGTCTGACTGCACTGTGCCAAGGTTTGGTGGATTATGGTCTGGGGTTGTTTTCCAAAGTTGGGCTTGGCCCCTTAGTTCCAGTGCAAGGAATTAATGCTTCAGCATACCAAGACATTTGTCACATTTCAATGTGAGTGAACAGTTTGGGGATGGCTACTTCCTGGTCCAGCATGACTGTGCAACAGTGCACAAAGACATAGTTAAGCAAGTTTGGTGTGGATGAGCTTGACTGCCCTGCACAGAGTCCTGACTTCATTTAGAGAGGAGACGGTGAGCCAGGGCTCCTCATCGAACAGCAGCGTCTCACAAATACGCTTCTCTGAGGCTGCTGTAGCTGATTAATCCAATAGAGATAAGTACACCCTCTAATTGTATGTTACCCCACAATTCATAGCTACAGTAAATACAGTATCTGGACCATTGTGTTCCAGTAAATCTATCGGATTATAAGGCCACTACAGTAATTCTGTGGTTTCTGTAAACCAGAGTCATTTTAGGGACGTTTGTCCTAAATGAAACATCTACATAATCAACAAACAATGTAAAACTAACTGTTTTAAGCAGTGTGGCTGAAATGTTTTGTGTATAAGTGATTGGTCCACCGAGCGGCTGACTGTTGGTAAATATAAATATAAATCCAGGAGCACTTTTAGATTTCTGCAATGCTGCGAATCTTTGAGGGTTGTTTTTCAAGGCTGGGACAATAATGAACAGAAATGAAGGCGGTTCAGCCTCATTTAAGAACTACAGCAGCTTCTGTTCAACTTGTTTTATGAATAGTTTTTCTGAGCCTCATCTACTAAAGCACATTGTTCATTTTTCTGTTTTATTACCTTGTTCATAGCTGTATTTCTCATTTCTTCTTATCATCACTCAGGTATAAATATTGCTTTGTTTAGAATTGTGCAACATTTGTCTTTGTTATTATTACACAAATGTGATGACAGCATCAGTTTCCAACACGTGGAGCTGGGTGTGAGGTTGCTTTGAAAGCTTGATACAATTCTGCACAGTTGATTCCGATGTTTCAGTTTTTCACAAAGCCTGCAGGGAGGCTGAGAGACGCTCGGACCAAGTCTGAAGGAAAGAGGGAAGAGAACTAACTGGCAAAGGAAACAGAAGTTACAGAACGATAAACAAACAGGGAAATGTGGCTACCAAAGGAAAACAGGGAGAAACACAGTGAACTAATAAACTGTGCGACTGACCGTGACGGGCTCAGACTCTTTTACCGTGCGCTTTTTAGTCAGTTTGTTTTAGGAATTGATAAACAAGTGACACTTCATATGAGTTCACAGACGTCTCAACAATTTTCCACCCCGATGAAAAAGGGTGGAAGGTGTCAGGCTGGGTGAGTGGCTGTGTTTTCTCCTGGTTTTCACTCGCAGCCCCGCCTTTGGGCTCTCATCAACACACCTGGTGGGCTCACCTAACAGCAGTCCAGCGATCACCAGCCAGTGTTGAAGGCCAGCAGCTTATCTACCTTCCAACAGTTTGTCTGCTGACCAGTTAGTTCACTCTGGTTCTCGCATTCTTGGTTTTTTATGTCTCGTCTTGTTTCCGCCTGTGCCTCTAGTGTTGCTACGGAAACATTTCCGGTCTGAACAGTGGTCTCTCTGGATATTTGGATCCTGGACACATGCTCAGCTTCACTCTGCTCACCTGCCTGCCCTCCCGCCTCCCTCGTCTTGGGCTGTTGGACATTCCCAGGTCAAGGATGCTCACCCAGCCACCTGCAGCCGTCCCACTCCCGGGACGCTCTCCACCTACTTTTAAAATGAGTCACTTGGTGTTAGGTTATTTAGTTCATCCTCACCCCGGTTTCCTCTTCTCAGCTAATCGTTCTCTCTTTCCATTCCAGAAGACCTACGCCTGAGTTTTCTCCCTCCCGTGAATAGTTTCAGCACTTCTGTCCCACACAAACATTTCCCTGTGAGACTTTTTCCTGTGTTTTGCGTCTCAGCCGTGCCTCGTTCGGCCTCTTTGGGTCCACGTTCTCGTCATTGGTAAAATCCTACCCTAAGTCTAGGCGGGGTATTAAAATGTATCTTAGCTTGAGCTCATTGAACAGATACAAAGAAAACAAATTCTAGAAACCAAGAATGTAAATGTGAGCAGTCGGACTAGAAAGATCTGGCACACACATGCCCCGATCTCCAAGAGGCTTTGGCAACATGCTGACTGTGCAGCTTGCTTTAATGCACAATAACGAATATGAAGCAAGGCATTGCTAAATGTAATATTACTTCAGTGATTTATTAAAGTCCGGATGCTGCACAGCTCTGTTGTTCCTGATCACTGACAGATGCAAACTCACACAACCAGCAGATTGGGCTTCTTTCCTTGCCAGAGATGTTTGATCAGATTTGGACTCCGTTTGTTTCTTTTGTTTATCTCTGCGTGTGCCAGACTACCTGTTATCTTCATCATCCTCACATGCCAAAATCAGTGGGTGTTCCACAACATCTTTGTCTGTGTTTCTCCTGCAAAATGTTGATGCGAGGTCCTGACACAACCTCTCCTCCTCCATAATTTCCAAAGGCCTTCATTGTGTGTAACACAATGGCCTTCTTTGGTGTGCTTCTCGCTGCCTAAACCTCAGGGAAGCCCCCCTTTGCAGAGAACATGGGACATTATTGAGTGTGTGCCAGTTCTCTTAGACGAGCTCAGAGAAGTGCTTCATAATTGGATTGTTACTCAGTATTAAAGAGGATTTCATGAAGCTCGGGGGATAGAAAGAGGACTGATTCAAAGGCTGGTGCCACATACTCACTGTCCCCTCTCTGCTCTTACATCCTGTTCAGATGACCTTTTCTTTCTGCTACAGGAAATAACCCAACGGGTTTTAATTGAAGACACATTGCCGTTCTTTACACTCGTGAGTCCTATTTCCGTTTACACTTTATTTTGAGCACAAATGTGTTTGCAGTATGTTGCATGCTTTAACTTTTCTGTCTTCTACTAATAACTTAAAGCTTAACTTGAAAGATCTGTCACATGGCAGAGATCTACATTTGTTTTTGGAAGAAGACGCAGCCATACTATTGTGTGCAAATCACAAATCCACAGCTCGCCAATCATCCCGTCGTTTATTCTCTCGTCTTCTAATCTTGAGCAGAACAAAGAGTTGGACAGTTTTTATTTCGGTTTTTCATTTGTGTCCCAAACATGAGAATTCAAAAAAAATAAAACATGGATGGATCTGCAACCTGATGATTCAGTTTGGTTTTTAAATGTTTGTTTGAGCACAGGGTGAAGATTCATCTGCTTGGGTTGGACTACATTATCAAACATCCCTGCTGCTAAAGCCTTTGGACTGATTCAGTCATCACAAAGGGTTTTGCTTTATACCTTTTAACTTGAGGGGCGTGCTCAGGGTATGGTGTTATTCTAGGACTAAAGATTAGGGATGCACCGATACCGATACTGGTATCGGGTATCGGGGCCGATACCGTAAAATGTGTGTGTACTCATACTCGTAAAAATTAACCGATACCATGAACCGATACTAACTTATTTCATTAATCAGAGGGTGGCTTGTCATTTTTGTTGTAGTTTTTTAGATTGGCCACTAGGGGGCCAATTATTATTTTATTTATTATTTATTTTACAATAATTATTTTGTTTGTTTGTTTACAATATGGACACTCTGCAATAATTTAAAAGTTTATTTTATTCCAAACAGAAGCGTTTATTACGGAGCCCCGCAGGGGACATGGGAGAAAAAAAAAATTAAGACGGACTTTTGCGAGATCTCGCAAAACAAACTCGGGATCTCGCAAAACTTTTGCGAGATCTCGCAAAAGTTTTAGCCGCATTCTTCCCATTAGCTTCGAGCTAACGGGAGGTCGAGACCTACTACAGCCGGGAGGAACACCGCTTTCCCGGCACATCGTGCCTCGACTTCCCGGTCGGCTTCGAGCCAGCGTCCGAAGAATGCGGTTAAAACGTTTGCGAGATCTCGCAAAAGTTTTGCGAGATCCCGAGTTTGTTTTGCGAGATCCCGAGTTAGTTTCGCGAGATCTCGCAAAACTTTTGCGAGATCCCGAGTTTGTTTTGCGAGATCCCGAGTTAGTTTTGCAAAATCTTGCATCTCGTCTTAAATTTTTTTTCTCCCATGTCCCCTGCGGGGCTCCGTAGTTTATTTATTATTCTGAAAGCTCGAGACAGTGCCAATAGTTCAGTGATATTTTGATAAATTACAATGTGGAGACTCTGCAATAATTTAACAGAAGTGCTTATTTTTCACTTGAAATTCTTTTGTGGTCATTTTTATTAAGATTTTATTTTTTATCGGCAGAGAATAAAATAAAACCTTTCTTCCAATTCATTGTATTTGTGTGTGTGTGTGGTGGAAGTATTGTTTTTTGTACTCTGTATCGGCAAGTACTCAGATCCAAGTATTGGTATCGTATCGGTTTGAAAAAATTGGTATCGTTGCATCCCTACTAAAGATTAACGCCAGAGTTCATATGTTTGTCTTCTGCACTCTCAGGCGTGTTCAGCTGAGTGATGCATGGATGTGTATGCCTTTATGTTTACACAGGTCCAGATAAATTGTTGCAGGGCTGGGTGTGTATCTTTAAATGTGCTTGAATCACGCAAAGGAAGTTCCTCTGGCCTGTAAGGGGGAGTGCCACCTTAAATGAATTCAATTCCACCCATCCACATGAGTGTTATTGCTCAATAGTATAGTTTCTGGCTCCACAGTGCAACATAGGAGACCAAAGGTTTTCTATAGAGGTGCCGTGACGCCATGATGCTAATATCGGGAGGCTGACATGAGCAGGAGCAGGTCAGGATTTATCCTGATTTATCCATAGAAGGCCACAAATTGCCAGCATTCACCACTACAGCATGTGTGGGCATCATTATTCCATCACGACATGTTCAGATTTGTGACAGAGTTCAGGACTGGACACACTGTTAGTGCCGTACTCATCACAGCTACAGGCTTTCCTTACATTACACCCGTTAATGAACCTCGCTATACGGGCGTGAAAATGAACGTCTGAGTTCACCAACAAAATGAGGACCACATGCATGAAAGTACCACACCCATCATTCAGCGCAGTTTATTTCTGTGTCTCCCTCTAGAATTGCATGACGTGGAGCTCGAATTGGAAATGTTTAAATGTGCAGCCAAGATGCAGACAGCAGGCCCTTATTACCGTGACCTGGGGCTCCTTGTGCTGTATTTTGGGACTTCAGATTAAGTGGAGCATGGTGAACTTTACCCAAGAACTAAACACAGCTCATGAGAGCGATGTTCTCCAGAAATCAGAAGATCTGAGTCACTGGTGGTCATCAGCCTTCAAGAGGAGGTGCAGAGGGAGGGGCGAGTCCTGCCGTGGGGTTTCACTGGTCGCTGTGGAGTGATGTACGAGGTTTGCAACAAACGGTTATAATGGAAATTTTATTTCATGGCAAAGACACACACAGCAGGTTGTAAGTGCTATGTTTATGTTGCATAACATATCTGCATAAAGACTTGAACTAATCACTGCAAATGGCATTACAGTTATGACTGAACTTGCAGAGCTGCGAGATGAAGCAAACACGAACGCAGTCTTCTATAAAGAGTTAGCTCATGGGCTTTAAAGCTTATAATCCTCAGTATATGTTGTCAAAACAAACAAAAGACAAAACATTCATGTTTTAATGAAGCTAACGGTGACTGATCACACTTATTCCTTTCTACTGTTATAAAAAAAATACTCAATAGTGGTCATAGAGTTGTCATTAAAATGAGTAAAGCTTCATATTTCTTTTATACAGAAATGTAACCAGATCCATGGAAAGAGAAAGCAGTATGCTATTGTCAAATACACTCCTGAAAATATATACAAAAAACTTTGTGTACATTATTTGTTTTATCTTTCATATTTGACACATCCCTCAAAACAACATCAAAGAGACAGAAGTGGAGTCACGATCAAAGTGCTCGGTCTCAGGATGGATAAGATGGCAAAGTGAAAAGAAAAGCAGAACTGTAGAGACAGAAATAATCTCATTGGTTGAGTTAAATGCTCAGCTTTTATGCTCCTTATATCTGGAACAAACTCCCAGAAAGCCTCAGATCAGCTGAAACAAAGTTTATTTAAATCCAGGTTGAAGACTCACCTGTTCTCAGCTGCATTTGAATAAAGCACCAAATCCACACTTTTAAGCTTAAATTTCAAAACTTACATTTAACTACTGATTTTATCTACTGTTCTGATTTTATCTGTTTTGATTTTATATACTGTTTTGTTTGTTTGTTTGTTTGTTTGTTAATTAGTTAGTTAGTTAGTTTGCTTGTTTTAATCAATTTTAAATTATGCTTTTTATTTGTTTTTGTTTCTAATGTCTCTGTAAAGCACTTTGAATCACCTTGTTGTTGAATTGTGCTATACAAATAAACTTGCCTTGCCTAAAGGGAAGGAGCCCGACAACCCGTGGTGGGATCTTGGATAGCAAACACTTGGTGGCAGAAGCCGATCTGTCATTGTAAAGTTCATCAGCACATCTGTTGTTGGCTAACTGGTGAATTACCATAGATAGCAAGTTAATACCTAACCAGGTTGGACTTGTGGCACCGATGAAGGCCAAACTATTTTATTCTTTATGCTACAAGTGTCACTGGGCCCTCCTCTCTGTGAGGTCCCGACACAGGTTCCTATTCTGCTTCTAAAACATGCCGAAATGATCTCCGGAATAATATCAGGACATTACTTGGAGTTTTCTAAGAGACGCACTGCACTTATGTAACTGACTATATAACACCATAAATACTACGCCTGCTTCTAAGAGCACGTTATACTAAGATTTATAAAGAGACATTTATGACTAAAGCTAAGCTAATCTATTATGATAGCGTCCTTCATTCTGAACTGTTGAAAAGCACGGTTAGTAGGTTGGCACTGCCTCACAAAAGTTTAGCCAAAGTTAATATGAGTCATGCAAAACAAGAGGAATGTTCTTCCACCTTTGACAGTGTAATCGAGTTAGGAGTGGAGAATTCGGTCAATAAACTGGAGGAATGACTTGCACAGCACATGCACACTGCTTCAACATGAGTTTGAAGCAGTGTGATGTAGAAACAAACAAAGCTGTCTATTTTAAACGTTCTCTGGAGTAAAGCCTGCCAGCCTGCTGACATTTGAGCGAACATCTCTGAGCTTCTTGTCAACTTTAACTGAAGTAGTGAGATTATTTCCACTGTTCCCTGTCCTTGCTATTAACATATTGTACAGTCATATCCCAATACATGTTGGAGGCAGATGTGCTTCTTGGTACACTTTGAGGTCTGCTGTTTGAATAGCGTGCATCGTACTGGAAGGCTGGTTCGTCCTTTGTCTCGTTGAGTCCAGTATGGCTGCTTCTAGGCTGTCGAATACTAAGAATCTTCTTTCCGTTTAGGTGCCACGCAGGCGAGTCTACTGTCTACAAACTAACTACACTCACTCGTCAACAAAGCTCAC
Source organism: Neolamprologus multifasciatus (assembly GCF_963576455.1). Classification (NCBI taxonomy): domain Eukaryota; kingdom Metazoa; phylum Chordata; class Actinopteri; order Cichliformes; family Cichlidae; genus Neolamprologus; species Neolamprologus multifasciatus. Next base: position 35,779,666 of record NC_140450.1, on the reverse strand, counting down.
CTGATATGTGACCTGGTGGCCATTGTCCCAGGCGTACAAAAGTTTTTCCTTTGGGTTGTAGTCAATCTGGGTGGTGAAGGAGTACTCATTGGTAAAGGGCAGACGTGGGATGGCCTCAGTGTTGGTGTGGGTGTCATAAGCATAGCTCACTTCCCCTTCTTTCTGGTTGTACACATTGACAGCATACAAAACGCCACAGATGATGAAGCAGTTTCCATAAGAGTTCCTCTTGAGGCCCGTTGTGTAGGTGGTTTCCTTTTTCAAGGACAGGTCTCCTGGATCGAGTTTACTGATGACGATCACCTCTTGGTCATTGTAGTCATAGTCAACAGAAGGATAGATTACCCACAGGCCACTTTCATCCACTGCAAAATCAATGTCGGAGTGGCCCCTCCACTTCCAGGGGGTGGTGTCCTCATAGACGACATCGTGCAGCTGCGTCCACGCTGCCACGTAGCGCATCCTCAGGTCGTACTTGATGATGTTCTTGGTGAAGGCCCGGTTATAGTAGAAAGCTCCGCTGTAAACCACGTGACCTGTGCCGATCCAGTTGTAAGGCAGTTTGAACAGGTTGCTCCAGCGCCCTGAGGTAAACGGGAAGATTCAAACGTTAGCTTTTGCTTATTTAGTAGGTAACCAGAGTCCTAAGTCTGCCAATGAGCAGCACTTTTTCCTGCATCGAGTCCAAAAACTCAAAGACTGCTGCACTGCGAGATATAAAGAACAGATTATGTTTACTTCTCGTCAACCTCTCAAAATCTACTAGATTGCTAGTAACTCATCAGACAGACACAGGGTCTGGATTAAGTTACTGTCCAGCCCTTTTTATACAACTTTTCCACAGAACATCCAAATAGAAAACTATTTAACCAAAGCTACAATGAAATATTGAAAGTAAGCGACTTCATTGGGCGGGTTTTTTCAACACTAACCCTCGATGCACTGGTTGTACTTTTTTGGCCTTTTTCAGCTTTGATAGACTCAGTGAAGAAAAGACAGGAAAGCAGACATGCAGCAAAGGGCCTCAAACCCGGGCCGGACTCAAACCCGGGCCGGACTCAAACCCGGGCTGGCTGCTCACAGCTACATGGCGTGTAGTCGTCCGTTCAACGCACTGAGCTAAACCGGCGCCTGAGGTTGTACCTAATACTGGAGCTCGGCTGCATTAGTATATGTCATGTCTATATCTAAAGTAACAACGACTACATCTAATTTCATGATTTTAAGAGTTTTTGTTGCTCAGTATATAAATTCCAAATTCCTTTTTTACCAATTCAGCTTTGATTCTGTATTTATGAACTTAATAGATACAATAGTATGCTTTATTATCATTTGTGCAGGACAGGAGATTTTGGAAGACACATTAAATATGTTACAATGTATAGAAAACAGAGATGTAACCGACTGATACATCTTCATGTTGCAATGGAGTGATTAGCTTTCACATCCTCTGCTCTATATATAATTCCCCCAACTGCTATCCTAACCTTTCAACCACATGTCTAATTTTGATAATGATGATAACTGAGGGCCAGTGAAGGACAAAAACAGTGCGTCCCCCACCCCGTTCCCCTTCACACACATGTGCACACACACTAGGCCCATCCCTGAGGCCATACACGTAATCCTCCTCTGCTGTGCCCAGTTCAAAGGAAAGGCCAGAGCACATGTCAAGGAACAGCAGGCATCACCGCCACTCACCAAGATACCTAGTCATCCGCACACAGCTCTGAGCTCACCACGCTGCAGGACGCCTCACATGTAAGTGCGTTTAGAAAGCCCATTGTCCAACCACATCTAGATCAACAAGTCAAATCCTAAAAGGGGAGATCATCTTAACTCTCTTAGAGAGTGTAATCCAATTCCTCTGTTGATTTGGATGTAAAAGGAGTGGATTTTCCCACCCACTGGAGCCATGAAGCAACCAAGCAGCCTACATTCCACAGATCTCATCAATCTCACAGAGCTCATTGGATTATCAGCATGAATCAGTGTCACGAATGTTAGAACAAAAAACAGCTATTAGTTGAAGCAGTTACAAGTATGTTAATAATAATAAGGATTGCATTTATATTGTGCTTTTTGGGACCCCTCAAAGCATTTTACAATTCCACTATTCATTCACACACTGGTGGAGGCAGCTACAGTTGTAGCCACAGCTGCCCTGGGGCAGACTGACAGAAGCGAGGCTGCCATATCGCGCCATCAGCCCCTCTGGCCAACACCAGTAGGCGGTAGGTAAAGTGTCTTGCCCAAGGACACAACGACCGAGACTGTCCGAGCCGGGGCTTGAACCAGCAACCTTCCAATTACAAGACGAACTCCCAACTCTTGAGCCACGATCGCCTGTTGAGATCACATCATTTAAAAGACGCAGTAAACGTATCTGTGAACACTGTAGGGACTATAAGCTGCTTCAAAAAACTTCAATTCAAACTGTAACACAGACTAAGACATGGCTAACTTTACATTTCTAAAGAATTATTTTCACCCTGATTGTAGTGGCTGCTCAAGCTCATTAAGGCATACATAAAGGTGAGAACAATTAAAGTAATAATTTATTTGTCTGTTTTTTTATCCAGGCTTTGGGTCTCGGATAGGTGCAGGACAATAAATGTTATTTAGCTTCGTCATGGGCTGAGGATGTAGAGACATAGGTCGTGTCCAAATTCATGGGCTGCATCCTCAGAAGTCGGAAGTAAACGGCTGGGGAAATTGGACGGTCGAGCCTTATGATTAGCGTCACCGCTGTCTCGGTGGAGTTTAATAAACTCGGCCGTCTGCTCCTTGCTATCTAAAATATAACAGGACACTGGAGTAAATTCTCGACCGTCTCATACTTCTGTTTAATTAGTTTTCTGTTTGACGTTTAGTCAGCTGTGTAAAAACCAAGGAGGAACCCACCCGAGGGATTAATAAAGTTTTATTTTATCTAATCTAATCTAATAACTTTAATCTCAGCCAAGCCGATTTACTCACGAACAAACAAAACACTGAAAAAAGCCCAACAATAACATTTTAGGTTGTCTAAGTGACTTATATATTACGTTTAACCCGAGCAGCGAAAGTCCGCGGTGATCTGAAAATGACGTGCCGGGAGTTGTGCCGTTCTCGGCCGCATCAGTGACCCTCGAGCTCCCGGCGAGCTATCGAGTTGGTGGGTAACAGACGTCTCCGAAAACGTCGAAGCACTTTTGCAAATATGCGATATCTTGATAAACCGAGCAGATATTTGATGTTTACACAGCTACTTTCTCGCCTGAAAATATGTTAAAAGTTTATTTTGTGACCCAGAAAGATTAGTAAGAGTAATTTTAAAACTTAGTAGCGGCCGCCATTGTTGGAAACTGGAGTTTGGCTGGGCCGCGCTATGAATTCTGGGATATGGTGGGCCACGAAGGACACACCCGACCCATCCTTCAAATTCGGGGAAAAGGAGGACGCACTTGTCGGCTGCATTCGGAGGAGTCTACGAATTTGGACAGCCTTCGGCGCGTCGCTGTGACGTAATCGGTCTACAAATGCGGCCTCAGGAGGATGCAGCCCATGAAATTGGATGCCGGTGTTGTGCAGAGTTCTGTCACCTTGTTTGAAGTTGTCCAGGTTCCGGAACTCCACGAGGTTGTTGCCATAGTAATAGTTAGTGACGTAGATCTTGGAATCCTTGGCCAGGGGATCCTTCATCCAGGCACCCTCATTGCGCCCATAACTGTGCTGCTTCTCTGGCAGTTCAATCGATGCTAAAGTGCCCTCACAGTTGAGGATCTTTCCTGAAAGTAACATAAGCAGAACATTCACCATGTACGCCTGGGAGAGAGTGACTTGCATTACCATGGGCTTAAATCAATTTCACGCACAGACATGTGTTGGCAGAGAGAATGACCCAATTTTCTGCTGCTATAATCGTCTGTGTTACTGGAGTCAAAAGCCCGAAACCCAGAGCATGCTGATCTCAGTGAGGATTCATGACGTACCTGCTCTGTGGAGACTGGGTCGGCTGTTGTTGTTGGAGTTGTCGAGCATTAGCATGATAGTCGGAGCTGGTCTTTCAGATGCTGGTGCACTCTGAGTGGACACAGTAGTGGGTACCGAGGTGGTGGAAGGTGTGCCGCTGGTGGTAGTGGTGGTAGTTGTAGTTGTAGTGGTTGGAGCTGCTGTGGTTTCAGTGGGTTCAGCCACCGTGGACTCGACAGTTTCAAGGACGAGCTCAGCTTCTCTGTCCTCAGACTGGTTTTCTGTGACGTGGTGGACTGTGTATGTTTTGGCAGAATGGTCTGAAATGGAGGCAGAAACACACGAAGTGACACGATTGAACAGAAACATTCCTCTATAAACTTCTATAGATTACATATTGAGTAATTTACTTTGTATTAATACAACATTTAAGTAGTTGAAGTTATATTTTATTATTGCATTTAACTCTGAGTGAAGGTGGTGTTCCCCTCACGCTGCAACCAGCAGTACACTGAATATGAATATGAGGCACTGAGCAGGTCCCAAAAGTCTCCGGATCTAAATCTGTACACTCCTGGGATCACAGTTGGAACGAGGCTTGTTTCCAGACTTGTTCTGGTTCAAGCCCGATCCACCCTCCAACCCACAGAACCAAAATATTTTGCTGCTAATATCCCAGTGCCAGACACCACAGGACAAGCAAGAGGTTCTCTCCGCATGTCCAAACTGGTCAGAGCTCAGTCTGCTACTGCATTAATTTGTGTCTAAAGAGTAAAATGTTACTGGATAAAAATATGTAGCTGAAAACACAAACATAAATTTAAGAGTGCTAAACCTGCTCTGCAAGCTAGCTGTCACACAAGTACAACTGTAACTAATATTACTCATTTCCAGTTGAATCATTTGTATATTAAAGGAACAACACTAACACTGTTTGCTCGTCTTTATGTAACTAAATATAGTGACTTCTCTGACGCTGTGAAAAACGTCCAACAGTAAAACTCCACAGAGTTAGCTTTCATTGCAAATAAAGACTCCAGTGAGACTGCAAAACAAGGAAAGGCATCCCTCAGGCTGTGACAGGAGAAAGGATGACGTTAGCTGTTTATAGCTGTAAATAGTTTTTTGGGTTGTTTTGGTTACTTTTGGGCTAGGTAGGTATATTGAGCTTTACCAAGAGTTTGTAAACCATGGATGGTGGCACATGCACAGTGGATACAGCTCGTTGACAAATGTAACAGCCTGCAGTGCTCCAGAAGTTCACATCAAAGGCAAATTCTGTATGAATGATTCTGAATAATGCTGTTTGAGACAGGATATGAAATAAACTGTTTACCTGTTTAACCAAAACTACCCATATTAGTTGTTTCAGTCCTCTTTGTTGGGTACGATGGAGTGTTATGCCTATTCTGTTCTAGAGTAGAGCTCATTAAATGCTGTATAAGTGTTAAAATCCTGATGCTTAACTAAAACAAAAGCCAAGCATTAAATGACGTATGCTTGACTATACTAGCACACTGTTGTCAGTGTGAAGACAAAGAAAGCCAATACTAAAGTAGATAAGGTGCCAAATAAAGATAACTTCTGGGTTATTATATTATGAAAAATCTTGCAGTTGGCAATGAATGTTTCAAACATCATAGATCCATCGAGGATTATTAAATGTCTTCCTTATTATTATACATGTGACCATAAGGGGGCACCTCAGAGCTTTTAATTACTCCAAAAATCACGGTTTGAAATAAAGATGTAAAGATACCTTCTTCATGTTATTTCTACCAGAACACCCGGATGAAGCTTTAGAAAGACGGGAAGCCGATAACCATGAAAAATTCTTCTCAATATCCACATTCTCATGGCTAAAGATAAGAACAGTATTCATAAAAAAGAAGTGGAAAAGGAGGGAGATTCAGTATTTAAGGTGAGAGCTAGAGAAGAATCAGTATGTCAATTTAATTTAAACTGCAGTAATTCTGTTATAGTTTTTTGTTTGTTTGTTTGTTTTTTAAATTCGGATGTTCCCCTGCAAAAACACAGTGACGACATTATGACAAGTGTTTGAAATAACGGCTGGAGTTTAAGAAATGTAGGAAGTAATAAAGTAATAAAGTGTGCTCAATAGACCACATGAAATGCCCCCACAACCTGAGGCTTAACTGGATGATTCAGGGTCACCTGATCCAGCCTTACCTGTAATACCACACAGAGTAGATAGCTCGTTAGCCACATGTTTGTGAAAACACCGATGTTTACTTTGAAAGTGTTTCACATTTGCTCTTTGTAACCAGCGCTGTTTCCTGTGCTCACAGTTATAGCATTAATTTACATGGTACATATGGTATTGATACGGTGTACGTACACGGGTACTTTTGAAAACGGAGATTTTCCGTTTTCGTTTTAAAAAATAATCCCGTCCACACGTAAAGGCAGAAATGAAGGAAAACGCTGCTAGGAACATGCCAAAGCAGCAGGTGGCGCTATATTCCTAACCGTGTAGAAATGTTGGCCAATCAGAAGTCTAGAAGCCTCGGTGGGAAAAAGTAAACAAAGCTGGGGCATAGAAGCAGAACCGAGTTGTATGTGTGGAGGGACAGTAACTGTGTGTGTATATGTAAGCATTTAAACACTGCAGAGACAATTAACAGTAACAGTATTGTAGAAATTCATTTCACCGAAACAATAACGTGGCGCAAGGCGCACATCTTTGACGCTGCGTTTTCTCCGTTTTCTCCATTTTTCTCGTCCACACTAAATGCAAAAACTGAGTTTTTAAAAATCTCCGTTTTCAGTGACCAAAAACACCGTTTACGTGTGGACGAAAGGTGCAAACGCATAGAAAAATCTGCATTTTCAAAAATACCCGGGTACGTGTGGACGTAGCCTGCCCATCAATCTGCTTATTGGTTCCACTTGCACTTGTGCTACAGTCAGGTGATTTTAATTAGGAACAGTGTACAGTGTGGATATGGACATGCTTTTACTTTTATTGCAGAAAAGGATGAGAGCGCAATGGTAAAGTGCAAACTGCATCCATGACAGAAACAACACCATTATGCTGCAACAGCTTTTACAAGCAGCTACACAGACAGCATGCTAACACTAAGCTAGCCAAGAGCTAGCCAAGCTGAGCCCAGCCCAGCAGTCGAGCAGCCGTGTGTGTCCTCATTAGGACACGGGTTTGTGCTGGATTCTGGGACTGTAGCCTATTAGTTTATATTGTTAAATGGTAATTATGAGACAGATGATGTCTATATTCATGTCATTACATTAAAGTGTTCTAAGTAATATGTGTAATGCATAATGCTTTTTTGAATAATGACCCAACTCTTATAACAACAATGGGAAATATCTGTAAAATGCACAAACATTTGACTGCAGAGCATGAAAATTATGTGCAGAAATGTGATGTATTTGATAGGGGTGCAACGATACACAAAATTCACGGTTCGGTTCGATACTTTGGTGTCACGGTTCGATATTTTTTCGATACAAAAAAAATGTTCATGCCTTTTTATTAATTTGTCATTTATTAAATTTTCACGGCACATTCTGCACCACATCTCTGTGCGTTCATCATTTGTTTGAAGCCAGCTCACCTCCTGCAACCACTTTTCAGAGAATACGCGCTTCTTTTGTGGTTCGGACTCCTTCTGACATTTCTTTGGAGGTGGAGGAACATCACAGTAACTGCTTAAAGGAGCTTCTTCGACATCTTTAAGAGTTCTAAACAAATGTCTGTCCTCCTGAAAATCTTATGTACGCAAACACGCGTTGCAACTTCTTATCTTGTGCGGGTTTTTATTTTGACAGCGAATGCGCACCTGCGGACCACTTATGTGCAGCCCTGGTTATTTAGCTCGTCATATTGCAGCCACAGAAATTCTTTTGTCCATGAAACCATAAAGCTGCACTTTCTTTTTTCCTTATAGTCTGATTTGTCATAACCTTTCCGTTTTGTGGTAAGCTTTTCTTTGGCTGTCACTTCTTCACGCTGACCTGTCTTATTTGGCTCAGCAGAACTAAAATATATATCCTGCTGCTTTTACACACGCACTAACATAACGCTCAGCGATTCTCTGCGCGATCAACCTCTCACATGTTTAAGCTGCGGGAGATTTCACTTGTCATGTTTGCATAGTAAGCTAACGATTGATAAGACGATGTCAGAGGAATTGGTGCGCAAATTATCATCACTCACCAATCAGTACTGTCGCTCTCTATACACAGTTCACGCGATTGCAAAGTGAAAGCAAAAAACAAGCGCAAATTCAAACGCGATTTCAGTATGTCACATATTGACAGTGGCCGATGCCAATGACATAATTACCCAGCTACATTTCCAAAAGAATGCAAAAGCATTGACATATATTTTTCCTTCCTAGGATAGGCCGACGGGCAGGGCAGAGATAGATTTTGGTAGCCCGACTGGAAAAAAGCCCCGTCGGGCTAGCGATTTTGCGAGCCCTGTATCTGATTGAGGAATCACTCATCTTTGGAAAAGAGAGTTTATTATGGAGAAATGTCTCTTTCCAAAATAAAAGCTATACTATACGCTTCTTCTGGGCTATATTCTCAGCAGCATATTAAACATATCAGGTCCCCATAAGGAGAATCATGTGCTAACGGCTGTCTAAATGACTCGGGTAAAGTTTGTAGCATGCTGCTTGTTGTTTTTCTCTGCTTCCACTTGTCTTTGCACTAGGATGATGTCGGAGTAAATGTGCAGTCATATTGGTTGTGTTCCCACTAGTGCTGTCAGCGTAAATCTGAAATGACATTAACGTCACAACACGGCAAATCTCCGTTAACGAGCTACCGCGGATCACCTCATGAGTGGGGCTGGAAGACGTCAACACATTAACGAGCTAACTGCGCTAACACACTAGTTCCCACCAATTGAGCATTGCTGGCACATCCAACATACTGTTTTACTTTTGTCCATGACAGGCTTACCTTCAGGGTCATACATCACATGAAAACCAAAATAGTTCCAAACGCCAGATCTGAATGAGGGTGGGGGAGGTTCAATTTGCCATGTTGCAACTAGCCTAGCTTCTGTCTCGCTAGCTTGCCCTGCGCTCAGTGAATCTGTGTTCGACTACTCCGCCTAGGCTGCACTGTCGAGCGCAGATCCACTGAGCGCTCAACACAGACAGCATCATCAGAAGGAAAGTTGATAAAATAAATTAAAAATGTTGTATCGTTCGATACATATGCGTACCGAACCGAAAGCACTGTATCGAACGGTTCGATATCGATACGAGTATCGTTGCACCCCTAGTATTTGATGTGCTGCTTGGTGGTGACTGACAAAGCAAAGCCAGTGAGAACCCAATCGATGAGAGAATCCATAAGAAATGGAATAAATAATGTGATAAATAATGTGATAAGTGATAAATAAGAATAAAAATAAGTGATAAATAATGTGATAAGAGATAAATAAGAATAAAAATAAGTGATAAATAATGGAATATAAATTGCTGAATTCTTATCAGTTCCCATCCACACTGTATACACACACTGAATGCTTACTCTAGTTCTTCATCAAAAACAAAACATGTTTTGCTTCTTTCCTGATAAATTCAAACTGCTGTTGCCGTTAGTAAAATGCACTCCGTCTCCTTCTGGTCCTCACACAGTGACTTTGGTCCTGACAGACAGATGTGGGGAGCAGTGCTACAAGCAGAGACCTTAACATACTCTAAGCATATGGAGCTCATGGGCACCAGTGGCAACAATATTCTGAGAACATTACCAGAATCCTTCAGAAAAAATGAATGCTGGGTAAGTGTTCGAGGACAGGCCTTCATCTGTGTTTGGTAAAGCAGATGGGATACACATTGCACCAAATAAAAAGAGCCTGTAAAATGCTTTGACATGGTGATGAAGATATGCAAGGCCATGGCACATGATGCCACGTTCTAAAGAAAAAGCCAAACATCAGTCTCAGTCTGGAACTACTACAAGGTTTCAATGTCCTGTGAGGTCAGTTTCATAGTTAATATGCAGATGAGCACTGATTAATGACCGTGAGTACCGTCCACAGAGAGTTGGTGAATGGCTGCAATCAGGGATTTAGACTTTCCTCACTGAACACCAGTTCCTTCGTGCAAACAGCTGCGGTTCTCCTGAAGGTCACGAGACGCTGGTTCAAAGGTGACTCCGTCTCCACAGACCTCCATGTTGAAATGGCAAATTGAACAACACTCTGAACGAGTTTACAAAATGGTTTTGACCTTTTTTCATGACCGGCAGCTTTTGCAATCAGAATTGCGATCTGAATGCAACGCTGAGCCAAACACAGTTGCTCTTCTGTAAATTCTCTCCGGGCTTCGTCTTGTTGGTTTTGACCTTCATGGATAGTTTCCTCCACCATAACAGCTGCACAGCGGGTGACTCAAGTTATCCACTTGGATAAGAGTGACGTTTAAAGGAAACTGTGATTGACAGGTGTGCTAACACAAACTGTGTGTCACTGTAGCCAAATGTGCCGAGCGCACAAAAAGCATCAAGCTTTCCCGGATGAATAAAGGTCCCTGCATCCGTGCTGCAGATTATGGAAATGTAGCCGAACAGCGATTTGACAAGAGCGGGTGGGCTCTGTCAGATTCTCATACATGGCAGAACACCGAGTGTGACAACCTTATGTGCGTGTGCCCTGTGCAAACGCAGCATACCTATTCACTCAGCTAGACTTAAAGAGGATTGGAAGGAGTCAGGAAATGTTTTCTCTGCACTGGTGAGGGTCCCCTCACGTTATTGTGAGAAGTGAAGCAGAGGCATGTCATGGACATGGCAGCGTTGCATTGAGACAGCATTCCACCAGCTCCATGTTTGTCATTAAAAGATTTGGATTTCCTGCTCGCTGAATGTGCAGCAGCAATCCAATTGGACACTCGCTGGAACAGCTTTGCCTGAAACAACACCGGAATAAACCTTGCATTATGGGGATCACATGTGCCACACAGTGATGGATCCCAGCTTTATTAACTCAAGTGTAGAGTTTGCAACACAATTACGGCCTTATCTCACACTATTTAAAGATTCTCAGGAAGGCTTTCTGCTGGGAACCACATCGAGCTCGTGCACGCTCTGCTTCCATGACTCTGGCTGCAGGCTGATCCTGATCCGGGAAAGTATCACGTAGGCTCAGATTAGATTGCTGAGGAAACTAATTTGGATCGTTTTCAACACCCACAGTGGATCACACACAGATGATCGCACACACACGGGAGAGCAAACTCAGCTAACGTGTGAACACGCTGTTTGTTTTAGCTCGTGGAGGGCGTACAGAGAACCGAAACCCTCACCTCCTCTGTGCTCATCCTCGTCAGCTTTGGAGGCCTTGTAGTACGTGATGCCCCTCACCACGCCAGGCTGGTGGCCGACCACCTTGGTTTTGACTGTAGGATCAGGCTTCACCAGCTTCCCATGTTTAACGACCTCTTTCTTGGGCTTGACAACCTTTTCTTTGGGGGGTTTGGGAGGGGGTTTAACAGCAGGGCTCTTTTTGTTGGGTGTTTTTACAGCCTCCTTGGTTTTTGTAGCCTGGAAAGAAATTCACATTATGTCAGGATATTAGTAACAGTGGCCTGTGTGTTTTAAACGTGGGTGATTAGTTCACCCTTCAGGTGTAATGATAGTAAATGATGACTAATCTTACTGCTACTGCTCTTCTTTCAGAGGTTTGCTACATCCTTCTTTTCCTCCATATTAATGTATCTCTATGTTTGTATCTCTCTCTTTGTCTCGTACAGTCAGACGTTTGGACACCATCTCATTTATGGTTTTTTCATCAACACTATGAATGAAAAATGTTTTATATTTAAGATTCTTTAAAATAGCCACCGTTTGATTCCTGCTTTGCTCACTCTTGGCTCTCTTGATGAGCTTCATGAGGTCGTCACCTGAAATGGTTTAACAACAGTCTTGAAGGAGTTCCCAGAGATCCATTGGGTTTATGTCAGGCCTCCATCGCTCTCCTTCTTGGTCAAATAGCCCTCACACAGCCTGGTGTGTTTGGGGTCATTGTCCTGTTGAGAAATAAATGATGGTCCAACTAAAAGAAACCAAAGGACGGCATGTGGCTGCAGGATGCTGTGGTAGCCATGCTGGTTCAGTGTGCATCAATTTGGAATAAATCCCCAACAGTGTCACCAGCAAAGCCCCCCACACCGTCACTCCTCCACCTCCAGGCTTCACAGTGGGAACCGTGCATGTAGAGACCATCGTTCAGCTTTTCTGAAGTAAGACACAGCGGGCGGAACCAAAGAGCTCAAATTTGGACTTATAGGCCAAAGCACAGATGTCCTCTGGTCTAATGTCCATTTCTTGTGTTTCTTGGCCCAAACAAATCTTCTGCTTGTTGCTTTTCCTTAGTCGTGGTTTCTTAGCAGCTATTTGACCATAAAGGCCTGATTCACACAGGCAAACATGGAAACACGGCAAAGGTTGGCTACTTTGAGGAATCTCAACTATAAGACATTTATAGAGTTATATATTATCAATATATTCCTTCCACATATCTTGCTTCATATATTTGATATCTTAAGTTTGTATCTACAATGTAGAAAGTAATAAAATGATGTCCAAACTTTTGACTGGTACTTCCTGATAACAGTACATGTTACATGCAGTATTCACACATGTCCTTCAGCTTCTAGTTAAAGTGTTGTTTCAGCAAACGTCCCCTGAGGAGACCCATAAATTCCTTTAAGAACGATGCACAATATTTTCTCAGCAATGTTTTCTTGAACATGGTTACTCAGAAGCAGTAAAAGTACAATAATACAAATGTGACGCAACATCAAACTGTTTGTTTTGTTTGGATTATGACCAATATCGTAGCTAATCCAAGTTTGTAATGCCAGAGAACTCAGAACTGACAAGGACATAACTACGGGCATGTGTTCAGTTTAATTTCATTTAATAGTTTTGTGATTTAACTAATAACACACAGTGCTGTTTTTAAAGTCTGTCACATACCCGTGCTGGCACAAAGACACACTGAAAGCTGTGTTCCTAACCTGTGCTTTGCTCTCAGTTGAGTCTTTCTGCAGCAGCTGCAGGCTGAGGCTGGAGATCTCCTTCTTGATGCTCATCATGATGTTGGAATAGTTCTCGTATCTCTTAAACTGGTTGGTGAGGCTCAACATGCTGTCCCGGACGAATTCATTCTCACGTGTAAGGTTTGTCTTGATTGTCTACAACATACCATCATTAGTGTCACATTTCTCTGTCCATGAGATTAAAAAATCACAAAATCCTCAAACTTCCCAAGCCCGTGCATCCTGCCCGACACTTTGATTATAAACATGTCAGTGTGGGTTTTGCCTACCTCTTCCAGGGTGTTCATCTGAGACACCACCTTATTGATGTAGGAGTGGACTTTTAAAAGATCCATGCTGTAAAGTGTTCCCTCGAGGAGGTCCACCATCGATTGGAGCTGTTCGTTCATACGATAAAAGGAGAAGAAACGTCATTAATCATCGTCTCCTCGTGACACAGCTGACAGCTTTATGTGCTTCTGTTTAACCACAGTAATCGCTGAAGTGCCCTCCAGAGGCATTTACATCACTCTGCCTGAGTGCACTCGTCCATCTCAGTGCTTTATGTTTGTGCTCTACTCCTAAGTGCAATCATATTAGGTTAATTCATTCTTCCAAGTGGAGCCGGAGACATCAGAGTGGCCTTTAGGTTCATGTGGTACAGTTTGTTTGTCCGATTCTGTGCAGAGATGGTTGTTATTGCTTTGCTTTTAGTTACATTTTGCAAACTAAACAAACTAAAATAACTGAAATAACTGAAATAAATGCTATTTTGTTTTCTGTAAAATTACATTGATTACGTTTACTTTCTTCATGACTTCATCAAAACTTAACAGGATTTTCAGTGTCTGAATTTCCTGACTCCTAGTGGGGGAAAAACAGGCTAAAGAAAACTGTGTTTTTGCACAAATACATGCTGTGACTCTAATAATCACAGTGACTGTATGGTAAATGGTCTGTATTTGTATCGCGCTTTACTTTGTCCTAAGGACCCCAAAGCGCTTTACACTATACACAAATCATTCACACACTGGTGATGGCAGCTACATTGTAGCCACAGCTGCCAAGGCAGCCACAGCTGCCCTGGGGCGCACTGTGGCTACAATGTGGCTACGAGGCCACATTGTGGCTACATTGTAGTGGCTACACTACAATGTAGTGGCTACAATGTAGCCACAGTGCGCCCCAGGGCAGCTGTGGCTACATTGTAGCTACATTGTAGCCACAGTGCGCCCCAGGGCAGCCTCGCCTGACAGAGGCACAACGACCGAGACTGTCGGAGCCGGGGCTCAAACCGGCAACCTTCCGATTACAAGACGAACGCCCAAATCTTGAGCCACGATCGCCCCTAATGCTGCATGATCTCACCTTTAATAACTCCGGGGCCTGTTTCTTCAGCTTCTCCATCTTCCACTCGTTCTCGCAGGGGTTGAGGGAAGATGGCGGGGCTGTGCACGAGCACTTACAGTCTGATCCAGAGCTGACCGTCTCCACTGTGTAGAAGTCCTCCACGCGTACACTGCCACTCTTCAAGCGCAGACATGCATCCTTGCTCAGAGGGCGCATGATGCACTTACAGCGGCAGTCTGAACCTTCTGACGTCATGCGAACAGGCTCGGTCTCTCCGAAAATCTGAAAGAAACAACGTGATATATGTTCTTTTCAAAGCCAAAGAAAGAGAGTCGTTTTCTGTGATGTTGTGTCATATATGTCATTAGGTACACAAAGTGGAAAACATCTTCGCTCTAATCCTGTCTTGAGCGAGCTGCTTCTGCATTACTGACCTGGATGGTTCTGTTTATCTACCAACCTTTTTTGGATTCAGGAGACAGACACTATCTCTACTTTTAAGATCAGGCTTCAAACTTTCCTTTTTGCTAAAGCATATAGTTAGGGCTGGACCAGGTGACCCTGAATCCTCCCTTAGTTATGCTGCAATAGACGTAGACTGCCGGGGATTCCCATGATGCACTGAGTTTTTCCTTTCCAGTCACCTTTCTCACTCACTATGTATTAACAGACCTCTCTGTATTGAATCATATCTGTTATTAATCTCTGTCTCTCTTCCACAGCATGTCTTTATCCTGTCTTCCTTCTCTCACCCCAACCAATCACAGCAGATGGCCCCGCCCCTCCCTGAGCCTGGTTCTGCTGGAGGTTTCTTCCTGTTAAAAGGGAGTTTTTCCTTCCCACTGTCGCCAAAGTGCTGCTCATAGGGGGTCATATGATTGTTGGGTTTTCTCTGTGTGTATTATTGTAGGGTCGACCTTACAATATAAAGCGTCTTGAGGCGACTGTTGTTGTGATTTAGTGCTGTGTAAATAAAACTGAATTGAATTTTAAATGTTGCGTGTTACTGTTCCTTCCTCTACCAGGGAATCCGCAGCTTTTCCAGTCATCCAGTCTAATCCCTGCTGGATTTTAATGAGTAACGAATGTTTTTTTTAATACAGGGAAACAAAAGGAAGGGAAGGAAACTGATCTTGAAAAATAACAGCGTGTTTCCCTTCTCTGGAGTTTTAACGGCTGTGACTCACAGGAAGCCTTCTGAGACAAACATAAATCATTCGGCTTCATCACCAGCTGGCTTGCTGCTGCCAAGCATGATGCCAATGCCTCTGGCAGGGCTTACTTAAAAAACAAGAAGCTAAATACAGCAGCCAGAGCAGACATTTCCAACCTGAGGCTGTGCAAGCTGACACGAGGGGAGAAACCTTCAGGTTTACTGGATATTTGATTAAACATTCAGGTGATGATGGTAACTTGGCAGTCTGAGTCTCACACTGAAACATTTACACTCAGTTGTTGCACTAAGAAAGTTCAGTCATGCCATTATAGCTGCTTTGTTGTGATGCTGCTTAATGTCCATTAACACCAGATTGCCTGCAAACACAGAGGGACTGCGAGCTGTCAGGTTACATCAGCTAATTCACTCAGATTTACAGCTTTGTGCTACGGTAAGCCATCGGTAAAACATATAAAAATGACACAAAGACCAAGACTCCCCACATTTAATTTTAAAGCACATGACAGGAAGCAAAGGCTCATCATTTTACCTTATTTGAGTTAGCTAGGTATGTATGTAGCATCGGGTCCTCTTAACGTCTAATAAATCGATGGCACTATAGCGATACATGTACAGCACACTGCATGACAACTGTTACGATCTGCGTCTTTATTACTAGCAGAATGAATGAATTGCAGCATTTTCACGACTAAATTCTAATAATTGTTTCTCACTCTGCAGAATTGTTTTTTCAGACCATAATTCAAAGCTGGGACCATGTGTTGGAGGAGGTCCGGCCTGTCATCCCTCCCTAGAGATTTAGGGTCTGCGATAAATCACAGGACAGGTGCACATGTGGGATCACTTTGCTGAGATTCTTCATTAATGAGCTGTGGCTCAGCCCTCACATGACTGAGCTCGGAGGGAGGATTTGATCCTCCGACCTCACGAGCCAACATCAGTTTAGTGTCTCTTTTCTGAGCTTCTTTGAAAAACACATTCACAGAAAGTCTTTAAAGTGTTCAAAGTGTTACACCTGCACAAAAGTTACTCTCTGACCTGATCAGTTTATTGTTGTACACGATGCAACATCCAGCAGCTAGCTGTAAGTCAAAGACTTATACTAGGATACATTTACTTTGTCTGTAAATGTGACAAAACCCACCTCATAACTGTATATATTGTGTAGGCGTAAAGCTGATGTTTTATGGACACGGCTTATCTCATGCACCGCCGTCCTCAGATAACATTAGCTAAAGACCGCTAAATCAACTCAATGGCAAAACACTAATAAGATGTGAGAAGCTTTATTTTGTTAATGTGACATTTTTCCACAAAGTTGGATCCAGGTAAACGTTCAGTCGAATTCAGCAGAGTTTGTTGCATTAAGTGTGTCACAGGCCGTGGATCCATATGTGACTGTCACAGCTCGTTATCTCACGGACGGCTGCACACTTGTGAGGGTTAGCATCAGTTTGGTGTTTGAGGTTTGAATGACGGCGCTGTCTAGAGTCTGTCTGCTTCACGGTGAAAAACCCAGATACTGATAAAATTCAGCTTTCGCAGTTTAAAAAAGGCGACACAATATATCACAATGTGTTATTGACACACTCGTCGGCCTGCTGCCTGTACAGTCACTTGTGCGGATGTTCATGTTGTCTGTGTAGATGTGTCTCTAAGCTAACACGTTTAATGTGAATACAGACGATTACTGTTGGTCAGAGGAAAACAGTTCATGTATTCATTTGTCAGCGTTTCCATTATTTGCATCGGACTGCATGGAGTCAGCAGGCTGACATGAAAATCACCTGCACGTTTCCTCATCTTTACATGCAAATGAGACTGTGAGCTATTAGTAAATATTTAACTTTCTCCACTGATTATTCTGGACCTTGCTACAATATAAAACACAGCGAGTCGACTATTTACATAAAATCTCACGTATTTTCTATGTTTTGGTCGATGGTATATTAATGAATTTGTGACTGTTTGTCCTGGTCTGAGCACAGCTTTTGAAGTCTTTCTGTAGTGCAGCTGCAGGCTTAGTGATGGCAAAGAGGGTTAGTGGTAAAGGTGGTGGTGGGGGGGCTCATTAGTGAAGGAATGCAGGCCGAGTGATGGGAGAGGTGTAGAGGGTGTTTCGTTTTGGGGAGTGGATGATTTCCCCTACTCTACAGTACACATACTGGGAGGGGGTCTTGATATGGGGCAGGACTCCTGTGTGCAGAGCCCAGGTAATCCTGACCCATGTCAAGTGTAAAGGCAGCAGCCTGACAAATCACACACCCACATGAAAGTAGAACGGATTAGCAGATTAAACTTCTTTAGCAGGGGCTCTGCCTATGGCCCCGCTGAGCTGCATTGTTCAACCCCAGCTTAACACCAACCGCTGCATAGCAACATCAGCTTTAAGGTGGAGAAATTCCAGCAAGATTGACTTCGGTGCCTGGTTTAAAGTCAAGAAGGACTGAGTCATTATCTTGTGGGCTTTTTTGTGGCACCTATTGTGAACAATCTGAATCCCTCTGCCGGTCGGAGCAGCTGCTTCCTCCATCTGTCAAATCAGATGTGCCTATATGCCTAACTGACCATCCAGCATCCCATGCCAAGCTGACCTATCAGCATGGGAACAGCCAACACAATTACCAGTGCTAATAATTAAGAGTACAGCGCATTTAACGCATGCTTTGAGCTCTGAGTCTTTGGCCTCGACCTATCAAGTGCAGTCAAGTTTCAGGTCAAAAAGAACGCGGCTCAAATGTGAACTCACGTCTGCACGATGGGAGGAAAAGAGCCTGCACACTGCAAGGAGCTCTATTAGATCAACTGCTGCAGCCGTTAACAGCTAACGTGCCCTGACAGTGATGAAGCCAAACCCCAATTGTGCTCAGGATTGTTTAAAACACACAACGTGCTACACAAAAGGCCGCCGCATTCATTAGCCAGTGTTTCGGGAGCACCGGCCTGTTGTATCTGCAGCTGTGCCCGTACAAACAAGGATATCCTCCCCTTTTAGAGATCTGCCAGCTGCTAATCACTGGGACAACTGTGTAGTGAAGAAG
Source organism: Neolamprologus multifasciatus (assembly GCF_963576455.1). Classification (NCBI taxonomy): domain Eukaryota; kingdom Metazoa; phylum Chordata; class Actinopteri; order Cichliformes; family Cichlidae; genus Neolamprologus; species Neolamprologus multifasciatus. The sequence goes on along the minus strand of NC_140450.1, from coordinate 35,761,097 downwards.
GCAGGTACAGTATGTTCAGCTGCATCTTTCATCCTCCCTCAAACCCAAACATCAGCACTCTGTCTGTCTTTGCAACCATTTTCCCACAAATGCCCAGAGAGGGCACCGTCAGTTCAAACCCTTAAGATTTATAGCAACAACTATGCCTTTAAAATCCTCATCATCTCCTTTCAAGGGTACTCGAGAGCCAAAGAGTGATCCACGTTCAACTCCGACCTGATTTTTAATCTAATTAGCAGTACTGAAAAATTAACCTGGTATTTTTATTAAAGCCTTCAGTCTGGAGATGAACCTTGAAGTCGCTGGTTCAGACAAAACTACCAGCATTAGCGTGCAGATGTTAATTAGCTCAGCACAAAGTGTATCAAGCACTCGTAGCTTTTAGGGGTACACATCTACATTCCTGCTGGATCTGTGTATCTGAGCAAATAACACATAAAGCTTTCAGTCTCTACTCAAAGACATATACACCTTCATGAGTTTCATTTCAGCCGCAGTCGTTTTACAAAAGCTCCGAAAAATACTAAACACAATTTTTTTTATGACACATAATTATTTTGTCGGTTTTTAAGGGTGCAAATCCGCTGAAATCTCACAGATGCAAATCAATCTGTCATTGTGGCACTATCGTAATAACTTCAAGTACAAGGACACATTTCCCTAATTATTAGTGTCTGCTTTGTGACTTCAACCATGAGTGGAATGATTGCTGTTGCCAAAGCCTTTTCTCCAGATGATTTCTCACCCCAGATGTTTATTGGAGCCATTAAGAGCTGCAAATTCCATCAGTGCAGTGACACAGATCCTCTACTCCATTTTAAAGCCATTCATTCAACAAACTGATTCAACAAATGCAATGCTTTGGTGGTATCAATGTGAATGCTATTTTTACTTGAACCTAACTATTCCCACAAATTCTGACCTTTACATTGAAGTAAAGCTATATTGTAACCGGTGCGCTTGGTTTAGCAGCGTTTCCTCACAGTGAACAGGTTTCCACACAGTTCTTCAACAAAGTAAATACGGTCAAGTATGGCTAGCATTAAGGAACTCAACTTTAAATGACAACTTAGAATTAGCCACTAGTTAGCTTAGCTTAGCTACCTAGCCATGACCGTGCTTCGCTAAAAACCTAGACTTGCAGATCTGATATTTAAATGAGATATCAGTCTGATACTGACCCAAGAAGTTTGATTAGATAATGATGAGGATAATGAATCAGTTTTATATTGTTTTGTCTTTATTCTGCAATGCAACAGCAGAGCTAACAGCAGAGCTAACAGCAGAGCTAACAGCAGAGCTAACAGCAGAGCTAATGTAGCATAGAGGAAGCTAACAGTAGTTTACAGGTATTTCACGCTGCAACATCAACATCTTCTGTTTGTGTGTTTGTGAAAGTTTTTGACTTGTCAGCAAACTGTTGTTAAAGTGTGCTAAAATAAAAAGATCCAAGCATGACCACGGATTACTTTTAGCTTATCTAAAAAGTCAGACTATTGATACGGTGCAAAACGTGTTGGTAAGCTTTTAACATACTTACATAGTTGTCAATGTGATTAAATGTTATTTCACTTTAGCTGAAACAGGAGAAACAGCTGCGACTGTAGCCTAGTAACTCTGCTTTGATGTGAAATAAAACCAGTGCAAATGTATTATGAATGATTTATTTTTCCCTTCCTTTATTGTGTGCCTGTTTTCATTTATCTCACTAATAAATTGCAATTCATATATTTGTGTTCATTTCTTACATGTACAGATGATTAAACAGTACTACTATTTGTTAATACTTGGCATCTCTTCTATAAATAATTTAAGGAACTGACACAACAGTGAAAAGAGCAACACCGAAGTCACATGACTTTAACCCCTGCTGACCTCCCGTGTTCAGTGTCATTAAGTTGAAGGTTCTCAACAACTTCTCTAGTCCTAAAAGTTTCACAGTTTAAACGTGGAGTTCATGTTCCAGGTGAGGGAACCAAAAGTGCAAAAAAGTCATGTCCTTCCTGCTGTAGGTGTCCAGACGAGTAACTGTAGGATGGAAGCAGCTTCTGGGTCTGAAAAGCAAGGAGCCTTTAACTTGGATTGTTTTACCACCAGCAGGTGGAGACTCTCTGGTTTCAGGAAGGGTTCTGCTATTAAAGACGTCTACGGAAAAATGACCATCGGTTATCTTGCTCTCGGTTATCTCAAGCTCTAGTTTCAGGTCTACGGATTAAAATACTGAGATTATTTGGTCAGTATCAGAGTCAGAGTATGCTCACTGGGCGACGGCTTCATGAACAACACTTTACTATTTTCTTCAGTAGGAGAATTTGCAGATAGTGACATAAATCGGAAACATTTTTCTTTGAATCCTCTCAATTACAAATTGAGCTGCACACAGGGTGAAAAGGGTCTAACCCTTGTAATGTTTAAACACATGAAACTATTTAATTTATCTTTAAGAAAAGGGGCAATAATAAGAGAACCATGTGTACCAACTAAAATCACATCTTAGTAAAATTCCCGTAACGTACAGAGCTGCAGAGGATGAACGAGTCGGGGGGAGAAAAGGTTTTCTTCAGCCTCAGTGTGACAGACACACGAGTCTCTCATTTCCCACAGCTTTGTTTTAACCACAAACAGAGACGTGACTGTCTGCAGACTGATAATGTTGACTCTTCATCAACCTCCATGTGACACCCCCAATTAAACGAAGTTGTGTTGGCATAAGGCAGCATGACAGAAAAGTCATTTCAGGCACATTTGAAGACTACAAGGCAAACTGCAGCACCTGCAAGTCCATAAATATTTCATCGTGCCCCGGCTCTGCCGCTGCCTAAATGGCACAGACTGTCTCGCTGAGGCAGACTCAGCTCCCCACTCTGCTCTTTATTCCTCCCTACCCCCTAGTTGACCTTGTCCTGATTGTCCTCGGGTTTGTTTACAACCAAAATAAAACGCAGGTGTATATGCCGGTTCCCACGCCACCCTCTGGTGCCCTCGCTGCTCTTACTGAAAGCACCAGTCTGACTACAGTAACAAGGAGTCAGCCATGACACTGCTGCTGCACAATGAGCGAGGCATGACTTCACACTGATATAGAGCTAAAATAATAAATAAATGGCATCAAATTGTTTGTGTAGATGTCATAAAAATCTCTATCATTTTCTACTTTTGATGTAGAATTGTTGAGCAGTCATGTACTAATCACAACGTTGCTGGTTCAGTACTTAGCTGCCCAAATGTGCATGCCAAATATCCTTAGGCAAGATACCAAGTTTCTCCCCGATGCATCCATCATAGTGTGAATGTTAGAAAGCACTGAAACAGTGCTTGTATGAATGGATGCATATTGCTATATAAGAATCAGTGCACTTTAATAACCTTACTTAGAGGATAAATCATAAAAATAAGTGCTACAAAAATCAAGGCGATGCTAAACCTGCAATTCCTAAAGTGACCACTTGAGGCAGAGTGCATCCATCCATTCTCTTCCACCTATCAGTTTTTAGGACCGTGCAAACATTGGGTGGACATTCAAGTTCCACACAGAAAGGCACTGGTCAGACCAGCGCAAACTGGGTTTTTGGGGGAAAAAAGCACAAAAAGTTCAGTATTAACAAACTGGGTTTGTTACAAGAGGAAGAGGAAGAGGAGGGAGCTTTTATATATGTGCCTGACCCTGTTGCATATATATTTCCAGGAGTTCCTTTCTCAAGGGGCCAAATATAGAGAGGGGAATATTTAAATCAAGTATGCAGTCTCATTTATTAACATTTGCATCACAGAATTTACTGCTAATTGCACCAAAAAACAGCATGTCTTGCTTGTGCTTGATATTGGAATGAACTGACTGCACCTGTGTTAAGGAAATAGAGCAACGTCTGTAAATCGCCTGTAAAGCTAACCCCACCTATTTGGGGGTTGGACTCACACACTATTTTGTGTATTTTAGCACTTATTAGTAGGTATCTGAGCATGTCTGAGGTACTCATACAGTCTATAAATGAATCTTGTTAATTAAGTGTTCTAGTGTTAGCTGATAACTTAGTAATCCATTCACATTTCTGGCTACAAAGAGCCACAAAAACTCCAGGTTTGGAGGAGGTGAAGAAGGAAGTTCAAAAGCCAGTGTAATGTCACAGCACTACAGCGACCAGTTCCACTGTTACATCCAGTCGATCTTATCATAAATGTTTATCATAAGTGGACGACACATTTTAAAGCCTCAACACCAGCATTTTTTTTTAATGTTTTCTGAACAAGCCTTGGGACATTTTTTTCCAAGCCAGAAATTCCAATATTTAGATGCAGGGGACTCATAAAATACTAGAATTTCATTCACTAAACCTGAAGCACAGACTTGTTGGATGGTCAGTCCTGTTAAAATGCTCCAAAGCACAAACATAAGAGAGAAGACCGGTGGAGTGACTGAAATGATCCAAAGTCAGATTTAGCAGCGTTCACCTACAGATGCCTGTTGACACAGCTGTCTATCAAAGTGACATTAACCCTAACTTTGAGCCTTTGTATTAAAAGAGTGAGAAATGTCCTCAGACGTGTTCATGTGGTCAGTTCTGGTAGTCTGGGACTGGCTTGCTTTTGGAACTAAACTCAAGTCCATTAGAGGAGCAGTGCTCTTCCTTATTGGTTGTTTTTCAGCCCCAGTGATTGCTCATTGGTTACTGACTTTTCACCAAGTACTGTGGGTTGTATCAGCTGTTACCTAATTTATACATTTTGCCACAAGTAAGCAGACACCTGCTTATTCCACCTATATGTACTGCTGAAAGTTCCTAAATGAGTACGCTGCTTTGGAGTTTCCACTCGTCGAGTTGCAGACATTTCTTCAGCTTTAAGGTCAACATGAAAGATTCAGACGTTATGCTTCAAATGTTAGACGAGTTCTTCGGTCAGCTGGGAAGAAAAACATGTTTATGTTCTGGCTTTGTGTATTGAAACGGTGCAAAGTGACACAAAGTTGAAAGCACTGATGGCAACATTGTCACTGCTCTTCACTGGAACTCAGGAAAGTGTTGCCAGTACTGCTACTCCGCATGTTACACCCTGAACTGCTGCTATGCATGTACCACTTGTACTAATAATGGGTTTTACTCTTCACTGACCTACACTGGTGCTAAAGGGGCCACCCTGAGAGAATCAGCAGCAGACGATTGTTGACAGTCTCTCTCACACACACAGACAATCGTGCCTCTGGTCCACAGGCATACTGAACATGTGCTGTATCTTCTGGCAGTGTGTGTGTGTGTGTGTGTGTGTGTGTAGCTGGATTAAGCTGAGGGAGAGTGAGGGCTTACTGTAGTCCAGCAGCTGTACAAACACGGCAGCCAGATATTACCGTTACCCCACTGAGTGCCATCTCTCCCACACTCTGCTGCCACGGTCCTGAGCGCACTGGAGGTGTCATTACAGGCACCGATGGTTACTGTTGTCGCACAAAAGCCCTCATTGGGAGGATTACCTCGAGTCACAAACAATGACACAGAACCCGAACCATCTGCAGACCTTAGACAGGAAATTTAAAGCTCCGGCTCGAGGGAGGTGTTCGGAGCCACTTATTTGTCTGTCTGAGAGCCTCCGTGAAATGGATCACAGTCAGAGGTGCGCATGAGCACGGAGTGAGCGCTGTTAGAGTTTGATTTGAAAACGCGCAGAAAAGTCCCACAAAGTAAAGTGGTCTGTTCTTACCTTGCTCTGTGAGGACGCATTTTTACACAGAATCAGCAGACAGGCCAGCAGCTTCGTATAGCTCCACATTTTCTCTCGTGCGTCAGTTTGTGCGCATAAAATTTAGAAATCCAAAGCGGGAGGTGCTGCAGGCATTCCAGAGCGCTGCGCCTATTTCAGCTCCATTTCCACTTTGCACAGAACTGGGTCGTACAGTATGCGTGTGGATGTATGGATGGCTGGATGTTGGTGCGCACTGTGTTCAGCCAGGCGCGTAGTGTGCATCATCCGTCATCCGCTATCTTCCGCGGATGGGAGGGGTTTACACGCTAATGCCCATAATGTGTGTGTGTGTGTGTGTGTGTGTGTGTGTGTGTGTGTGTGTGTGTGTGTGTGTGTGTGTGTGTGTGTGTGTGTGTGTGTTCACTGTGTAGAGGACGGACAGCTTCGATTTACAAATATGTGCTTAGAGAAAAAAAAGTAGAAAGATTATTATCCATAGCCACTAAATTAAACTACTTTATAAGTGACTGTGATTTGGATTTGGATTTTTCCATCCGTGCATTTAACTGTTCTCCGACACTGCGTCGCTCTTTGCAAGTTTAAAGGCGGTGATGAAAGTCGCATAGACTTTCACAAGACTAAGCTCAAATATACACTTGAATGCCTGTGGCGCCACCGTCTGGACATTGATGCGCCGCATTGTTGAGAACTTCTGTGACTGTCGGGGTGACAGATCCCGAACAATCTACAGTACTGCGCAAAAGTCCCGAGCTACCCGTGGTCTGTAGCTCGCCATCTTCAGAGGATTTTTTGTTAAACCAATTAAATGAATCGTTCAATCAACACATTTTGTGTGGAAACATATCAGGAAACCTCTGGTATGATTTTGTGCTGCTGACATGAAACAAAAGTTCTCAGACGAGCTTCAGTCTGGACGCTTCTGAGGCTGACGGTTCAGCCTGGTGGAGGAGCAGTCAGCAGAGACATCTGCAGGACATGAGGAAAACAGCATGTTTAACAATAGCTGTAGAGCCAATGCAGACTATTGATCCATATTTAGGTTTCCTTTGAAAACAGCTGAAATGTCCCACTGTGTTTGAGGGGCAGGAAAACTAACTGTATGCACGTTTTTGTGCGTCTAACACAATTATTACAGCTTTGTATTTTCAAATTAGTTGTTAGACCTTTTGTTTTTATGTCAGTTTACTTTGTTTCCAGAGCAGGTTTGCTCATTTCAGTGTAGTTTTTAAGGGTTTCACTGTTAGCTTTAGTCTTTTTTAATTATGATTGTATACGTCAGAGGCAAGATTAAGGACATCAGTGCAAGTAATGTAAAATCATCTCTTTCAAAGCCACTGACTCACACACATCTCAATAAACACCTCCATCAAAGCCTAATCACTAACAAATATCATAACCTCCTTTTTTGTTTTTATTTTTGTTGCTTTTCCAAGTTCAGAAAAATGTTTGTTTAATTTTTTTTTCAAGACTGAAGTTTTTATTTTTATTGCAGTGAAACAAAGTGTCCTTCACGTCTAGTTTTGGTTAACTATGAGAAACTTGGTGTCTACATTTTTCCCGTCTGAGATCAGGTTGAAAAAACCTTAAAGAAAAACAAGTCTGTTCTCTGTTTAAAAGAACCTTTAAAGCCAGGAAGTATCCTGGGTACACCGATGATTATGAGTACCAGTGCAGAAAAGGAAATGATAAAACAGGATAAACAGGACCCACGGAATTCCAATATCCACTCGCCACTGGTTTCCTTGAAACCTTGTAATCAATCTTTCCCCCCATTTTAATTCAGTTTTAAGTTAATGTAAATTCTTTTGTGGGTTCTAAAATAATGAATTGTTCCAAAAGTGTTCGTTGACACATTGTAACTACTGAGCACATCTTATTCCACACTATTGTTTCATGCTTGTTTTTGACAAACCTTGATCTGTTACCTGGAGGACTCTGATAGAAATCCTGTTGTGTGTGTGTGTGTGTGTGTGTGTGTGTGTGTGTCATATAAAACCCTTGATGATCAAAGCGGCTGAAACAATAGGAAACTAACACTGCACGAGGATTATCAAAAACAAGGCACAAAACCTGAATACTACTGTGCATCTAATCACACTCAATTCAGTTCACAACAACAGACTATGTGTCAGGTGCAGCAATATTAGAGAGGAAACCCAAAGTAATGTGATCCTGTCTGAGCAGCACTTGATGGCGAGTGGAAGGCAAAGCTTTTTTATAAAAGAACCAGAAGTACAGACCAAAATTACTGACATGTAGGAGTGGCAGTGGATTTATCACAGCTGTTTCTACGTCATGATATTTTCAATTAAGGTTAGTGGGACTTATAAAACATTAGAAACATTAGAAAACAGGGAGCTGGCACTCCAAAAAAACACACGAGGAGAATAACTTCCACTGAAAAAAAAGACAACAACAAACAAACTTTAAGCTTTAAGATGTGAAAAATGCTCTGTTAGCTTTTATACATTTATACTTTTGTTGTCCCTCTTCCAACTGTTAAGGACACATTTTTTCTTTCAAGCTCTACAGTGGCTTTGCGCTATTATCACATAAACAGACTTTAAATGGTTGGTTGTAATAACATTGTTTTTGAGTGAGGTTAAATACGCCAAGTGACATACGTTTTAACGAGCTGCCAACAAAAACACGTCGGGTAATATTAAATGTTATTAATTAATGATTAAATAAAACGTAGGTTAATTATTCGCATGAAGAAATGTTTCTCCGGTACGGTGGCTGGTAGCCTTTCAGCTAGCAAACCGCTTTTTCACACACACAGACTTTGTAGAGAGACCATCAGAGGGCGCTGTAACCCCGAATTTATTCCTCGCCCTTCCGTCTCCGCAGGATGGCAGCAGACCTTTAACTGGTGGGCAGGTCACTTTGCTCCTCCAAACAACAAAAGCGCTAATGTTTAATTACAACAACGCGTAGTACACTCAGAGAAACGATACACATCTGGATCAGTGAACTCACCACACCTAGGACAGTTTATTGTGAGCGCACAGCGTCCTCAACACGTTTCCTTTTGTTTTTCAATTTTCGAGTAGCTAGCTAGCTAGCAGCAGAAGCCGATTAAAGCCCCATTTTTAGTTTGAAATACACCCGAGAGTCCCTACCCAAAGTCTGCTCGGAATAGGCCCGTCCACCCAGCCGCCTCCTCGGTCATGCTGGTTGTCAGAAACGCTAAACTACTGTGAACCGATTACATTAAGCTCGCACTGCAGTGACTTGAATGTCTATGAATGTTGGCGTTTTTAATTACCAAGCCGTATGATACTGCATTAGTGCACCTTACAGCTGAGGGGACAGTGACTTTATTGGGCGAGCCTGGAGCTTCGAGGCCCGAAACCCGACGCTGACTCAGCGAATGTTAAACATCTGTCTCTGGTTACTAACCGAACAGCTGTCCGGTAACTATTATTAGCATTATCATGCTAGTTTTCATCTTGTCGTGGTAAACGCTGGCCTTCAATTTTACCAGAGACCAGAAAAGGGCGGTTACGCAACTCCATTTCCCACAATTCCTTCAGACCAATAAGACACGCTTGTTACGTAATATCTGTTGTGTGTTTGTGCTGCTTTCGCGTTATGTCGGAAAAACCACAATGCAAAATATTAACTAAACAAATCAGCAACAATGCTGAACAATCTAACGCTGAATAGTAATGAAAATAAAACGATTTATCTGTTTTCAATTAGATTTAAAATAGATTTAATAATAAAGAGATCTCACCTCATACTGTGCTTTGGTATGTGTGAGAAAATAGTGATGTCTAATGTTTTCATTATGAAATAAACACACTTATATAAGTAATTCATTTTGATTTATTCAAAGGTCTAACAAAAACTAAGTTTATTTGAATTATTTAATGAGCATAGTGACAATGATTTATTTCAGTTATTTAATTATTTGCTTAGGAAAGCAACTTTTGGGGCGTATTCTACCAAATCTGTGTCAGGCTTATGTTCTGGATGTTTTTCAAATTAGTAAAATGACCAGGAAGTATCTAAATAACTTGACAAAAGCTGGTCAAATTCTCTAAATGCCTGGAAAAGTTGATTTAGTGCTTCCTTTCTTGTGTTATTTTAGCAAGGGTACACAGGACAACCCTTTACAAGAGAAGGAGATAATGCACTTGTGGCCTTTTCAGTCATATCTGCTGGGTTTCCTGTCACATAAGAAACAGGATTGTAATCTTGAACAGCCATTTCATTTCACTTTTGTAACTGCTAGCCAATATGTCAGTGTTTTCACAGTTTGAATTTTCATTTTTTTGTAACTCTTTCCAATAAATATTTCTGAAATACTCAGAATGTTTTTGAGACCCTAAATGCAAATCTATTACAGGACTGGTTAAAAAAAATTGAAGTAGCACATGATGTGTTAGTAACTGTGCTTGGGCAACTGGACAGATGGACCTGGAGTAACACGTCAATGTTTAAGTTGAGTCAAGCCTAACTACAGACAATCCAGCAACAGTCAGTTATCAATCACTTGGTTTCTCTGAGAATTATACTTCAAAAGGAGTTTAATCAGACATTCCTCCTCCTATCAGACACACATTTTGGAAGCTGGTAGGTGAAAAATTCATTTTCTTGTAGGTTTTACTTTCTGAAAACTACGACTTGACCTCAGTTCCAACTCCACTCCTGAACTTTACTAGGATAGCTTAGCTATTTATCTTATACTGGGCCTTAGTACAGCATCCTCTCTTAATCAGCTGTTTATTTCCTTTCCTCCTTCCTTCTGATCGGCTGGCCCTAAAAATAAAACTTGTGGTAGGTGGGCTTCTGTTTACAGTTGGAGCTGTTTGCCTGATATGCCCATATTAGGCAGACCTGCTATCATCATAAAGTGTCTAAATTAGAAATAAAACTGCCTGAAACTGAGTGTTTAGAGCAGTGTAGAGTTTTTGCTTCTCAGATCTACACTGACTTCATCACTTGAGCATCTGAAACTACGCCCACTAATGTAAAGAAATAATAAATCATAGATATGAAAAAATATTGTGTCGTTATTATGTGAAAGGGTTTCAGTCATAAATATAAGATGATGTGACATTTTGCATAGAAGCCTTTGTCCAAGACTCTCATCACCACTAATTGATGTAAGAAGCTGCTGTCCACCACCCTCCTCGAGATCCTCAAACGCACCATCGGTGGGGGGTGTGGATCCAGCTATTCCTTGCTGACTGGAAGCAGGAGGGTCAAAGCATGGGTCCGCGGTTCGAGTACTGAGTCAGTCAAGCTAAACACGGCGACCAAAGCAGCGCCAGCTTCACTTTAGCCCGAACCGCCAGTGCTGTCACCCTGCCCCTTCACCCCCACGCGCGTGGTTCTTTCTCCGCGGCGCGAAGGGGCGACGTCGGACTCGAGCTGACTCGGGTTCAGTCCATGCAGGAGGATGGAGATACAGAAGAGGGCGACTGGGTTCGACTACCCGGAGGGAAACGACGCCAAGCCAGTAAACGGTAGGCAAACCTGACGTGGAACAGCCGCCTTCGCGTCCGCACACGAGCACACGTAGCCCGGCTGCTGCTGTCCCGGGCACGCTGCTCACCTCAAAACATGAGCGCGTGGCTGTGTGATCAGCGCCTCATCACTGCTGCTGCACGAGCCCTTCACGTGCACCGCAGCCTTTCTGATGAAAACGCGCAAGTTTAAAAAAAGGAGCCGCGTGATTTTATTTTTATTAGACTCGGAGACGTTGGTAACGAAGTTAGCAGTGTAGCACGGATGAGTTTGTTTTACTGGTGGACGTGACTTAATCGTGTGTGTGTGTGAAACACACAGAGAGAGATGGCGCTGGGCTCGCTGGGAACTGAGGTCGGAATGTTTTTATTTGGAGGTGGTCAGTCAGGCTCGGGAAGATCGTAAAAGGTGAACTTTTGAACTTGGAGAATGCCCCGAAGCCTTTAGTCCTTTAAGTCCTCAAAATCCGGCACTTCACAGGATGGCAAAAAGGCCATAACAGAGGATGCGGAGGTCCACCCCCCTCCTGCACCGGTCCCGCTGACTTTGTTTACAGTGGCACGGTGCTGCTGGAAAGGCTTCTTATTCAGTGTGCTTGATGCTCGTTTCTAATATCGTGTGATACTGACCAGCTCCAGGCTCACACTAAGCCCACAATGCCTTGCAGCAGACTGTCCCAGGCGCCAGTCCCATATCGTGCCCCCATGCGGGTGGCTGAAGATTTATTGACATTTCCAAGATTAAAATTCCTTTAACCCTGCCAGCCCTGAGGACACTCGACGTGACTTATGGATATTGGGGTGGACTTTGTGTTCTGATCCACTTAATAAGTCTCATTATGAAGATTTAAGACTGTTTAAGAAGCACATTAGATTGAAATGTCCCCCCAAGAATTTCCCTTAGATTTCTTAATTTAATAGTAAAATTATTGCATACATTTTTTAGGCTTAGTTTCATTTTAATACTGAAATTATTTCGTGAATGTACCCACAATTATTTATTAATTTTGATTAAACAGGAATAATTTAATATTTTTTAAAGTATGTTTTGTGGTGGGGACTGCTGCTCGAGTCGTTTCAGGCGTTGCAGCAATAATCAACAGAATAATCAATAATGACGACAACAGCCTGAGCAGTTCTCCAGATTAAATCATTTAATTTTTCAATTGTAGCATAAAAACACGAGTAAACAAATACACCCAAAAAATAAAAAGTATTTTGTAAAACGTTTTCCCTGCACATTGTTAGAATATGTCTCGTCAAAATGTTTATTTCTTAATTCATTAATACCTGGTCTTAAAATTCAGGATATGGCAGGAATTTCTAAACGCCACACACGACTGAAGGAAACGAATAAACACTTAAAATGCACAGATAACCGATTATTCCACGTTTCTGTGGTGGTCAAACACAGAACCTGATGATTAAAAATGAACGTTCAGCCTTCAGCTGTCGTTCACACTGTAACTGTGAAACAAACAATACTTAATATTTACCCCTGAGTCAGTATCTTTAAAAAGACTGATAGCAGCTGATTCAATGGTCAGTGTTATCTTTGCAAACAAAACGACTTATTTATCATTGCTAATTGTTTGCAGAGTAGAAAACAGTAGGTAAACAGAAATGATAAACAGGAGTAAATACATGGAAATAAAGTAACAGACTGAGTATTTGTAACAGTATTTTACTGTTGATGTCACTCAGCATCAGCTCGTATATCCACACATCCCTACTTTCTCGTTTCATTTGAGATTTGATCTTGAAAGTGACACTTTGATACTTTTTCATCAAAAGATGTTTAGCAGAGTAAATATTGTTGTTTAATGTGAGTTTATTTAGTAAAGTAATAGAAACCACTTTGAGATTTTAATCAAGTACTTCCAACACACACACACACACACACACACACACACACACACACACACACACACACATGTGTGAAGTAGACTGACTGGCATGAACTGGTTGAAACAAAGTGCTTTGTCAGCCTCTGCTCTGCTGGTACATTTGTTGTGTTTTTCCCTCGGGGCAGAGTGAAGGGGGTAGCTGGCAGTGGGTGGGACAGGATACAAACACCACCCCCACCATCCCACCCCCGATTCTTGAATGAGCCGGGAGTACAGTAGAGGCGTGTGGGGGTGGAGTGGAGTGTGGGGGTGACAGGAATGTAGATGTGATCCATCATGTTGTGTTTTTTCTTTCTTAAGAACACTTCCTCTGCTGCCACAATATCAGTGTTAGCATCAGCACACACACACACACACACACACACACACACACACACGTGTTTTCATTCAGGTTAATCAAGAGTAAAAACAAGAATCATTGCAGCGCCTTCAGCATCACTCAGTCAAGCCTTTTTTGAACACACTCCCCACCAGGTGGTGTCGTGCTTGTTGTGTCGTTTAAAGAAATAAAAAGATAAATGTATCAAAGAGTGATCATATGTTTCCATTTATAATGAAAAGCTCATTTTCCTCTGTGGACGACAGACTTCACTGTAAACTGAAGCTCAGTTTTCATGAAGCAGGAAAATAATTTTCTCTGTTCGACTCGTGAAAAGCCTCGAGTGCACTTTTACTCTGTGAGTATTTTAACATCAGATGGTGAGCGTCCATATGGACGTCTGTTTTGTGACGGTGTGGACTCGCCCATATTGACTTAACATCACAGCGCACACATGCATACCAGGCGGTGGTTTATAAAGAGTAGCAAGAACGACTGCTTGGCTGTGGGTGTCTGCAGTGGAGGGTAAGCAAAGCATCAGGTCTCTCACAGGTTCTGCAAGTTTTAACAAACGAAGATGTGTCATCAGAAGATCCTGTAAGTGCTGCAATAAATGCACATCGCTGCAGTGAAAAACAAATAAAGCAACTGGCTTTATAATGTGACCCTGATATAGTTCAGGTTTATCACACAGGCCTGTGATTAGACAGATTTCTAATACAAAAACCTGCAAAAATGTCCTGTTGTAATTACATTACAAGCACATGTTTTTAAAGTATATATTTGTTGTTAAACATTCAGAATCTGTATTTATATTTATATATTTTTATTTTCTTTATATATCTGCAGCTGTGATCGTGCCCTCAGTCGTGTCCAACGTAGAAACATCTCTAGATTTCCAGGTTTTCCTGTCTCGCTGCTGCGTCTCTCCTGATAACATGATAAGACTTTACTAACAACATCAGGATCTGTTTGCTCTTTCATGATGATCCCACATACTGAGAGGACATCTGGCCTGATTGGTTTAACCTTCTATTTAGATGTCAGAGGTCATTACAGCTAATCTCAATTTGATTCTTGACCCGAGACAGCATGCGTGGAGTAATCTGATTACATCTTCTGCAAAATGTTTAATATAACTCAACTTTTTTCACCCTTACAGGGAAACATTCACCTCCCTGATTTTACGTTAAGATGAGAGAAACTATTAAAGACAAGTTAGTCCAGTGTGAGCGGTGAAAGCTGCGTCCTCATCAGGTCTAAACGCTGCAGTTCCTGTATGCTGATGGTGCTGTTTCCAGGCAACACATATTGCGGGTCAGCTGGTGATGGATGGGACAAAAGACAAATAATGGAGAGATTAATTAAAACCATTTTAAAGGAACTAAAAGAACATGTTGGATGGATTAATTCAATTTTTAATAATGTTCTGGTTTGTTTCCCTGCAACAAGTGAAATCTTTTAGTTTGGTGCTCAGTTATTTCCATTTGCTTTCAGGTCCTTAAAAAGATCTTGTCTCATAAAATCTTGATAAAATATTTTCCCACTTCCCTGTGATGGTCTAAGCCTTCTCCACGTCACTTTGCTATTTTCAGTTCACAAACACTTGCAGGGTTTTTCGCCCTGAGCTCTGAATCTTCTCCTAAAGTTCTGCTTGTTGTTTTCTTGTTGTGTGTGCTGTGATGGACGTGTCGGGGGAGGAGGCGGATGAGTGCTATGGGAACGGCAACCAGGGATGTTGCTCTTGAAGCATTAATGGCCCTGGTCTCTGTTGACCTCACCGTAACCCAGGAAAGTATTTACAACCTTGATCCATGAGGTATGGGGCTGCTCTCACAGAAGTTTGCTGCCTTGATCCTGGCATAGGCCGAGCATCTAACAGCTGCTAATGAGCTGTGGGGGAGGATGACGAGGGAGGGCATAGCATGCTGCTGCGAACCATATTTTGAGAGGGAATGTATTACAGTAAGTATAATTGGTCTGAGGCTGTTGGCAGTGCTTTTGCCGAGCTTCTGTTGTTTTTGACACGAAGCCTGGGCCAGAGGCTGTAAATGGCTTCAATTTGAGTTTGAATTTGGGTGGAAGATGAGTTTATAGGCAGCTGTAAAACACTGAACTTGGTATGCAGAGTAGGGATCCTGTAAAGCTGCAGCACTGAAGGATGCAGTTGTCTGGGAAGTTATAAAAGAGCAGCTGAGGAACTGCAATATTTCCATTTTAAAGGGGAAAATAGGGGCTTCTGTTGCCACTCGCTGCAGCTAGGTGTCACCTACTGGGATATCTGAATCAAAGATGTGCCTAAAGCAGCCGGTGACACCCTGGAAGTCTTTAGGGGAATATGGGTATTTCCTAACTGGTTGGCAGGTGTTTGCTGGAGGTTGCAAGCTGTCACTGGGTGAAACTAGTTGCAAACAGTGTGCTTGTGTTCTCATTTCCAGCAGGTTGCTGTTTTCATCCGTAGTTCACATAATAGATCACAACTTGTCTACAAATGTTTGCTAATAAATCAGCATTAGTGAAAGTTTTTTTTAGTGTACAGATTTCTAGAGAGGTCCTCACAAACTGTGGGATAAAGTTTCTGTCCAAACTAAGTAGCAGAGGCATTACAGAATTAATACAAGGCTTTGGTAAGGTTAGCTATGAGCTATGTCTGTGAAGGTTCTCAGTCATCCAGGTCATCGTAGTCAAAGGAGCTTGCAAAGAAAAGCGTCTGGACTTCTTTAAGTTACTTGAAGACGTTTCACCTTCATCCGAGAAGCTTCTTCAGTTCTAAGGTCAAATGGTGGAGAGTCCCAGATATAAACCTAGTGGGAGTGTCCCCCCACAGAGGGACAAAAGGACCCCCTGATGATCCTCTAATCGCCTGAGCCAAGGTGTGAAACTGGGTGTGGGTCCCAATCAGCCAGAGTTTCAGGTGAGCTCATTGTGAAACCTGGCCCCACCTTATCATGCGAATTCCTGAGGTCAGATGGCCCAGGGTGTGAGTGGGCGTTAAGGCGTCTGGGAAGGGATCTCAAAACTGGATTATAGATGGCAGAGAGTTGGTGTCGTAAACCACCGCCTCTGTTCAAAGATGGTCGCTCACAGTGGACATAGATGCTTCTTTCACTCCTCTTTCAAACCATCTGTCCTCTCTGTCCAAAATGTGAACATTGGCATCCTCGAAAGAGTGACCTTTATCCTTAAGATGCAGATGGATAGCTATGAGCTATATTTACCTGACAGCAAGAAAAAGAAACATAAGGTTTTCCACATTATCCTGTTACAGGAATTCTAGGTTCCAACCCAACGGTCCATGCAGCAGGTTAGGCAGCTCTGTCTTTGTCAGGAGAAGAAGAGGGAGAACAGTTTTCCCCACAAACAAAGCAGAGCTGGGTTTAGTGTCTCTAACAAGTCTTCATCCCACCAGAAAAATCTAAGAACGCTTCTTTACAGTCGTTTCAGGAGGAGTCTGGTTTTACAGGTGCAGCACAAACCTGAGGGAAAATGTTCCAGCCTCCAGAAAGTTCTACAGAATTCCAGCTGCAGCTTTGGTAACTGGAACATCAACAAATGGTGAAGCCTAGTTATGCTAGTCCTAAAAAAAAGATGGATCAGTGTTCAACTTTTAGCCGTTTTCCACTAGTACCCACTGGGCTTAGCTCCGCTGACTCGACTTGACTTTCAGGTTTTTCCATTAGGTGGGAGTACCTGATACCAGGCTTTTAATACCTACTCTGCCAAAATACCAAGCCATCTGATTGGCCAGTTAGTGGTGTCACTCTTGAGTCCTGCACTAGTTCTCCAAAACCAACACTGTGGTCCAGCGACGGTGTGCAGTCCTGTACCAACAGTTTAGAAGCAGGTATATCATCGCCTTGATGTCCACCATTGTTGTGTGGTTTGTGTTGCATTGACATTTTGGGACGTTCAGCTGAATCTGATTAGCCGAGTGGGTACTAGTGAACAAAATTGGAATTAGTCTTCAAGTTCGATCCCTTACCTGATACCTCGCATTGACGAACTCTTGGAAAGGGTGATGAGAAGCTGTGGCCCAGCACCAGAGACAAGGAAGGTGACAGCCTTCAAACTCCTTTTTGGACTGTTTCATAATAATAATGGATTGGATTTATATAGCACTTTTCAAGGCACTCAAAGCGCTTTACAATTCCACTATTCATTCACTCTCACTCTCACACACTGGTGGAGGCAGCTACAGTTGTAGCCACAGCTACCCTGGGACAGACTGACAGAAGCGAGGCTGCCATATCGCACCATCGGCCCCTCTGGCCAACACCAGTAGGCGGTAGGTGAAGTGTCTTGCCCAAGGACACAATGACCGGGAATTTTGCCCACAGGACAGAGATTCCGGGAATCGAACCGGCGACCTTCCGGTTACAGATACGTTTCCCAACCCCCTGAGCCACGGTCGCCCCGTTTCAGTTCAAGTTGCAGCAACCTTTCAGCATCTCATGGACCAGGTGTTGATGGATCTGTATGTTCTCCACCTCAGATTTGCTGGCTTCACGAGCAGTCCTAATGAATAATCAGACACAGAGCCAGGTGGAGTACCTTGAATATGAGGTTGGACATGGACAAGTCAAGACTTTAAGTGGAGAAAGTGGAAGTCATTCATGCAGACCCAGTGCCCACAACAAAGAGGAAGGTGCTGGCTGTAGAACTAGTTGGGTGGAACAGTAAGTTTATTCCCTACTTTGCAGAAAGGCCAGCACCTCCCTGGGATCGAACCACCAAGTTTTTGATTAGTACCTGACCTGAGACTCCTAAACTGCAGCCACCCTGTTCCCTTCTTTTTTCTCTAAACAGCTCAGTAGTCCCCCCATGCTGGGAGTACTGGTCATAGGTGACTGGCAGTGGAACCATAGTCGTGTGAAGCTCAGCACAGGACACTGATTGTTTCACAGTCAACAGACAAGATAAACACAGAGCTCTGTGCACATCGTCAGGGAAATGCTAAACGGTGACTCTTCTCATTACTTCAGCACACACGTGTTGAGTAAATGCTGCCTGTTTGGACACTTCAAGCTGGTGCTTATGAACGGACTCAAGAATGCGTCTGTAGTAATGGAAATATTCTGAATGCAGTAACTTCCTGCTTCGCTTGTGTGAAACATTAAAGCAGTATTCACATGCAGAACGTACATAAAATATGTAAGTTATTTCTTGTTAGATTATTTTCACTCCTGAAATTGATGAAGTTACTGCATTTTTTCTAACTTAAAAGGGAACTAATGAAGAAAAACTTTACTCTTTGGCAGGACATTAACTCTGCTGCTGCAGAAGTTTTATTTATTCAGGACAAAGTAAGAATTGATTGGATTTTATTGATTATCATTCAAATATCTCAGTGAATACAGAACAAAGATCTACCACAAAGCAAGAAAGCATGAGACAAGGCTAATCAAAAGGTATTGGCTGAAGCATTTGCTTATTACGCCAACCCTTTAAAATAAGATCTTTTTGCATGCAGCTCCTGTACACAGGGCTCGAAGCAAAGAATAAAACAAAGCAAAGCAAAAACAAACAAACAAACAAACTTTCCACCTTAGATAAGTAACTACATCAAAGCAAAACAGTCAAGAGTTTCAGTTTGATTATTTTTGCTCTTTTCATTCTTGATATATATATTTTTCTAATACTCTATTTTTAAACATGTTTTTAAACAAGGAAAATGAACTCCACCTTTTTAAATCACTGTCATAACGATTCCACAGGTTAACTCCTCTAACAGAAACACATCTCTGCTTTATATTTGTCCTTATCTTGTTTTTTTTAAAGAAATCTGTTCCCCTTAAGTCACATTGACTCTCTCTGACTTTGAACAGCTTCTGAGTACTGGGGCAAAGCAAGTTATTTTGTGCTTTATACATTATCTGTGCCATTTTATATTCAACTAAATCATAAAATTTCAGGGTATTCAGATTAATAAACAAAATGTTAGTTGGTTCTATATAGTTTGATTGGTTTATAATTCTTATAGCTCTTTTTTTGCAACTTGAAAATAGGAAGAGTGTTCGTTTTATATGCATGAGCCCATATCTCCAGACAGTAAGTCATATATGGAAGCAACAGAGTACAATAGAGTGTGTATAATGATTTTTTGTTCAGGACATGCTTTGTTTTATAGAGAATAGCAATGGTTTTTGACATTTTTGTTTTCACATGGTTTATATGAGACTTCCAACTCAGCTTATCATCAATTATCACTCCAAGAAATTTATTTTCATTCACTCTTTCAATTTCAATTCCATTAACCCTGATTTTAGATACATTTTTCATTTGTCTAGTACCAAAAAAATTTGTTTTCTTTATATTTAATGATAACTTATTTACATCAAACCAGTTTTTTAGTATAGTTAACTCCTTTTCCGCTGTAGTCAGAAGCTGAAGGCTGAAAAAGGCCAGTTTCCCAGCTAAAACTCTTTTTTGTCATTTTAACATTAATTACGAGCCTGCACCAAATCCTGATTAATGTTCCTGTTTCGGCCTTTCTTGGGAATACTGTAAAATGTTCTTAATGAAGAAGCAAAGTTTTAGCTTTTTAAATGTTTTAAACTCATTTTATTGCTGTTCAGCCTGATTTTCTACCTGTAAATCAGCTAAAGCCGATGGATTGGGACACAGGAGCAAACTTAACAGTTGCAGGCTTTGGTTTTGTTCAGGGGTGGGCGTCGGCGCTGCAGCAGTGGTGGTGTTGAAATGTTCTGTCAGTTAACTGACAGACGACCACCGTAGCCAACTAACGTGATGTTTACAGGTTTAGTCTCGAGCTGGTGTAACCGGACAACATCGCCTCATTTTTAGTGTAAAAATGTGAAAGTGCGACACATGTGGAGCATCCGTACAGTGCACTCTGAACCTTGTGGCTCCATAAGCAGACTCAGCTGTTTCTGCTGTTTTGTGAGATGATTATTATCAGATGGCTGCTGCAGGGCTTCGTCCGCACAGTGCTTGTACACCCACCGGCTGTATGAGGCAGTAAAACTAACCCCTGGTATGATGAAAGGGAAGTTGCTCCTTTGAGCATGTCAGCCAGCAGTGATGGTGCTCCCCCCCCTGCCCTCTGACCACAGCCTGACCCCCAGCGTGACCGCCGTCGGGATTACCACAGATAAACACAACGTTCCCCAGCTTCACGTGGATGAATGCTCTATGAAACATTTATCCCACTGTTTCATGTCTAAAGTGGGTAATCGATCCAGTCTAATCATATATTGATGAATAATAATAAAAACATATCAAATGACAACATGAAATAAGTGGAAAAATACACACTGTTCAAAACAAGCACGCCTGTTTCTGCACGTCTGTCCTCACCTTGACGTTAATGCTCGCTGCCTCCTGTGCAGATGCCCTGTCGAACAGAACCAGTCTGCTTTTTCTTCTCAGAACTTTGACATCAAATTTTTTCAGCCAGTTCTCTCAGAGATGCTTGTGTGGGAGATCTGACTGTATCTTCTGTTTCTGAAACACTCGGACCAGCCCGTGTGGCACCAGTAACCACGCCACCTTTACCGTCACCTTTCTCCCCAATTCTGATGTTCTTTTTGAATTTCAGCAACCCCGTGTCTGTCTTTATTCTTTAAACGGGGGTCCTCTACCAGAGGCCTGGGAGCTTGAGCGCCCTGCACAGCATCTTTGCTCTTCCCAGGATTGCGCTCTTCTGGACAGAGATCTCGGTTGTCCTCTCTGGGATCTGCTGGAGCCACTCTCCGAGTTTGGGAGTCACTATCCCAAGAGCTCCTATCCCCCCTTCAGCTTACATCTTCTCCAGCTCCTCTCTCAGCACTTTGTGTTTCTCCAACTTCTCATGTTCCCTTTTCCTGAAATTGCCATCACTTGGTAAAAGTATCTTACTTAGTAATCTATTACTACAACCTTCCTCCTCTGCTTGTCTACTAATACTGTGTGGGGTTGATTAGTCATCACCGCTTTGTCCATCTGTACCTCGAGGTACTACAGGACCTTAGCTGGTCACTCTCAACCATCCAAGTGGGCACTTTGACCTCAGGACATCAAGACCATACTCAGCACCAGTGTTGGTCAAGTTACTTGAAAAAAGTAATCAGTAACTAATTACTGATTACGTCCCCAAAAAAGTAATCCCATTACTTTACTGATTACTTATTTTCAAAAGTAATTAATTACTTAGTTACTTTTTAAAAACACGATTTACAACCTGAATAGGTGATAAAGTGATAGATCTTTCAGCCCAATTCTACTTTTTCTGCATAATCATCATACAAAATGTAATCAAATGGAAAAGTCTCTTTTTAAAACTTGTTTTATTAGTTTTAATCTTTTAACTTTATGCATCAAGTAAAAATTAAATTATCTGTAACATTCTCTGACTGGAAGAAATTAGTTTAACATTTAAACCTATTTTCTGCACATTCCAGCACATAAAATAAAATATTTTGTGTGTTTACACTCAGTCTTTCAAATAGATGCAAGTAAAACACAACAGAAAATAAATAAAGTCAAAGACTAGCGGTCCTGTTGCTCTATTTTCACCTGTAAAGCAGGAGTGGGGTAGGCGGAGGGTTACCCTGGTGCAGGTGTGCCGCGGTCAGTGGAAGAATCCGCGAGTTTCTCTGTGAGTTTCCCATTACGTCGTAGCTACTCGGTGCTTGTTTGGAAGTTTAGGGGTTTTTTCTCTGTAAAAAGAAGTTTTCTTCCCACGCACAACGGACACTAATGTTTTTGTCACTTTTTATGGAATCAAACTCAAAGTAAGGTCAGTACTTCCACGCTTTAAACGCTGCACGCTCATACTCTCTCTGCACTCGATATATGATCCATTGTTGATCTGCACACAGCTGTTGTCACGAACGTCGCACTCGCTTACGTCACTGTCATGAGACATTCTCGCAAAAAATCACGGTTTTAGTAACACAGTAACGCAGCGTTCCTACGGGAAAGTAACGGTAATCTAATTACCGTTTTTGCAATAGTAATCCCTTACTTTACTCGTTACTTGAAAAAGGTAATCGGATTACAGTAACACGTTACAAGTAGCGTTACAAGTAGCGTTACAAGTAGCGTTACAAGTAACGCGTTACTGCCCATCTCTGCTCATGATGTTCCTCTATGCTATGTCAGCCACTCAGCTACAGCGTTATGTCTGCCCTGCCTGCCAGCTTCTTGCACCCTGCTGTGATGAGCTGTATTTTCTCAGGGCCATCTTTGGTCTTGCATGGTGTGGTCGACCCCAGCCTCTATCGGTCTTGTGCTTAGAGGTTTTTCCTGTGCTGCCATGATTAGTGCCTCAGCGTGGCTGGTGCATGCCGTGCAAAGGCCTGGTCATCTTCCTGATGTGCTTCTGACACTCACAGGTCCTTCCTGGGGTTTAGCATCGAGGCTCAAGGTGTTGAGCTCGGAGGGAGACCCTTCATACCTGATAAAGAGCTTTCTTATGTGTTTTAAGGCAATAAGATTACAGATATACAGCAACTATGTATATTAAAAAATCTATGTCAGTACGAAAGAGCTTACATAATATCACACCTGCACAAAATGCTATTATGGTCTGTTCTACACATGAAAAGTCAAACATTTGTGGAAACTCCTAAAATATCTGGATGTTAACAGATCTATAGCCTGTGCAGGGCTCTTCTAGCTCTTCTAGCTTTCAAAGCAGAGACTGTTACATTAAAATGCTGCTGGTATCTTCAAACTGTGCAGTCAGGCATGGAGGGGAATCTGCTCTCCATCATTTCAGCCAAAGCATGTGCTGAGAAGTTGAGGGGCACTGGGACAGCAGCATCACACGGTCACGGAGAAGCAGCAGAGGACAGAGTAGATGCTCCTGTGTGCTGTGTTACACAACAAGGTCAAGGGTCATGTGTAGAGGTCAAAGGGATGACCGCCAAGCAGCCTGTGAAGGCAGCCCTTGAGTTCCTTAACAATCTGTCAAATCTAATGGAGCAGTGAGCGCTCAGAGTCTGTCGGACTGAAAAATTACTGATTGTTTTTTGTGTTTGATGAAGAGTTTCACCTGTGGGGAAAAGTACAAGGGACTTTTGGATCAGGTTTTTATTTAATAAAAAAACTATGAAAGCATCCTATTTATAACCAGAGATGAGCAGTAACGCGTTACTTGTAATGCGTTACTGTAATCCGATTACTTTTTTCAAGTAACGAGTAAAGTAAGGGATTACTATTGCAAAAACGGTAATTAGATTACCGTTACTTTCCCGTAGGAACGCTGCGTTACTGCGTTACTAAAACCGTGATTTTTTTGCGAGAATGTCTCATGACAGTGACGTAAGCGAGTGCGACGTTTGTGACGACAGCTGTGTGCAGATCAACAATGGATCATATATCGAGTGCAGAGAGAGTATGAGCGTGCAGCGTTTAAAGCGTGGAAGTACTGACCTTACTTTGAGTTTGATTCCATAAAAAGTGACAAAAACATTAGTGTCCGTTGTGCGTGGGAAGAAAACTTCTTTTTACAGCGAAAAAACCCCTAAACTTCCGAGCAAGCACCGAGTAGCTACGACGTAATGGGAAACTCACAGAGAAACTCGCGGATTCTTCCACTGACCGCTGCACACCTGCACCAGGGTAACCCTCCGCCTACCCCACTCCTGCTTTACAGGTGAAAATAGAGCAACAGGACCGCTAGTCTTTGACTTTATTTATTTTCTGCTGTGTTTTACTTGCATCTATTTGAAAGACTGAGTGTAAACACACAAAATATTTTATTTTATGTGCTGGAATGTGCAGAAAATAGGTTTAAATGTTAAACTAATTTCTTCCAGTCAGAGAATGTTGCAGATAATTAAATGTTTGCTTGATGCATAAAGTTAAAAGATTAAAACTAATAAAACAAGTTTTAAAAAGAGACTTTTCCATTTGATTACATTTTGTATGATGATTATGCAGAAAAAGTAGAATTGGGCTGAAAGATCTATCACTTTATCACCTATTCAGGTTGTAAATCGTGTTTTTAAAGTAACTAAGTAACTAAGTGATTAATTACTTTTGAAAATAAGTAATCAGTAAAGTAACGGGATTACCTTTGGGGAAGTAATCAGTAATTAGTTACTGATTACTTTTTTCAAGTAACTTGACCAACACTGTTTATAACTCTGTCTGCCTTCACTCTTTATTTACCGGAGTTAATAGAGGCCGCCTGGTCTTCTTTGGTAAGTTTAGTTCATTTATTTTATATTTACTGTGGAAAAAACACGATTCTTCAAGATTATAATGAAGTGAAAACTGATATTCAGCATGAACAAAACATCAGTAACAATCAGTGTGAAATATGAACTCTAATAAATGGTAAATGGTAAATGGACTGGTTCTTATATAGCGCTTTTCTACTCATCTGAGCACTCAAAGCGCTTTACACAACTTGTGCATTCACCCATTCAGACCCATTCGCACAAGCACATCTTTCTAAGTGCTTTCTAGATAACATTCACACACATTCATACTCCGATGGATGCATCGGAGAGCAATTTGGGGTTAGTATCTTGCCCAAGGATATTTGGCATGCAGACTAGGGGAAGCCAGGAATCGAACCACCAACCTTCCGATCAGTAGATGACCTGCTCTACCACCTGAGCTACAGCCACCCCTTTGTACAGCCAATAACTGTACAAAGTTTGTTGACTTGTGCTGTCAGTTTTCCATATATTGTCAGAAACTGTCCAGGTGTTTTTGTGTGGTAGATACTAAAGCAGTGCTGTCCACCTAGAGACAGAGCCCCACCTTGCTCCGCTCACATGGCCACGGCGTTTTAATTTTGAACTTCCTTAGGTGGCTGTAGCTGCCTTAGACTGTCCTTCGCTGCTGTTTGTGGGGGAAGTGATTGGTTGAAGCTGGGTGTCGTTGGGCAACCTGATGTCAATGAAGCCCCAAGTAGATGAGCACACGGGACTTCCTGGAGCTCCTGGCGAGCCCGCTGTTTCTGCTGGTGTTTGCCACATGGTTCTTGGTGATTTATGAAGCTGTTGGTAACAGAAATGTCCAGGAAATAATGGTAAACTGTAATGTACCGCCTCCTGGTTTTCCTGTGGACTGAGTGGCTCCTCAGCATCAGGCCTGATGTGTCCACTCCTCCCATGTAGTGGTTTGCTCAAGACAAACTTTATCCTTCATCCATGCCACTTTCCTTCTGTCTTTCACTTCTTCTGTCAATTGACAGTAAAAATGGTTCTTCACGCCTGCCTCTCGCTGCTCTGTGTGTAGGGCTGCCACGATCAGTCGACTAGTCATGATTACGTCGACGACTGATTTAATAGTCAACGCGTCGTTTGAAGCTTTGTAAGATCACAAAAGACGCAGGAATAAGTAGTAGGATTTAAGAGTGTAATAACGGACTGAAACAGAAGATGGCAGCACTGCATGTACAAGGATGCCAGCTGCCCTTAAACCCCGAAGAAGAAGAAACTGTGTCCCAGAATTCAGGAACTGCATCCTCCTGAGCCCACATTTGTAGGCCGATTACGTTACAGCAACACGACGAAGACGGTCCACATTTGAAAACTCCAACAAATGCGCCCTTCATTTCCCCAGATTTGAAGGATGGGTCGGGTGTATACTTCGTGGTCCAAACTATCCCAGAATTCATAGCGTGGCCCAGCTCAGTTTCCAACAATGGCGGCAGCTAGTTAGTTTTAATATTACTCTTATTATTCTTTCTGGGTCACAAAATAAACGTTTAACATATTTTCAGGCGAGAATGTAGCTGTGTAAACCTCAAATATCTGCTCAGTTTATCAAGACACCACATATTTTCAAAAGCGCTCCGACGTTTTCGGAGACGTCTGTTAGCCACTAGCTCGATAGCTAGCCGGGGGCTAGGCTAACTAGAGCCGTGAGAACACCGGACTCCCGGCTAATCGTTTACAAACCCACCTCGTCTTTCGCTACTCAGGTTAAACATGATATATAAGTCACTTAGATAACTTAAAAATGTTATTGTTTGGCTTTTTTTAGTATTTTATTTGTTCCTGAGTAAATCGGTTTGGCTGAGATTAAAGTTATAGTTTTTACACAGCTGAATAAACGTCAAGCAGACAGCTGATTATCAGAAGTGTGAGATGCTCGAGAATTTACTCCGGTGTCCTGTTATATTTTAGATAGCAAGGAGTTTATTAAACTTCACCGAAACAATCTGCAAATTTCATTAAAGTTTAATAAACTATCATCTTGTCTTTATTTTTAGTTAGCACATACCTTAAACACTTAAAGCTGTAAGCTAATGATAGTTATATAAGAGCAGATGCTGCTGGTGCAATAAGCTGTACGTTTTACCCAGCTCCAGTTTACTTTGGTGATTTGGACGATTCCATCTCACAGCTGTTGTGTTTTTTCCTTTATCTCCTGTACAGGCAAACACATCTATTTGTCGTTTCAGGTTGTAGTGTTACACAACATTTTCAGATCTAATAGAAATAAAATGAGTGTTTCGTAATTCATTCAATTTATTGTCTTCATTTATAACTGACATTATTGTTTCATTCTATTAGAGAATCTGACAAGAAAAAGGCAAAATTGTAAAAATCCATCGTGCTTTATTAGCTGCTTCGGTGAAAAACAAATCAACAATGCAAAAAAACATACTGGAAAACAGATATTCATCACTTGCTTGCTTCAATACAACACTTGGGCACATATATGCGGGACTTTTCGTGGCTGTTTTGATCTCGCTCTCTCTCTTAACCGATCAGATCTGGCTGTGGTAGCAGCTTTAAACCCAGGCTGATAGAGGGGTTCAGTCTGGATCACATTCCTGCATTTTGTCGGCTGGTTTTCCTACAAAACACAACAAACATTAGCCCGCAAAGCCACAGCGAACAAAGCAGCATAGCAACCAATTCAATTCAAATCAATCAACTATTATGTTATGATAAATTACATAATAACTACAACAGAAGTCTGACCTTTGTGGAAATGCTTGGAGCAACATGTGAGCTGGATGTTCTGAAACGTTATATTTGTCTTTGAATGGCTGCAATCCAGGCCATCCGTCGCCTCTTTGTTACTTTGGAAATGTGGCTCGAACAATTTCTCTTCAACGACGTAATCCGATAAAAACCGATCTCTTTACCCGTCGGCTTCCCGTGGCTGTCATGCGACCGACTGTTGCAGTTAATAATAAAACAGCTTCTTGACAGTTTTTCTGTTTCTTTTTATCGCTGTGTGACTGTTTTCTTGTGAAAGCCTGCCTAGTACCGCTTGCCACTCGTTCCCAGAATCCTTTGCGGTTTTGACGTCACATTTTCGAGCTCTATTGTTGTATTTATGTAGATGACTGGGGAGATGCTGGGAAGCAATCACTTTGCTTTATGTAGAGCACAAGCTTAAGTGTTCATTAAGGTGTTTGTCACAGATATAAAATAAGCTCAGAGATTAAGCAGGTGTTAAACACAGGGTGCTAGTTTATGTAAAACATGTAGTTTGTTGCTGTTTTGGTTCACGTGCTGAAAATGGTTTTATTTGTGTATATTCATGTGTTAGACTTGTACATAGTTAAACTTGTATGGATCAAATATTGTTGAATT
Organism: Neolamprologus multifasciatus; assembly: GCF_963576455.1. Lineage (NCBI taxonomy): Eukaryota > Metazoa > Chordata > Actinopteri > Cichliformes > Cichlidae > Neolamprologus > Neolamprologus multifasciatus. Next base: position 35,733,184 of record NC_140450.1, on the reverse strand, counting down.
CTGGATTTGTGAGCAATGAAATTTGAAATAAGGGGAACAGGACGAGCTCGTGTTCGTCTGCTCGAACACGAGCTCGTCTGCACACACAGACATGAAAACGTGATGATTCTGAAGGTTTGTTTTTTCTCTTGTTGTTTCAGTTATATTTGCATGCTTGAAATAAAATCTATATAAATTTTAAATGTCATTATTCTTATTATTTTTTTAATTCCAACAGTAAATAGTTTTGTCACTTGTCATTAAGTGTGATTAAAGTGCCAAAGGAAGTCTCCACAGCTGGCCTGTGCAGAGCTCATTAAAGACACTTGAAGCACTACTTTGGTAATTCTCCTGTTTCAGTAACTCGGCCTTTTCACTGTCACTTTGCAAACATCATGATGAACCTGGAGAAGTGTTTACCTTTGCTGAGCGAGGCTAAAACGGCTTCATTTGATCGTACTTTGCTTTCTGCAGGGACAGGTTTGAGGGCTCATGCTTCTCTCTGATGCTGATGTTTATGGACTAGAATTTACATACATGCTGCACGGTCGAATGATGCTCTCCTGTCTCCTTTTAGCCAGCAGACATGTGGATATGAAGTTTATGACTATTCTGAATCTGCCTTATGATTCCTAAAAAGTAGCGTCTGTAGACCTGCAAGCTGAATGTTGGTACTCTTAATTTCTTCCATCTTTTTAAGTTCATGACATGTTTGATGAAACGCTCGTTTTAACAGGTTTTCTATTAAGTTTACAAACAGATTCAACAGGCTGCACGCACTGGAAGCACCTTTGACCCAGTGAACGTACAGTGAGACTTAATGAGCGGCCAGCTGGATGGGATGGTTCCAGTAAGCAGCACGGCTAAAGCCAGGTGGTCGTATAACAGTGACAGCATCTCCCCTCTCCGCTTGGTTATAACCCATCTGCTCCTTCAAGGCTGTCTAAGGCAAGCTGAAACTCCTTACTGTTATGCATGGGTGTCTCTGCTGGAGGTGGGGTGGGAGATCAAGTGGTGCCCACGGGGTAAAGCAATCCTCTCTACTCTGACCTCTCAGCAAGCGCAGGATTCATTATGTCCTGCTGTTGTGGAGTGAAGACAATGGTCTATCTGTGGTCGGCAGTTCCTCTCATCCATCTTCTAGTCAGGGTGGCTGATGGATTAAGCAGAGAGCCGACGTCACACAACCCACAACTGTATTGTTCATGTACATACCAAACGAGACGGTCATAACCTCGTCATAGCAACATGCTCTTATAGTCTTTGAGTTTCTGTAAATGTCCTGTAATCTTAGTTGTAGCGTCCTCAGTGAGTGAACCATCACTCAGCTCAGCCTGCAAGAGATACTGAGAGAAAGCAGGTTTATTACTACTGGATACTGTCTGATATCTGTCAGCAGGATGATCCAGTTTTAATCTGCTGACAATTTAGAGTCAGTGTTGGAGTTAGGGTTAGGGTTATATCTACCTGTGTTTATGGGATTTTCACCTCTTTGGAGCGTCCACGTTCCAAAACGTATAGAAGTGCATGTATGTAAGTGCACACTTGATTAAACGGGAGCATCTTCTCATTTCTGAAACTACGTTTGTTTAACGTTTGGCTACAATGGAGCCGAACGCCGAGTGTTCCTGCAGCAGCCTGTAGATCTTTATGGCGTTATTTTCATGTCTCTATTCTGAGCGCACGGAAAAAACATTTTGCAAGTACAAATGTTGCATTTTGAGGAGAAAATAATTTAGAGTGAAGAAAAGTTTAATTTGAGCGAACAAAATTGATTGCTGCGTGCAGGAAATGTTCAGTGTTTGCTTTTATCCACACAGTAACAGCCCCTCTCGCTCAGTTGTTGCTCTCAATAGAATAGAATGAGATGAACAGAACAACATACAATACAAGTACTAATAAGTGAGTAATTAATAAGTACTAATAAAATACTTTATTACACAGGAAAAATCGCACTTGGTGCTGTTGCATGCTGTTAATGGGCCGATGTGGTTGTGTTTGCAATGATGCTAAAGAGCAACACGTACTTAAATTCTAGTTCATTACTGACCTAAAGTAACAGTTGTTACCGCTGGAAATAATCTTCCTGTTTTGCTGTCTTTGAATGTAAAGTCACACCTGCTGACTTAACCCTTTAAAGCCGGTCAGAGCAGCACGCTCTGTTTTGCGTAACTACTTTTAAATCCTGGTAGCTCTGCAACCACGTAAGCTAGCGCAATAATTTTTTTTGCATATGAAACCGGAGGAGTTGTACTTCCATCTTATGCCATCAGCTTGTCCTCGGTCACAGTTTCCTTCCACATATAGCTTTGCAAAAACTGCATAAAAAGCACTTGCAGCAACAAAAACATAATATTCCAGAAACACGCTTTGCCGATCCGATCAGCTGTTCATAACACTTCCTACGTCCATCAGCGTGAACTATCGCATGTCCGCCATGACCTGCCCGAAACCGGAAGTGACGTCATTTTGCAGAAATGTAGTTTTTTACCATCAGGGCCTCATGAGCCTATACTGGTGTTTTTAAAAGTTATGTTTGACTTTCTGACTTTCTGTGTGGTTTCTGGGATGCTTAGGACTCATATTGCACTGCTGGAAATAGTTTATTTTGATGCATATGCTGCTTTTTTGAAAATTTGCATTATAATATTTATTTTCGTTTTTCCTGCAGTGTATAAAAATTGGTGTATTTCAAAAATAAAATTTGAAGACACTCAAAATAAATTTCCTGTGGTGGGAAACTATTTTGTGCAACTTTTTTGTATTTACAGTTTTGAGGGATAAGCCTCTTAAATTTCTCTAACTAGAAATATATGTTAAAAAAACAAAAACGATTTTCAATTTTTTTGTAGTTTATTGCACTTTTTTGCAATTTATGTAATTACTATGCACTTAATGCAGACATATTATTAAAATCTGGGCTATAATGGTTGTATTGATGTATAGCAACTTGAAATGCTCCCAAAAATGGCTCCATAGCATGTAAACATATAATATAAGCTCTGGCGGACTTGGTTCTATGGTCGGTCTTAAAGGGTTAATCAGGTGTGTTTGATCAACAGCACCTGGCTGCTACTGACAATCTTAAGGCTGTACTTTGTTTTCATAGGACTGCATAGAGTGATCCTCGATGAGCACGGTGCATCTAAACTAGCTGTTAGGTAACAGTTGAGGTTCGTTTGAAATACCGACCAATGCCTGCCAATTAAAGAAACAATGCCGCCATCTTTCCTCCCTTTCTGTGATCACACAAAGAGTTAGGAATGAGCCATGTGTGCTGATGTAACCTTCCAGTGTTTTGTGTGCATATGACAAACCACATATTTCAGTCTCCTGTCAAGTTGAAGGTTAACACTTTTTGCTGGCAAAACGCTGAAATATTGACCAAAATCTTCTTTGCGCTCGATGCAGTAGCAGCAATAAAAACCCACAACGTTGAAAAAATGAGCCTTTTATGAGAAAAGAAGTAGATGACAAGTGTAAAACACATTAAAGGAAGAATGGAAACACTGGGAACTTAAAGAAGTGGCAAACAATGTGCTGTGAACTGTGTTATAGTGGCATGTGGGTCATTCAGAAAGCTGTGGACACTGTTTGCAAGTGTCTGATGAGACGTCTTCACACAGGAAGTGACTCGGAGTGATGTGACGACATGATAGGAAAAAGTGACAATTAATGACTTGAAGCGATGATGGACAAATAACCGCGAGTGGGTCCCAACTGCAGCCTTTCAGCTCCTAGTGGAGCGACTAAGATCACTGTCAGTGACAACAAAGAACACAACTCATCACTTTGGAAGGTTACCTAGGCAACTGGAGCTTGTAATGTCAACTAGGCTTAAATGTAATGCCGGGCTCACACTGTGATTCAGCTCCTGCTCAAACTGTATGATTGACTAACAGGGGTTAGAAGTTCGTAGGTCACGATGCTCTGATGCGACCCGAGTGCTCACACTGTGCGTCCATAAAATGAAGGTAATCTGTCGCTCGCTCTCCCTCTCTGTCTTTCACTCACACAGACACACACCACCATCAACTTTGCTAAATTGCTAATGAAAAACATGATCAGCTGTGATTGAGCAGCAACGTCTATCCAACTCTTTTCACGGTTGTTGTGGTCGTGATGATTTTGTGAGGCCACATCGAAAAGGCTCGGATGAGCTTTCCAAAGTTCTTCAAGTGCCTCCATCGCTTGTGTCCAGATCACACGCTGCACTGCCGTGCTGCGCCGTCTTTTTCGCTGACATTTGTGTTTGCGCATGCGCAGTGTGAGAAACTTCGGTGACACCCTCACGACGGTCGCGAGGATTTAAAACCTGTTTGAAGCGATTGATGATCGGGAGCTGGTCGTGAGGTGTTAATCGCTTCTCGTTCCCCACGTATACTACACGATGCACGACGCACGATGAAGGCCAAAATTGGGCCGATCACCAAAACGGTCGCACAACTGAAAAATCAGCTCAAAATGAGCCAAAAATCGCACAGTGTGAGCCCGGCTTAACATGACTGACTGTACAGTGGCCAGGAGACGCTGATATTAGAGATGAGACTTTTTCCACTCCGTCATTCCCCAAACCTTTTTCCTGCAGTATTCTCATATAACAGTGTTTGCCTTTAAATATTCACATTAAAGTTGAACTGCCCGAGCGTCACGACAGAACGGCGATCTGATAAAAGTGGCCAGTTTTGTCTTTATTAGCAGGAGGCTGCTGCAGTCAAAGGGGGGCAGGGATTATCCTGTTAATGGGCTTATTCACGCTATTCAAAGAAACACTTGTGACCTCGCTCATGTGTGGGTTACTCTGACATTATATACTCTCCCACTTTTCTACATCCCTGTCAGTCTTTCCTGTCGTTGCAATGTTCAGTCTTTTAAAGCAGGCCGTTCCAGTTTAGCACGATGTCCCAGAATGCTGCTGGGTGGGTTTTTTTAGCACTGAAACCAGCATGTCTCTAGTCTGGTTGGCATGGCAGGTAGAGACTGAACTACTCGGATAACAAACTGGCGTTGCCCTCCGCTGGTCATGTGGAACCATAGCCCATCTGGGACAGAGGAGCTGGGACGCTGATGGACTGATAGAGTTGCTGCATGAGTGCTGTGACACCCTGGGCAGTGTCGTGGCTTCAGGTTGAGGATTTCTGCAGGTTTAGGGGAGCGGTGTATATTTAATATGGAGGAAATGTAAATCTTTGTGGTGTCATGAACAAACATGCCCAGCCTTCTCAGCATGGAACAGAGCTTATCTTGTATTGTAGTAGACGTTTACAGTCCTGGCTTGGAATAGTAGTAATAATGAGGAGTGAAATCATCACAAAGTGAGATTTTTGAGCCGTTTAGCCAGTAACTTACATGCAAGTAAGACTGGACCAAAAGACTGATGTTGCATGTCACACTCAGTCATTGCTTGTTCTTATTTAGAGGTGTCAGGCTGCTATAAAATTAATATTTTAGCCTGTTGTTGTCTGTATTGTAGTAGACGTTTACAGTCCTGGCTTGGAATAGTAGTAATAATGAGGAGTGAAATCATCACAAAGTGAGATTTTTGAGCCGTTTAGCCAGTAACTTACATGCAAGTAAGACTGGACCAAAAGACTGATGTTGCATGTCACACTCAGTCATTGCTTGTTCTTATTTAGAGGTGTCAGGCTGCTATAAAATTAATATTTTAGCCTGTTGTTGTCTGTATTGTAGTAGACGTTTACAGTCCTGGCTTGGAATAGTACTCGCTCACTGCAATACATAAGCAGTGAAATCATCACAAAGTGAGATTTTTGAGCCGTTTAGCCAGAAACTTAGATTACATGCAAGTAAGACTGATGTTGCATGTTACACTCAGTCATTGCTTGTTCTTATTTAGAGGTGTCAGGCTGGTATAAAATTCATATTTTAGCCTGTTGTCGTTTGCAAATGCAGAAAAATACATTTGCTCAATACAGCTCAGAGCCGCCCGTTCTGATAGGCTGATGCGGTATCGAGCCACTTGTTATAAACCTTGCGTTGAGCATGTCTCCATCCACAGGGGGACAGGAGGCGGTATGTTATTTTGATAGCGAGCTGATTAGCCCTGAGGTTGCAGAGGTTTTAAAGGTGAAAGGTTAAAGATGCAGCCTTTCATTGTCCGCACACAATGGGCCGCAGCGGAGCAGGCTCTGCTGCTCGAAGCCTCTCCAGCCTCAGGCTATCACGGTCAATAAGCCGTCATGAGGATTAGCAACAGAGACCACACACTGGAGAGCTCTACTGCTGGTCTGTTATCGACAGACACGACAACCTCGCACGAACCGAAACGAGACTTGATCCCAGTTAGTTCTGGGCCATATCATACTGTTCATGGTAATACTGGTGTAATGTTGGGCAACGATAGGAAAATTAAATATGGGTAAAACGCGCACGTGCAGTGCCTGTTTTCATGCGCACACGTCGGAAAAAGTGGATCGTTGAATGAAACGGATGAACCTGAACTGGTTTGTAAAAATGCAGCTTCACTGGTGTGGAACTGGTTTAGCTTTCGTCCGTCAGATACACAACAAAGCACTATTTTTGGTAGCGCATGCTAGCGGGCCGTCGTTATTACCGTGTTGTTTGGAAAATACGACACTTAAAATCCTTTGATTTTTCTGAAAGTCGACAGAGCCCCTTATAATCCCGTGTGCCTTATGTATGAACTCTGGTTGTGTTTACTGACCTCGAAACGATTTTATGTGCACGGCGCTCAAAAATCTGTCAAATGTTTTAGTACGACTTTGCTAAGCTACGAAGCCGCACCGCTTGATGGATTGTTGGAGCATTACGGCTATCGTAGGCGGAGCCTCGCGGAGTGATACGTACTGTGCTTCAACATAATATTACTGTATTGTGTGTGTATGACCTCTTTTTAAGTGTTGTGGATATTATACATGGTTATGCTGAGGATATGTCGGCCAGTTTCCACTGGAAATGCCTTTTGGTTAAACTGTCAGCGAGGAATTTGCATTTGCACTGTTACATGTTTATATAACTTTAATGCACATAAAAAGCTGCTTGTTTAAGTGAAAATACATTGATGTTTTTTCTTTTGCACTAATAAAGTTGAGGAGTTGTAAAGTATTTTGTCTCGTGTCAATTATATCGTTATCGCAAATTTCGTGATAGATACTTTTGGTCACGTCGCCCTGCTCCAGTCACATAAACGTTGTTATTACGAGCTGACGAGAGCAGAAAGAAAATTGGAAAATGATGTGTGGCAGGACCGCTGTGCTCTCAGCGTGGCCTTTTACACACACTGGCCGGATATTGAAAGAAGACTTTCCTGCAGCACATGATAGTGTTTTAGATTTTAAATGTGTTGTTCTTGCTTCCAAACACCCACCATCTCCAATAACCTCATTCAAATCTGTAGTGACTTATACTCAGACCTCTCGTACGACTAATGGAAACAGAGCAGTAGTCAGCTAAGCTTACGGTTCCAGAAACAATGGTTATTCAGAAAGCAGTGAATACTGTGAATGCAGTGCCCTAAGACACGTCCTCACACATGGACTCACAGCGATGTGCTGAGTGGACGCCATAGAGGAGAAAAATCTAATGAAAAAAATCACGATGGTGCTGGCCACGCAAAGCAAAGTGGGTCCCAGGTTAATCTTTTCAGCTTCAAGGTGAGCGCCTAAACTGACTGTCAGTGACAATGAAGAATACTCTGCTGTGTATGTAAAGAGGGATAAGTACTTAAAGGTTGCCTAGGCAACAGGAGCTCGGATTATCAACAGTGGTTGTAGTGATGAACAATGTCTGTGGACCACGACGGCTCCAATCAGTGTTAGTTTGGCTCACCTCCCATTATTCATCATTATAATGATAATGTGTTGATACGACACTCACATCTTGCTCGTTGTAGTTTCATGTTGAATCTCCACACGTGACAGATGTGACGAGTGTGGCTGCATCTGCAGAGACGGTTTCTTTCCCACTGGGTGATTTTGTGTCCGTGTGTGATGAGGGCAGGATGAAGAGTGCAGGAGACACCGGTGGGAATCTTTTGGAAGAAGCAAACAAAAAAGCGACAAACTCTTTACTGTTATTCTCATATAACAGAGGGTGTGTTTTTAACCCTTTAAAACCGGTCAGAGCAGCACGCTCTGTTTTGCGTAACTATTTTTAAATCCCGGTAGCTCTGCAACCACGTGAGCTAGCACAATAATTTTTTTTTGCATATGAAACCGGAGGAGTTGTACTTACATCTTATGCCATCAGCTTGTCCTCGGTCACAGTTTCCTTCCACATATAGTTTTGCAAAAACTGCATAAAAAGCACTTGCAGCAACAAAAACATAATATTCCAGAAACACACTTTGCTGATCCGATCAGCTGTTTGTAACACTTCCTACGTCCATCAGCACGAACTATCGCATGTCCGCCATGACCTGCCCGAAACCGGGAGTGACGTCATTTTGCAGAAATGTAGTTTTTTACCATCAGGGCCTCATGAGCCTATACTGGTGTGTTATGTTTGACTTTCTGACTTTCTGTGTGGTTTCTGGGATGCTTAGGACTCATATTGCACTGCTGGAAATAGTTTATTTTGATGCATATGCTGCTTTTTTGCAAATTTGCATCATAATATTTATTTTCGTTTTTCCTGCAGTGTATAAAAATTGGTGTATTTCAAAAATAAAACTATGAAGACACTCAAAATAAATTTCCTGTGGTGGGAAACTATTTTGTGCAACTTTTTTGTATTTACAGTTTTGAGGGATAAGCCTCTTAAATTTCTCTAACTAGAAATATATGTTAAAAAAACAAAAACGATTTTCAATTTTTTTGTAGTTTATTGCACTTTTTTGCAATTTATGTAATTACTATGCACTTAATGCAGACATATTATTAAAATCTGGGCTGTAATGGTTGTATTGATGTATATCAACTTGAAATGCTCCCAAAAATGGCTCCACAGCATGTAAACATATAATATAAGCTCTGGTGGACTTGGTTCTATGGTAGGTCTTAAAGGGTTAATTATTAACGTTGGTTTCTAACTGTAATAGGTCTCCTGCTTTTGTTATAGTCTTATGGACGACACCAGTGGACGTGGAAACATCCAGCTTCACAGAGTTATAGTCGTGTTAATTGCTGTGAGCCTCACAAAGGGAATCCCACTGATGCCCATTGTTGTGTGTGGGGGTGTGTGAGGAGTTAACACAAAGCACTGTTAACCATCTTTAATAGATGGTCTTTATTACTCATGTATGTTTTTGAAGTTTTGGATGCATTATAATATTTATTTTCGTTTTTCCTGCAGTGTATAAAAATTGGTGTATTTCAAAAATAAAACTATGAAGACACTCAAAATAAATTTCCTGTGGTGGGAAAATATTTTGTGCAACTTTTTTGTATTTACAGTTTTGAGGGATAAGCCTCTTAAATTTCTCTAACTAGAAATATATGTTAAAAAAACAAAAACAATTTTCAATTTCTTTGTAGTTTATTGCACTTTTTTGCAATTTATGTAATTACTGTGGACTTAATGCAGACATATTATTAAAATTTGGGCTGTAATGGTTGTATTGATGTATAGCAACTTAAAATGCTCCCAAAAATGGCTCCACAGCATGTAAACATATAATATAAGCTCTGGTGGACTTGGTTCTATGGTAGGTCTTAAAGGGTTAACAGGTTATCAGCGACTCGTTAATGATGAGGCTTATCTTAGGTACATCTGCCATACCTACACATGCCTCTTATAACTAAACTGTAATTGTAAGTGATGTAAGATAAAGTATGTTGTGGTCCTTCAGTCGACGAGCTCCAAATGCTTGCAGAGATATCATGGCTGCAGGTGAACTTCTCTGCAGTTTGAGGTGAAACTTCTTCTCTCACTTCAAAGCTGCAGCTTCTCAGAACAGTCGAAGTGGGGAACATGCTTGTTACATGGATGTTACATATGTCACGCATGTTTGTTCGGCTGACTGAGGCACGTGTGTGTCCGTGTGTGTGCTCCAGGGAGAACATATGCCCTGGTGTTGGAGGGGGGTTGGGAAGGAGGGGTCAGGTGCAGGCAGCTGGCGTGTGTCGGGTCAAGGGTCTACAGCTGTTGATAGCAGGGTGGTACACTGACACAGATGGGGGGGTTATGCACCAGTCTGGATGTGACTGATGGCGCTCGCTCGGTGCTATGTAAGTGAGAACCAGTCACTTGGTGGCTGCACAGATGGCCAGGCTGCTGCAGGAGGTAAAAATGTGGGTCTAATAAAGCTGAGACAGCAAGTGGGTAACTAATATGAAGCAAGCAGACTGTCGTGGGGTTAGGGGAGCCCGATGATGTGTCGGGGTGTGCATAAAAAATGTTCTCCCACTGTGTGGTCCAGCGCTGTCAGCTTTCACTAGTTTGGTGGAGACTTTGAGTCTTTGCGTACAACATGGACGCGGTGACACATGAAGGAAACGAGCTGCAAAGTGTTTCCTACAGAAGCAGCATCAGATAGGAAGCTAGGAAGTATTCCCTGATCAGGGTTAGTGTTTGTTTCTAACTAATGACTGAAGCCTGGTCTCACAACAACCAAGTTAGCAAGTCAAAATGAATGATAGTGAAAACAAACGTGCATGAATGAACACACACGAGATAAGAAGGTCAGCTGTGTTAAAACGACTCATGTGTTTGGAGTTCATCAGAGTTATAATAATTTTTTTTTTTACTTTTTATAATGAAACTTTTTTAGCTTTAATGTTCTTGATGATGTGAATGTTAGAGGTGATTACGTGGCATTAAAGTTCAGATGTTGCAGCGCTCTGACGGCAGGTGACTCACAGGAAAGCAACCAAACTTCATCAGGTTGCTTGTGAAAACTAAATTGACCAAACTGAGATCAAACCAGAGAAGTTTCCTCTACATTTCCCCACATCACCACAGCTCCAGTCTGTAGTGCTGATACAAAGCAGGATGGATCAGGAGGATGTTTATCACCAATTCTGATGGTGACTGTCTGATGTTTTTGAGATGTGTCAGACTGGGCAACATGTTTCCAGTCTTCTAGTGTCCAGCTTTGCTGAGCTTGTGCCTAGTGCTGTTCGATATAACGATATTTATCTGATGACGATATAAAAACATCTATCGTTTCATTTTACGCTATCGTTTGTTTCGTGGTGTCGCAAAATAAACTGTTTACAGCAACATTTTTTTCATGTTTTGATGTCACTGTAGTTATTATTAATTTATTAAAGTTCTCTCTTTCTCTTATATTTAAGAGCACCTGTTTTTATGCGTTGTCGTTAGCAACAACGACGGCAACACCATCGCGTGTCCGCTTGTTTATGTTCCACATAAACCTTTCACAATAAAGCTCAAGATCCTGTTGAGACTTTTCAAAATAAACTGAATCACGTGAAAGAGCAGATTATTTATGGATGAGAAGCAAAAAAGACACCAGGTGCTAAAAAATCAACCTTAGATTCAAACGTTAGAACAGGCTTTTCCCCGCAGCACGCCGTGTAATAAATACAAAGAAAACGGCGCCGTTACAACTTATGTCTAAAAATGTATCGTTTCATGCATCGTTAAAACACTCGACTCCAGCTACATGACGCACAGCTGGAAACACTTCACCAAGTCGAGCTGCCCGAGATTCACAGAAGTTACAGAAAATGTTACATTTTTGTGATTTATATCGTTATCGGACGATAGATGTTTTATATCAGGAGATGAGATTTTGGTCATATCACACAGCCCTAGTTGTGCGAACTGTAGCCTGAGTGTGAACAATGATGGTGAGGTGGCTGTGGTCTGCTCTCAGGTCCACTCGGTCGCTGTTGTGTCACACCTCTTAAGGTCTGAGTGGGTCTGCCCTTTATTACTCCATGTAACTGAGAGTACTCTTTCTGTTTCAGCTTCGTGAGTACACTGTACTCCCTCAGTTACTTTGTTTTGTTGATTTTTATTTTGGTTCACTATTTCTTGACGTCTAGTTTTAGTTCACTTGGACGCCATGTTGGTGATCGTAGACTGCATGTAGCTTTCCAGTCTTACAGTGGGAGCCCCTTAAAACTGCATTCCTCTTAAAGGCCAGCAGGGGGAGACTCCTCGAGCTGCCACATGTATTAAAGAAGGGCCCTGCTTTTCTCCTGCTGGATGACCTCACGTAACACTTTCCTGAGGAGTGCACGATCTTCATCATTATGCTTATATTGTAAAGTCTCTGTGGAGCCAACAGGTTGAATAAAGCAGTAAATGCATTACTATATGATACTGCAAACCTGTGCTGCTCCTCACATGCTACTTAGTTTAAAATCACCGAGAGGATCAGAAAGAGTTTCCTTAGAGGCTTCACACTGAGTCTTTTCAGCCTGTTGTGGTGGGAGATTTGTCACAGGGGTGAGCATGAGTCATGAACCAGAGATCATCTCAATCTATTTACACAAAAAACAACATCAAATGAAGGAGATTGATGCTGAGTTTGCTAAAGTGAGACATGAATTTTAGTGATGAGGTTACAGGTGAAAAGATGTTTAAGACACCGACTGAAACATTCACACATCCATGATGCAAGTCTCCTTTTCCACTGTGAGATCGAGTATCAGAGGATGGATAAGCTATCGTTATAAAAGCATAATAGTCTGAGGCTGTGGTGTTTCAACAATATTCTGTTGGTGTGTGAAGCCTGTTCCACTGATATCAAACAGGAAGGATCCACACTTTTATGTTGTTCATGTGAAATTATGTTCCTGCTGTCTGATTGTTGCAACATTTTGTGGTGAGCTTGTGCGACAGTTTCTTATGCTTCGCTGCCTGGTGTGTTGTTCTGATGGGGGGGGGGGCTTTCTCTGCATGCATCCTCATCAAGCCGTGTTCATATCTGCAAGGACACACTGTGATGGGACTTTGTGGCCACACTTCCCTGGCTTACAGACAATCCTCTGGGCTCAGCACGTCTCTGCTCGCTGTTGTTCCCTCTGTGCTTTAGCCTCCAGACTTCCAGCTTAAATGAATGAACTGGCCTTAAATGGCTTTTCTGCTCTACCTGAGCACTCAAAGGGCCCATTCACACAAGCTTTCTGTCTAACAGTCACGCACACTGGACATGTCCAGCACACCAGAGAGCAACGTGGGGTTGGTATATTTGGCAAACCACAGCAGCTGTTAGTAGACGACCTGCTCAGCTAACCTGAGCCGTAGCGCTGGTCAGTGTGGATGTGTCGGCTACAGACACAACTCAAGTCTGACTGAACTGCCAAACTAAAAGAAGCCAAACTTTGTGTGTGTCAGTTAATTGCACGTTCGAGTTTGTGAATCTTTTTGTTAATATCATCATAATCGCCAGTATTCTGTAACAACACTGGCAACTGTAACTAACCTCGCACCTCTTCTCTGCAGGTTTTTACAGCGATCACCAGCTTGAAACTGAGCACAACAACATGGGTAAGTTCATAAACCTGCACTTACCTCAGATCTTACTTATCTTCCCTTACTTTTCTGTTTAAGTACTAATGAAAAATATTTAGTTACATTTGCCCCGAGTATCTGTTTGCTCCAAAACACATGAACTTTTCTCTGGTCCAACAACGCTGAACCTCACTTTGAGTTTCTGATCTTTAGACAAAGATCTCCCTCTAGTGGTGAAGTAAAATGTGAAATTAATAAACGGGTTGTAGTTTCCAATCAAAACCACAAGAGGGCGGTATAAACCCAACGACAGCCGCTTCCATCAGACGAGCACGGAGGGAGAAATCCAACAAGTGGAAATGAAATGTCTGAACACATTTACACATTTCATAAAACAACGAGTCCTGATGGTCTGCTTCAGCGATGTGATCTCAGAGAACTTCAATAAATGAAAGTAATCGACCTCTTTGTTGTCTTCAGCGTCTCAGCGCGGTGGACGGCGTGCAGAGACGCAACACAAGCTGTAGAAATGTGTCAGGAAGATGTGACTCCTGGATGCAGGGGGACAGGGTGAGGCAGTGGTCCAATGTTAAGGTCCAGGTTCAGATGAAGTTCACTCAGGACTCCCCTGGCTGCCATTGGAGCGCCAGGTGGCACCATGGAGAGGGTCATAGGTCACGCACAGTTCAAAAAGTGCTGACCTCACCGTGACTCCACGCTGACCTGTGTGTGTGCAGCTCTGCTCTCATAGTTCCTCCATAAACCTGCAAGAGGAAAAAGGGCTGTGTGTGTGTGTGTGTGTGTGTGTGTGTGTGTGTGTGTGTGTGTGTGGAGGAGGGGTCGCTAAGAAGTAGAAGGAAGCCGAGAGGAACTATTAAACCTGCGCACACACTGAATGGCGGCATTGTCAGCGTGCTGCAGGAGAAGCCGTGGATTTATGAGACCAGGCATGATTGGGTTGTAAACTTGACGAGGTGGGTTCGCTCTGTTAGCTCTATTCTCATCCCAGGATGCTGCAGTGCACGCACTGGGCAAGGGTGACGCAGAGGTCAAGGGGGGAAAGCCTCCTCCGGCTTGTAAATGCTGTGACAGGGCTGGGAATTCACAGACCTCCATTCAGTGACAAAAAAAGCAGGTCAGCGACGAATAGCTGCGCTAGCTGCAGCTGTTTCCAACACGAGCCCGGCACATGAAGTCCTGATATCAACTCTGTTATCTCAGAAATGTTTTTTCTGCACTAGAATCCCTGAAGGTGAGTCGTGTTGTGGTCATGAAGCAGCAGATGGTCATTTATTGGCGATGGATTTGTGCGCCGCGGGGCTGTAAACCTACGACAGTGCGCCGTCCTGGCCACAGATGTTCAGAGCTCTTTGGGGAAGTGTAAAGAGATGAAGTCCATTTAAAAAGGAAAGAGCTGCACACTTCATCACTCACACGTTCATCTCCATCAGTTGGAAGTTAACTGTTTAAAAGCCAAATTCATGCAAATCTCTTGAATTCGTGCAGCAGTGATGTTTGATTTGATTGTGGGAAAAGTTAACCGAGCGTGACAGAGATGAACCTCGGGCCAAAAACACTGAGTGTGTTTG